>NW_022196912.1:102444191-102454096 GCF_008632895.1 Mastomys coucha
AAAAAAAAAAAAAGGAAAATAATTTACATCTTCTTTTTATCATATACCACATAAATTCCATGTAAATTTTTTTAAGTTTATGCCACAAAACTCCCAAAGGAAAATGTGAGAGAATAGGCCCCTTCTTTAATGAAGAAACCATTAAACACAATCTAAAAGTCAGACATTTTGATAAGTCAAAATAGCAAGGCATTTAAATAAAAATAGTGAAATAGAAGGACAATACAAAAAGCTCCTAAAATCAATAAAAAGACATCAGCTTGAAAATACCATCTTAGCTGGGCAATGATGGTGCACGCTTTTAATCCCAGCACTTGGGAGGCAGAGGCAGGCGGATTTCTGAGTTCAAGGCCAGCCTGGTTTACAGAGTGAGTTCTAGGACAGCCAGGGCTAAACAGAGAAACCCTGTCTTGAAAAACCAAAAAAAAGAAAAAAAGGAAAAAAAAAAAGAAAATACCAGCTTAAAGAAATATCTATAAATATAAAATATAAGAGCTGCATAAAAATTGTTCTATAGATAAAAAGCCTCAGAACATTGTATCTTTATTAGATTCAGAAAATGATACATAATAGGCCATGCTGACCAGTGAGTACAATCAGCCAATGTCATGTTTGTTATATGTATGATGCCATTTAGAAAGGTATTAAAAACCTAGACCCTTTTTCACTATACAGTCTGGGGCTGCCCTACAGGATTCAGACAATTGTGCAAACATGTGAGTGTAGTGCTCTTCCTAGTAAACAAGTTCAAAAACTATTTAAGGGACAAACGAAGGAGCTGGAGAGTTGTGGCATATCTGGACACATCACATTAAATAAAGGAGAAAGAATCACATGTATGAAAGAGGATCACAATATATATGGCTAAAAGTTTCACAAAAACAATGAAAAAAAATCTCAATCACATACAACAAAACACTGTCTCAGTCTCACTGTAGAACATTTTACAGAAGATAAAACACCAAAGTTATCACCATCCAATCTTTCCCTCTAGAGGAACAGACCTAACATTTTGGTATGTATTATTGTATTACTCTACAATTTCATCTACTTACACCTATCTTGGTAAGAGAAGATATTAAACATACAGCTGGATGATCTTTCTCCCTCTGTGTGTTTTATAATTAATCACTAATACTGTCCAAAAGAATATCGAACATTCAAGCCAAAGGCAAAGCGTCAGACTGACTCACTGTTGTGCTTGAAGATTCGAATGGTTGCTCCCGACAGTCTGGCTCCTAGAACCAGTGATGCATGGTTCAGCTCATCACTCAGAATCAGGCAACCCTGAAAAAGCACGAGCACAGGAAGGTCAACTGCAAATAGATATTAGTGATAACTGTTTCTCAAAGATGCCTTAGAAGCAGGTGCAGAAACCTAGCCTATCTATAAAAGGTTCTTCACCCCGTCAGATAGATAGCAAGAGGTTCTTACTGTGAAAATCTGCAGCTAGACTTTAAAAGGTTCTAGTATGTTTGTTTAGAGAGAATTTTGATGTATCAATTTTTGAGAAAGAGCTGCTTTAGAAATGGTGCTTTCCCCTACACTGTTAAATCTCTAGAGTTCAGGAAAGAAACTATTTATAAACCCCAAATCACCTAGTATGCAGACTGTAGTTTAGCCACTTAAATCCCTGAACACAACTTAACACATAAATTAAAAAGAGAGCAAAACCTGATGCTTTTGGTGGTTTATTTCTTCCCAACTTCCTTTTTTTTTAAAGATTTATTTATTATTTTATCTAAGTACACTGTAGCTGTGCTTAGACGCACCAGAAGAGGGCGTTGGATCTCATGATGGATGGTTGTGAGCCACCATGTGGTTGCTGGGATTTGAACTCAGGACCTCTGGAAGAGCAGCCAGTGCTCTTAACCACAGAGCCATCTCTCTAGCCCCTCTTTCCAACTTCTTACTCTTCCATATCTCATGGGACCCTCCATCCCAATTTAAAAACAAGACAAAACAAAATACAGAAATGCCTCACTAGGGACTGGAGGTATAAATAAATCTCAGTGATAGACAGCATTTGCCTAGCATGTACAAGGCCCTGGGTGTATCCTTGACACCGCCATAAATGAATAAATGAATGAATAAGTAAATTTCCATGTGAAAATCATCTCACAACATTCCAATGGCCAAAACAAAAACAAGCAACAAAAAAAAGGTACTCCTAGCTGTGTATGATGGCAACCGCCTTTAATCTTTAATCCCAGCTCTTGTGAGGCAGGGACAGGTGGATCTCTAAGTTCAAGGCCAGCCTGGTCTACAAAGTGAGTTCCAGGCAGCCAAGAGAAACAGTAGCTCTAAATAAAAAAATACGTAATTTTTTGGCAAAGATTTATTTATGTATGTATGCATGTGAGTACACTGTCGCTCTCTTCGGACATACCAGAAAAGGGCACCAGATACCATTACAGATGGCTGTGAGCTACCATGTGGTTGCTGGGAACTGAATTCAAGATCTCTGAAAGACCTGTCAGCACCCTTAACAGCTGAGCCATCTCTCTAGTCCAATAAGTAAAATTTTTTAAAGGAGATACTATTGTTGGATTATTATTACATAAATAATGAAATATCTGTGGGTCCATATCAATATAAATGGAGAAGAAACAACTCTTCCACAAAACTCCAATGAATAAATATAGAAGGAATGAGAAAAAAAACCACTCTAAGAATACCAAAGTAATCAAATGTATATATTCATACTAAAATTAGTGTATGAAAGTTTAATAAAAAAATACTTTTTACATAATGACGAAATTTCTCTGCAACTGTAATTGGTAATTACAAAGGGAATAGTAATAACTCACTGTAGAAAAGCTTGCCTAACATCCTACCCATGTGACCAGGGTTTATCTATATTACTAGTAATATATGCACACTGTGCATCTTATACAACATACTGGGGCAGATGTCACTTCTGTGGTGTCCTTCTGCATAACCCACACCAACAATTGTGACCACTCATGCTGAGACAGTCTCTGGCTCTGGGAATTGACCTCAGGACCCCTGGAAGCCACTAAGCTGTCTTTCTAGCCCTTCTGAAAGTCTAAATTTAAAATCCTGGGAGAAGAAAGGTAGGATCTCTCTTGTGTAAGTCATCAGAGTCTGTGCTACTGGGCCTGGTTCTAGTGTTCTTTAAAAGCATTCTCCCAACAGACATAATTTCATTTTCTTCTCCTTCCAGATATTTTTCAGGCAAAATCTACAAGGCTGTTTTTCAGATCCCCTAATCAACATTTTTAGGTATCAGTCTGGCTTTTTTTTTTTTTTTTTTTTTTTTGTAGTCGGTCTACTATGAGTTTTTACTACATCAATGGTTCAAAAATAAAAGGATTGTGAAATATTAAGAGGTAATATCTTAAGTACATCTGCTTAGGTAGTATGTTAAGGCATTATTTTGTTATAACATATGAAACAGGTATTATTATCAGACCTAAAGGATTTACCATCCTTAAAAGATCAAATAATAGTTTCTACCATTTCAACTATAATTTGGAAGATTAATTAATCTTTAAGTAGTACCTTTCATGTTAACACAAGAAAAATCTAATTCTAAAGTATGATTTGTTGGAGTTCATAAGCATACAAGAAGATGCAAAATAAGGTCATTTAATCTTCTAGTGGTAAAAACCCTAAGAATGCAACATCTGAGTCAGAACTTCAGGTTTATGCTGCCAAAGGGCAGAATACTGTAACCAATGTAAGGAAACACATACGATGTCTTTCAAAGAACTTGTCCATATTGTACAAGCTGCTGAACATGCTGTGCTCCACCCAATACTCCTTTCTTATCCTTTAAGTCCACAGAAGTATCCTTAAGTAAAGTATCCTTTAAGTACAAAGAGGTCCCTTCTCCATTCTTGCTACTGGTAATTTTGCCTCCTCTCTTTTTATTCTGGTAGGTCTAGATAGATTTGGCTATTTTATTCATTTCTCAAAGAAAAAGCTTCAGTTTCACTGGCTTCCCCTATAATTTACTGATTCTCTATTCATTGCTATTGCATAATTCCTGTTTACTTAGTTGGGCTTGGTCTGCTCTTTTTCCAATGTTATAATTAGTTTGGCCCACAACATGTAGGTATGTGCACCACAGGTATGCCTGCTGCCAGTGGCATCATAGGAGTTTATCAGGTCCCCAGAACTGGGGTTATGGGTAGATGGGGGACACCATGTGAGTGCTGAGAATCAAACATGGATGCACTGCAGAAGCAGCAAGTACACTGAACGATTTCTCTAGCCCCCTTCTTATGATTTCTTAAGACAGAAAAGCTTCCCTTCCAAAAATAAGCATTTACTATTCACGAAGTATGTAACTCAGGGAAAAGGCGCACATACTCAACCTTAAGACCCTAAGCAGATTTAGTGTTCTCTATGTCTACCTGTACGTTGCCTTAGTTTTAGCCTGTAATTTGTGATGTTACATTTCACTGACTACTTTTTGTTTTGCCTTATTTTCCCTTTAACTTCCAAAATCTATGTGAATGATTTCTGATTAAACTACACTGTGGTCAGAGAACATACTTTAATAATTTAATACTTCCAAACATATTAAACTTATTTAAATAGTAAAGTATCAATGTATCCTGGTAAATAAGTATCCTGGTGAATATTCGGCTGTTATTGGGGAGTGTTTGGTAGATGCCTAGGAGGTTAGCAAGTTGAGAGTGCTTTCCTAATGATTCTGCTATAGCAGAGCACTAACTACAGTTCTGCCTCTCTATTCTCCTCTGAGTTTCATCAGTTTTTTTGCTTCCTGTACGGTGAAGCTGTTATCACATCCTTATTACATCTTGATCAATCAACTCTTTTGATTAATGTTAGTACTCCTCATCTTCACAATATTCCTTAGTCTGAAATCTGTTTATATCATCAATATAGTAACTTCTACTTTTTTCGTTAGTTCACATGCTACATCTTTTTCATATTTTTTCTCCTTGAATGCTAGAGATCAAACCCAGGACCATGTACATGCTAAGCATGCACTGTATCACTGGGTTGCAGAGTTGCATCCCCAGACATTCTTTATCTATTTTTGACACAGCCCCCGCTCCCTAGCTCTATGTTGATCTCAAATCCCTGGAATTGCGAAGTCCTCTTGCTTCAGCTTTCCGGGTGTCAAGGATGGTAGGTGTATGCTACTGTGCTATCTTCATCTTTTTACTTTTAGTGTGCATATCTTTATATTTCAAATACGTTCATTTAATGTTATGAAGCTTAGTGCTTTTACCTTATCTGAGAAGGCCTGCCTTCTACTTCAATGTACAAATGAAGCAGTTCCATTTCTGTGGCATCAATACACTTGGTTCAATTCTCGTGCACTGCTCTTTGTCTACTGCTTGCCTCACTGGTTCCTTACAGAATCATACAGTTATACTTCATTAGAATTACACTAATTCACTAAAAGGAAACTTTGAGGACCAGAAAAATTATGTGACATGTTTGAAGTCATAAGTTTGAGCATATAACCAACAGACAAGCAAAACTGAAGTCTGAGGTAATCTACTACTTTTGTCATGGTGCCATTTCTAAACAAAAATGCGAAGATTAAAAAAAAAAGAAAGAAAAACACCTCAGGGGTTCTCTCTAAGCTGACAGTACTAAGCAGCTGCACTTACAAAGCATTTTATGGCTCCTTCCTTTAACTCTCACAAGTTCTATTACAGGATGAATGTGCAGAGATAGATGTAGTCACATACAAACATATGATATGTTTAGATATAATTTATGTAAATTTCAAGGTAAAAGCACTTTCATATTTTTCTACTTAGGCAAAATGATTACCTTTGTGAATGATTAGATTTTCTTTCATACTTTTGAGTCATTTGTATTTATTTTCATCAGAATTCCTCCAAATTTGTACAGGAAGAGGGAAGGACCATGGTCCTAGGAGGAAAGCTCCAACTGGTATCAGGCTTGTAGGATTTACTTGCCAAAAATCTGTGATGGAGTATCTTTGTAAACTATGCTTGGTCTAGTGTTCATAATAGCTGCTAACTGGGAATATTTATCAAAACAGAAGAAAATATTTATAAGAGAACTGCCACAAATGCTGTCTTACTTTGCCAACAAGAGCAGGAATGTTCATTGAATTTGTCGCAAATCCCATGCCATAGGTCATAGCAGCTTCCACACCTAAGAATCTTGCTACCAACTTCTCTAGTTCTTCATGCTTATCCAGGTTTCCTGTATGAAGAAGTCAAGTAATAAAATCAGAATTATAAAGTCTCAATTTTAAAATTATTACTTTTTTTTTTCCAGTTTCTCGAGACAGGGTTTCTCTGTATAGCTCTGGCTGTCCTGGAATTCACTCTGTAGACCAGGCTGGCCTCGAACTCAGAAATCCACCTGCCTCTGCCTCCCAAGTGCTGGGATTAAAGGTACACGCCACCACTGCCCAGCCAAATTATTACTTTATTAAGAGAAAATAGGGCCAGCAAGATAGATCAGGAGGTAAAAGTCTGACCACCTGAGTTCAATCCCTGGAACCAACTCCTAAGAGTTGTCCTTGTTGGGCAGTGGTGGTGCACACCTTTAATCCCAGCACTTGGGAGGCAGAGGCAGGCAGATTTCGGAGTTCGAGGCCAGCCTGGTCTACAGAGTGAGTTCCAGGACAGCCACGGCTACAAAGAGAAACCCTGTCTTGAAAAAAAAAAAAAAAAAAGAGTTGTCCTTTAACCTACACCCCCCCACACACACACATACAACAAAATATTTTCAGTCCAGATATGGTTTGTGCATGGCTATACACACACACCCCAAAACACTAGAAGAACAAGAACTAAAATTCCATTTATAGATACTTGTAATCCTTAATACAATTAGTGGAAAGCAGAACTATACACGTTGGTAATATCAAAAAGTGAACTGTGTTCCATTAAAGAGATATTCTGAGAGGGCAAGGAGAAGCTCTGTGGTAGAGTAGATGCCCACATGTGTAATGTCCAGGTTGGAATTCCAGCCCCAAAACAAAATGAGCATAGCCACTTTGGGACATCCTTATAAAAATAATCAGTAAAATAAGGTTGACAAGATTGCGCTAATAACATCATGGATACAGAAAGAGACATAAATAGAGCAGGCACAGAAGATGACAGTGTCTGACACATAGAGAGACAGCCATGGGAGCACAGGCGAGGGAACACTGAGGATGCCAGCAAGCACCTGGAACTGTCTGTGTGCTCGGCCCTGTGACACCTTGACCCCATGCTTCTATCCTTCCCAACTCCCCATTTCTCATTTGTTGCTATGGTAGCCTAGGAAGCCAACAGAGTTGGGAACTTTGAGAGACAAAAGGCTAAACCTATGACTTTACCAAGTACATGATGACTTGATAAGAAAGAATACACTCAGTGCATGAACTCTAGAGAGGCTTAAAGTGAGAGGCAGTGGCAACCAAGGCAGGCTTGGTGAGCTACAGATATGATACATAAAACACACAAGGCCATGCATGGCAGAACACATCTGTAACTCCAACACTGGCTCAAGGTTGGCCTGGACTATATAGCTGCAAGACTACCTAAAGCATGCCTCACCCCTTACCTCCTACCCTTCCAGCCCCCAAGAAAACCCTAACTCTTACTGCTGATGGGACTATATACAGTAGTATAGCTGCTCTAGGAAGCTGCTCGAAAGCTAATATAGAATTAACCATGTGATCTAGCAAAACCACACCTAAGTACATACCCAAGAGACATATTAAAATGTTATTTTTAAAATGTGTTCTTGTAGTCAAATAGGAGAAATAAGCTAGGTGTCGGTCATAGATAATGGATAAACACAATGTGGTATATATACACAATGTGCTGTTACTTAGTCACAAAGTAGAATAGCATGCTGATGCAGTCTATGAGGCACTAATGCATGCTATACATAATCTTGTGAATAGACACAAAGTGAAAGAAGCTAGTCATGAAAGGCCACACGGTTACATGATTCCATGTACATGAAATATCCCAAAGAGGCAAATAAAGACACTACACAATAGTTACCAGTGACTGCTAGTGGGTCAGACAGCTCTATCAGAAGGAATGAAAATATTCTAAAATTTAAACTGTATTGAAGATTGCCATCTCTGTGAATATCATAAAAGACTATGTATGAAGCATACTCTTTAAATGGGCAAATTATATCATAAATTATATCTTAATAAACCTTTTAAGACAAGAAACAAAGTAACACGCCATCCTTTCTAAACCCTACAACAATCAAGTAATCCCTCCTTTCCTCACCTCCACAAGTAAAAGAGCATTATTCTGAACTCCTGGGCTTCAGATACTGAAGTGTGTGTGCAATGCCGGGCTGTAAATGGTGAGGAAGGGCAGATTTATAGACAGGTCTGCACACTCAATATCTCAAATGTAACAAGTGACAGAAAAGGAAGACAATTAGAAGAGAGACACCAAGAGTTTGTGTGTGTTTTTAAAAAGCAAGAGCTGAGAAAAATGTTCAAGAGGAGATCACAGAGAAAGCAATGCCTGTGAAGAGATAGTCACAACATGGAATAACTGGAATCTGATACATTAAAAAAAGAGTCTCAAGAAAATCAAAGGAAAAAGCTTTTTAAAAAGGAGAAACAAATATTTTTTCTCATATGCAGAATTTAATTTATATGAGCTTTATCATATGAAAGTACAATGGAGGCTATTAGGGAGAAAAGGGGGATGGAAGGAGGTGAGGGAAGACAAGTACAGTAGTAGAGGGTACAAATATAAACATCTAAGTATGTACATAGTAAATGTATTAAAATGCAAGAAGGAAACCTGTTTATTTTGCATGTTAACTAAAAATATCATTTAAGGTTTTTAAAGTTTTGAAGAATATGAAAAGCAATCAACTGTGCAGAAAAACAACAGCAGACTTCATTACTGCAGGAACAGGGACTACATAGCTGGACCACATCAGCAAGCACATCTTTCTTCAGGTACCTTTGGGTGCTTTGGGGATTATTAAGCATGTTTATGTATTATCCATCCCCATCATGGGTCTCTATGCAACAAAGTCTTTTTGGTTAGAAGACGGAGAGAAGAAATGTCACAGAAAACCTGGGATCCAGAACAGCACCATATCTGACCAGCCGCTGGGGCCAGACAACAAGGAGGCTAGAATCCAATTCCTAGCAGGGTATTTTCAGCCTCAAATTTGGCAGTACCAGAACTATTAGTCAAGTAAGACATTAGATAAGACAGTTGCAGATATCAAATTTTAATCTACTATACACCAGAAGAAAGACATGAGCTCTACCAAAGGGAATTTGTTACTGAAAGGAAGATACAGGGAGTAAAGAATACAAATTGGAAAAGGGAAACAAAATTCCTGAAGGGACACATTCCATACCCTCCAAAAAGAAATACCAGAACTCTAAGGCAGTCCTAAAAACAAGTATTTCAAACTAAAGCGGGAGACAGGACGGCCTTACACCAGAGAAATGTTGATGAGTACCCAGAGGACTATAGTAAAACAAACAAAAAAACCCACACAAACAAAAAACACACCTCTCAAAGCTCCTCCTCTTGAGCTTGCTGGGACACTTAGATTTAAGATGGGTAAAGACCCAACTGAGGCTCCTCCAGCACTAAACTGGCATGGGATCCAAGAAAAAACATATATGATGTAACTATTAAGCATGTTCTAGATTACTGCAAAAGACCAGCCCATTTTTTACTTTACTGAGCTATTATTAAACTCTTAAGACTTTCAGACCAAAAATGTCCATATTACATGTAACCATACACTTTAAGAACAATGCCAAACAAAATGAATAGAGCCAAGCCAGACATGGTGGTGCACACCTCTGATACCAGCACTCAGAAGGGGGAGGCAGAGACAGGCAGATCTCCAAGTGTGAGGCCAGCCAGATCTACATAGTGTGTTTGGAGATAGCCAGGGCTACATGGTGAGACCCT
>NW_022196912.1:102454106-102483031 GCF_008632895.1 Mastomys coucha
GGGGTGGGTGGGAGGGGAAGAAAGGAAAAAGAAAGGAAGGAAGGATGGAAGAAAGAAAAGACAAAACAGATATCTAAGGATCCTTACAAGCTAAGAAAGCACATACTGGCCTTTCAAAGTCTAGATGAAGCAGAGCATAGAACCAATGAAAATTTTGAGGGGAAACCAACCAAATACATTTAACATATTCTAGAACTCTCAAGAATTGACTTTTAGTTGAAATTTGCAGCTGAGTATTTTCAAGGAAGAAGTATTTATGTGTCTTGGCCCCCAGCAATGGCATCCACTCTTGAAAGAGAGCTTGGGATGAAAATCAAAGCGTAAATAACTACAGAAGCCTCCTAAGAAACTAAGAAAAGCAGTAATGATGTTCTGAAGATCTGTAGTGTGTAGCTATAGTCTGAAAAGCAGGAATGAATGAAGCAGAGGATATGAAACAGTACATAATTCTGTTTTTTACTTTCTCTTTACTTCATTTTAAATGTAGTCTGTTGTGGGAGTCATTGTGGGAGATGAAATGTGATGGAATCCCTTACTTTCTTTTTATTGAGAGGTGGGGAGCTATCCCCACAAGCCCTTGAACGCGGGCTACCTTAGTGACTACCTCTGGCAAATGCAAAGCAGTACTTACTCTAGGAAAAGCCTGCTGCTTGGTAAGGCAATGATGCTCTGGGGCCACCAAGCAGTAAAGAAGCCCAAAGCAGTGACTGGGAGAAGTGACAGAACTCCTGTCACTAACCAAAAGGCAGCAGCTACACATGGCTTTAGCCTTGACTCACCGCTGCCTGCAGCAGTGCCAGGGACCTGCAGATAAACCACCCAAATGTTCTTGACCCAATCCCTAGACCTTGCCTACCCTACTGAATTGTTGATTCAATTTTCTCAGTTTTAAATATCAAAAAAAGCTGCCTTACAATGCCAACACTTAGTAGTTCTCTACCAAAGGGGGGGGGGGCATTTCTTTACAGAAGATTGTTAATCCTTCATATTTTATAGACTTGTAGCAAAAGTTTATATCTAGTCTGTTCCAAATGCCTTACATGAAATTAGCAAATTTAACTATTTAAATTCTTGAAATATATCTACAGGATTATTATTAGTCCTAGTTCGCCAATATAAAACCACATTAGCTTTTATCTAACAGTACCCATGTAATAAGTGGCACTTCTAAGATTTACAAAAGTCAATTAAATCCCTCAAAGAAACAAATACAAAACTTTGCTATGGACATTATGCACATGCAACACATTGGAAACCACCTCAAAATATAAAGAAAGTGTCTGCTAGACCTGACCTAAAGTAAAAGGTTGAGTGTTTGTGTATTTATTGTTCTAACACTGTACCTGGATTACTCACTCCTGAGCTCACACTTACCAATTTCCTGACGAGTGCTGCACACTCCTGCTCCATACTCCTTGAGAACTTCAGCGGCTGCTTCCTGACATGATCCAGTGTTCCTCGCAAATCCAAGATAGTTGTAGGAACCCATGTTTATTACACCTTTAATTACATTCCCTGTGTACCTGTGTTTCAATAGTATAAAACTTAATGATACAATCATGCCTAATACTTAAGTGTGATAATACACTGATAACACAAAAGGAAGTAGTATACACAGAAGTAAAGGTGTAAGTGCCATGGACCTAGGACCTACTAGTACAAGGTGGCTGTGGATGGCACATCTATACCATAGAATACTATTAGCTACTACAAATAATGAGTGTGTAGTGAATACACATATAGGCAAGATATTACAAGTATATCAGCAAATAAAAAGAACAAAAAAAGATAATTTATAACATATGATTCCATATGTATGTATCAAAAACCTACCTATAGTATCGATATACAACACACACATTCTCAAAAATCAAAAAAACAAAGTTGTCAACGGACAATTTTGACAAAAGGAACACGACAAAACCAAACTGAAATCAACAGGCACCTCTGCAGAGTGATGGCTTTGTGAACTAGGAGATCTGCACAAGGACCAAGGACAGCTGTCTCTGGGAACAATCATGTACTTACATTATTTTCTTTCAAAAAAATATTTGTATGATATTAATGTAATCTAAATAGTAAAATGTTAAGAATATAAACCATTTTAAACTAGTATATTTATAAAAAGTACTAGTTTTAAAAAAGAAAAAGCTCTATTTATCCCTAAATCATTTATCTTAATAGTCTAGCAACCAATTCCGATAATACACTAGATTTCTCTTTCCAAAAATAGTATGAGGCAGAAGTTTCTTGTCCTGACTCCTGGTTGATCAAGAGATTTTTGAACCGGACACTCTTGGGCCTATAATTCCATGCTAAGGAGGACAAGGCAGGGGAATTGCAAATTTGAGGCCAGCTTAAGTGATACAATGAGAGTCTGCCTAAAATTAAAAAAAAAGAAAAAAATAGATAGTATGAATTATGTTCTCCAGGATGTTGGATTTATAATCCAATTTAAAAAAAAATCAAATGAGCACAAAGTGTGGTGGTGTACACTTTTTTTTTTTTAAGATTTATTTATTTTATTTATATGAGTACACTGTAGCCGTCTTCAGACACACCAGAAGAGGGCATCAGATCCCATTACAGATGGTTGTGAGGCACCGTGTGGTTGCTGAGACTTGAACTCAGAACCTCTGAAAGAGCAGTTAGTGCTCTTAACCACTGAGTCATCTTTCCAGCCTGGTGGTGCATACTTTTAATCCCAGCACTTGGGAGGCAGAGGCGGGTAGAGGACTGTGAGTGAGTTCAAGGCTAGCCTGGGCTACAGAGGGAGTTCCAGGACAGCTAGGGCTATACAGAGAAACCCTGTCTCAAAAAACCAAAAGAGAGAATCAAATGAAAGAGAAAATGATTTTAAACTCAGTGGGGCCCGTGGGTATAGCTCACTGTACAGCGCTTGCCCAACAATCGTGAGGTTTTAAACTCCAGCACTCTCTCCAAAAAATATTCCAGAAACAGTACTGAATAATATTGCCCAGAAACAAATCACATTATCTTCAGCTGCTGGTTTTGCTTTGAGAAAATACTCAAAAGAAATTACTTTGTTGATAAGAAAATTTCCAAACACAACTCACTTGAATGACCAGTTATAATCATGAGATTGTCTCTCCATGATATCCACCTTGGCTCCAGGCACACTACAGATAGGTCGATTCCAGTTGTCTCTGATTCTCATGTAGAGGTTCCTTGTATAGAAGTTTTCAAAATCCTGATACAAGGACACAAAGTCCTGCCAACAAAATAGTAAAACAGTATAAATGTAACTGATGTATTGAAAGACAAGTCTAACAAATTTTCTTGTCTTAACCTCAGGAGTACCTCAGAAAGATGTTAATCAATTATATTTAATTAACTGACCTATCAACATATCTCAGGAGTACTTCAGAATGATGTCAATCAATCATATTTAATTAACTGACCTATCAAAGCAACATCTGGAGAGGCATATTAATTCTATTGTGATATCTTTTTTTATCAGGTAAAGATTGCTTAGCTTAGATGTTTGACCTATATTTTATGACGAATAACTAAAACATAAAAACATAGAACTAACAGACTTAACTTGAAGTTGGACTCAGAAACAAAACACTTCATCAGTCCACCTGAGATCTACTTCAACTCTAGCTCTCCAAGAGTGAGGCAAACAGAAAGAACATAGAAATATGCTTTACTGTAACTGGCACAACACTGAGCTTGCAGTCATGACGCCTGAGCTTGTAGTCACACTACATTAAACTGTTAAGTAAATCTATCAAGCCGGGCGGTGGTGGTGCACACTTTTAATCCCAGCACTTGGGAGGCAGAGGTAGGCGGATTTCTGAGTTCGAGGCCAGCCTGGCCTACAGAGTGAGTTCCAGGACAGCCAAGGATACACAGAGAAACCCTGTCTTGGGGGGAAAAAAAAAAAAAAAAAAAAAAGTAAATCTATCAAATACATGCATTTATTTTGAAACCATATCGTTCATACTAAAAAGACTCTATATCAAATTCTAAAGTAACCACATTGACTAGGACTCTAAGGCATAAGCATCTCTGTAGATATCATCTCTTTAGACAGACCTGGAAAGGATTCTTTGAATAGCAAGAACAGACTATCTCTCTCATAAAATTATATCCTCCTACTGCTATCTATTCTCAAAGGTGGGGAGGGGGAGTAGTCTTCCACCCTCACTGTGACTAACTATAAAGTAACAGCACCAACTCATTTTGTTGTTGTTTTGGAGACATAGTCTCATGTAGCCAAGGATAGCTGAACTTCTGATCCTGCTGTCTCCTGAGTGCTGAGACCACAGCATGCCAGTTTATGTGGTAGTGGGGACTGAACTAAGGGCTTTGTCAATGGTAGGTAAGACCTTTATCAACTGAGCCACATCCTCTGTTCTCCTAACGTATTCTAGTAAAACCTCAGTACTAATCATCTTAGTTCTTTGATTAAATTTCATCTTTATTATTACCAGGGTGTATACATGCATGTGCATACATGTATATGTGTGAGTGTGTGTGTGTGTATCACAGGATTTATGGAGGCCAGAAGATAGTTTCTTGGAGTGGGTTCTCTCCAAACACCTTAATGTGGATTCAACAGATCTAACACAGGTCTCTAGACTTGCATGACAAGTGCCTTCTGCACTGAGCAATCTCAGCAGCCTGGATAAACATAGTATTCACCAGTATTTTTTGCACCACAGAAAGGGCAAATATTAGGAGGAATTATTATGAGGAAATGGTGGTGCATATCGAGTATCTAAAGAATCCTTTCTGACTCTGCACAGTTATTTTGAAGTATCACATAACAGTATCATATTTACAAACACTGCACATTCATGTTCAAATAAGAACTTTAAATACTTTAAGGAACTGTTTCCTCACAGGCAAATTATTATTAGCAACAAAAAAATGTTTTAATTATATAAACATGGAATAAAACAAAACAACAAAAACAAAACAATCTTCCTGAGCCTAGTTCAGATAGCCAAAAGGCAAGAGAGAAGGGAGCTGCTGGGCAGAGCACGGTAGAGCTTCACACTCAATCCTGAACAGAACACAGACAACTGGTGATATCTGTGATTCGTGATTAAGAGAGAAGGAGTGAATTCAACTTTCCTAGAGAACTTTATGGTCAAGCATCTCCTTACAGAGGCAAGAGAGCACAAGCCCCTGATGGGAGACACCAACACACAGAAACTGAAGATACGATGAGGGGATGTTGGATGCAATAGCAGTAGAACACAACGGTAGCAGAGGAACTCAGGCCAACTTAGCTTCTCTTGAATCCTACCTAAGTTCTATGGTGGCAGCTTCAGTGGCAGTTAGATCTGAAAGCAGATCCAAAGGCAGTTTACCCCAAAAGAGAAATTGCTATTGAACACCTCAGTCCAGACAACCAGAGTATCTATTGTCTGAAACATCTTGTACCTTTGATATCTAGGACTAAGGTTAAAATAGGAGAGTTGGGTCAGCTGGATGGCTCAGTAGGTAAAGGAACTTGCTACTAAGCCTAACTACCTTAGTTCAATCCTCAGAAATCACATGGAGAGAACCAACTCCTGCATGTTGCTCTCTGACCTCCACATACATGGTAAGCATGTCCTCCCCCCAATAAACACATAAACGTGATTAATTTTTTTTAAATTTAATGTAGACTTGAAACATGCTGAATTCTTTGACAAACTTTCAGGATACATTAAAGAGCAAAGTGGGTCGCTCTTCTAACAATAAACTCATTTCTAGTTCTATCTCACTGTTTCCCTAACCCCTCCACCTCCTAGCCTAGTCAGTGTGGAATGACTTTAGTCAGGGCTGACATACAGTCATAACGCTCAGTCACTGAACAAACATTTACAAAGTAGCTCTTTCTAGGCACTAACTAGGCATGAGGGATAAGGAAATAAGCATAATTTCTACATTCCCTAAGGTCTGAGCATGGTAGACAGGTACACAAGCATACATAGGTGATAAATGGTTAGACTGACTATGTACTATGAAGAGACCCTAATTCAGAGATGGGGAGAGATTCTAATCAGCAAGACAACCTTTTAAGGATACATTCTTCACAGGTGTTTCTCCTAAAACCACTCACAAGCACAAACAGAAAGAGTTAGTACCTTCTTGATACTGCCTGCTAGACTCTTAGGCTCGACATTCTCATCAGTTAAGACATTCCTCTGCTCCCAGGCAGTGGTGGCACACACCTTGATCCCAGCACTTGGGAGGCAGAGGCAGCTGGATCTCTTGAGTTCAAGAATGGCCTGGTCAACAGGAAGATCCAGCAGAGCTAGGACTACACAGAGAAACCTTGTCTCAGAACAAACCTTCAAAACTGACAGTCTTGTTAACTAAGGATCACTGTAAATACTACCAAAAGTAGACTGAGGTCATCTTATTAACTAGTTAGTAAATACCCTTTATTAGTCTATTTAAGGCGAGCCTTTTGAGAAACTACATTGTTTAAAACTAATAGATCTCACCTAATCCAGTGTCTATGCAGGCCTTCCTTATACTCATGGGGAAAAGATGGGTGCTACCACTTTTAGAAAAGATATTTTTCAACAACTGTTCACGTTCATCCTGTGCAATTCTGTCCCAACACAGGTGTCTATACATTGTTACATGGTGATTGGGTGGAAAGATGAATAATCATAAGAGCAGCAAAAATTCTTATCTATTATTTTTGATACAATACACTGGGCACTTGCCAACTGCTTTATATATACATGTGTTTCCACATACTTGAGTATCTCTGTACCCTCTTACAGAAGACATCATTTCTCCAGCTTTCAGAAAGACAGCATGTTTTTGTCTGTTAAGGAACCAGCTAGAAACAAAGAAAGATACACACACACAGACACACACACAGACACACACACAGACACACACACATATATGCACACAGTGCAACAACAACAAAATAAAAACAAAAACGACTTGAATTTCCAGACACTTTTGAGAGCAGACTATGGAATTGGTAAGTACAAATAAACTTTGGAAGGCAGAGCCACTGTTTTTCTTTTTGCATCAGTATAGGTTACCTTCATGCAAACCCATAGTAGACCTTCACACTGACAACGCCAGCTAAATCCCATATTCTTCAGCAGAATACTTGTGGCACCAGCAGTTTCCTCATCTGGGGTGTTTTCTTAGTTAAGCCAAGAGGCCCTGACATCCCCGCTCCTCCAGAACTCTGCAATGTTATAAACACTTGGTTCCCTCTTTACTACAGTGGCCTACAGTAATGTGGGCTAATTCCATTGCAACTTTGTACCAAATCAATATTCTGTAATCTCTAGTCGAGAAATATTTAGTAAGTTGTTAGTACTTATAAGGAACAAAATTTAAATAATGTACTATCAGCTATTGGGGTTAGTCTTGTGCACTATATATTCAGAAGCTGAGTTCTGTGCACTAGTCCAGACTACAACTGAAAAAGAAAATAAAAAAATCCAACAGGAACTTGCCCATGTAAGCCTGGGATTGAAAGAGTTAAATTTGAGACCAGGGTTAGAGAGGATTGTTAAAAACCACAGAGGCCAGAGGACAGCTGTGCCAGGGAAAAGCTGACCAGGGGAGTGCAAATCTCAGAGATAAGACAAAGAGGTGCCCGGCCGAGGCGCCTGAGACACGACTGGCCAGACATTGAGTGATGGACCCTGGGCCATTTGGTTTTCTTAAGTGTTAGCTAAGGGTCAGTATGAACTTTGAATAGCACTCTCCCCTCTTGCTAGGAATTTCACTTTTTTTTTAGGAATTCTCAACTCTGATCTGCACGAACGACATTCAAAATAGCCAATCATGTATAGCTACACCAATTCCTTTGTCTCCTCAGACTTTTTTTCCTATAAAAAGCCAAAACCCCTGGACCTCGTGGTCGGTTTTCCCTAGACTCCTTCGTGAGTTGGATTGGGAAACGAACCAGGGCCCTGAATAAAACTACCTTTGCATTTGCACCAAGATGGCTTTTCGTGTTTCTTGGGTGCATGCCTCCTAGGACTTGAGCGGGAACTCTAGCCAGAGTCTTTCACAACCTAGTCTTAGGGCACTATGATCTACATACTGTAAAGAATGCTCTTCAGTAATCCCTGACTGGCTAATAAAAGGCTAGAGCCTGTGATTGGGCAGTAGAGAGGGGAAAGTGAGACTGAAGGATAGAGATATCTTGGAAGAGACCAACCAGGGGAGAAGGAAGGAGAAGACAGAGAAAGGAAGAGGCCACCATGAGGCCAGATGGATCATGAGCCTGTGGCCAGGAGGAATGCACCCTGAGGACAAGCTGATGAAGCAGAAGCAGCCTGGTGACACTCTAACAGCAAGTAACAAGGGGCATATGGTTTAAATACAGCTGAGTGTAGCATAGAACCTCCCCAATCCAGACTTACAGCTTATAAATAAAATACTAGGTTTCTTGTCTTTTATAGGGACAAACTAGAATAGATAATTCATTTGCAATCAGCCTACCACCAAGTGATGTGGCTGAAATGGAAACCCCAGCAGCATTCCAAACTAGCCCCAGTGGTAGGAAGCTGACCTTATTCCAAGACAAATTCAGTGCCAGTTCTAGCTCAACAGTTTTCATTTGCTTTAGAGTCTAAGTATTATAGTTTGGATCCCAAGTGTCTCAGAAAGGCTGATAGAAGCCTGAACACTACTGGGAGGTTGTGAACCTTCAATCAGGTAGCACCTCACAGAAGGATCCTGGGGAAATGACCTGGAAGGGGACAGTGAGAGCCTGGCCTCAGGTCTTCCTTTGTTTCCCTGCGGTAAGATGAAAGCTTTGCTCTACCATGGGCTCCTCCTGGTGCCTCACCACAGGTTCATGAGCAACAGAGCTGAAATCTCTTCAATCATTGAACCTCCCTCCATAAACAGTTCTTCCTTTTGAAGTTGTTTGTCTCAAGTTTTCTTTTAATCACAACAAAGGACATACTAGGGTGCAAATTTCAATATATCAAAGGACATAATTTCTCTCAAACTTGAGCATTTGAGGCAAATAACCTGCTTTAATGTAGGAATAACATGCTCAGAAATATATCCACATCAAGACAATTTAAGAGCTCTATCCTTGACTTTCTGCAAAGTCCAGGGAGTAAAAGGAGAATGCATAAAGCAGTCAAAGAACAAATTTGTACTGGAATCATGATATGGCATTATGTTTATTTAAATTTTGGACAAGTAAAGAAACAGAATGAAAAAGGTAAAAATCTCTATAAAAGCAGGCAGAGGCAGGTAGATAGCTATCTGAGTCTGAGACCAGCCTATTCCATATAATGAGTTCCAGATAGCCAGAGCAACAGGGTGAGACCTTTTTTTTAAAAAAAAAAAAAAAAACCAAAACCAGCCAGGCGGTGGTGGCGCACGCCTTTAATCCCAGCACTTGGGAGGCAGAAGCAGGCAGATTTCTGAGTTCGAGGCCAGCCTGGTCTACAGAGTGAGTTCCAGGACAAAACAAAACACCAGGCTGGGAGTGGTGGAGCACACCTTTAACACTAGTATTGACAGGCAGAGGCAAGCGGATTTCTGAGAGTTCAATCCCAGCCTGCTCTACAAATTAAGTCCACAAATCAAGTTACATAGAGAAATCCTGCCCCAAAAGCCAGAAAGATTATTATTAAAAAAAAAAAAAGACACCATGGGGCTCAGCGGTTAAGAGTGCTGGCTGCCTTTCCAGAGGACCTGGGATTGATTCCTGTACTCACTGGCGGCTGACAGCAGTTCCAAAGATTTTAATGCCCTCTTCTGGTATCTGAGGGCACTGCAAACATGATACACAGACAACATGCAGGCAAAAGACCCATACACATAAAATAAAAAAATAAATATAAAAAGATATAAAAGTAATATGTAAAAAGCCATAGATTACTTCTAAAGGACATTCTTATACTCCAGCTCCAGGGATCTGACACTCTCTTCTGGCCTCTGAGCCCCCCACACAAAGCATACAAACACAAAGACATCAATACAAATATAAAATAAACCCTCCCAAAAAGTAAAATAAAACTGCAACTTCAGAGAACAAAACAAAATACCCCTTACTATCATGTTGGTGGAAATGCATGATAAAGGGGCAGAAGCTAGGGACTCTGGTTCATCTTAACAGTATAAATGTAAACAGCCCCTTTGATCCAGCAGTCCCATTTTTCCTATATCCCCAAAGAGTTGAAGATGCATATTCAAACAAATGCTTAACAAGAATGCTCACAGTAGGACTGTTCCCAATAAACCAACAAACGAAAATAGTACAAAATGTAGCAATAGCCACACAATGAAACAGTGGCACAGATTCAAAAGCCCTAAGCCAAAACCTTGGAACCAGAAGTGTTTCAAATCTTGGGAGTGTTCTGGGGTTGGGAATTATTTGCACACACTTCACTGGCTGAAAATACAAATGTGAACAAAATAAAATAAAATCTGCTTAAACATATATTCTACATTAATTACAATTAGTTGTAAAGCCATTAAGAAAAAGACAGAAATCCAATAAAAAAAGACAAATACACAGACTGGCAGTTCATGAAACTGGAACTTCCAGTGGTCACACAAAAGTCAACATCTAGCTTGCACGCAGACTTCTGCTATGTTGTCAATGTACCGCTCTCATGTCATGGCTGCCCTTCCATTAAGACTCATCAGGCAGTGGTGGTGCGCCTTTAATCCCTTGGAAGCAGAGGCAGGCAGATTTCTAAGTTCAAGGCCAGCCTGGTCTACAGAGTGAGTTCTAGGACAGCCAGGGATATACAGAGAAACCCTGTCTCGGAAAAAAAAAAAAAAGAAAGAAAAAAAAAAAAAGAAAAAAAAAGTCATCATACTTGACACTCATTGTCCCATAGCATTTCCATATAAGCACTATTTGTATTTGTTTGTATTTATTATAAAAAAAATCAACAAAAATTTTAAAAATAATGGAAGAATGCTGCAGTTAAGTAAATTCCAAATTTGGTATGATGGTTTGAGTATATTTGGCCCTGGAGTGGTACTGTTAGGAGGTGTGTCACTATGAGGGTGGCTTTGAGGCCATCCTCCTAGCTGCTTGGAACAGTCTTCTAGTAGAACTCAGCTCCTCCAGCTGTGCCTGCCTGGACCCTGCTGTGCTTCCTGCCATGACAATAAAGGACTGAACCTCAGAACCTGTAAGCCAGCCTCAATTAAACGTTGTCCTTTATAAGAATTGCCTTGGTCATGGTGTCTCTTCAAAGCAATGGAACCCTCACCCAGACACTTGCTATATATAAAAAGAAAAATATTTTCTCTGGCAAGGATTAATTTTGAGTATTTCTTTTTTTGGCTTTATTATTATTATTATTATTATTATTATTATTATTATTATTATTATTATTATTATTTGGAATCCAAAACCAACATGAAAAGGATTAAAAGAGTCCTTCTTGAAATAGGAGTAAGAAATGGACAGGAAAAGATTAAAGGAGATAAGAAGAGGTAGGCTAGCCAATACTGTACCGTACCCACGTGGGAATTGTAAAACATTAGACAACACGAGGTCTGGTCACTCAGTCATCTTCCATTTAATGCTAATTCCTTTGTTCCCGCAACAGGTAAAATACTTGGGGCAAACCCTTCCCCCAAACTATGTCGGTATAACAGTCCAATCAGAAACTTCCTTCTTGCTCAATGGAGGTGGAGCTACTGAATGTAGCCGCTTCCACAACGCTGCGTTACTGTCCAGGCTTTGGGGAGGGAGACCACAATTATTATTATATTACTTATGTATTATACATAAGTACACTGTAGCTGTCTTCTTCAGGTGCACCAGAAGAGAGCATCAGATCTCATTACGAGTGGTTGTGAGCCACCATGTGGTTGCTAAGATTTGAACTCAGGATCTTCGGAACAGCAATCAGTGCTCTTACCCACTGAGCCATCTCTCGGGCCCTAATTTTGAGTATTTCAAGTGACAGTTTATTAAGGTACCTAACACTAGATGGAAAGAAACCCAAACTTTTTTACTTAGCCTACCAACTAAATTCAAGAAAATCTACTTTGCCAGGCATAGTGCCATTCAATCTTAGTACTTGGGAGGCAAAGCCACGAAGATCTCTGAGTTCAAGGCCAGCATGGTCTGAGTTGCAGGACAACCAGGGGTAGGAAATCTACTTTGTCTGAAGGCTAAAACATCTCCCTCTCCTTTTGGAAAAGACTAAGGAACTTCTGGACTCTAATATACTTTATACTTTTAATATATAAGGCCACACATGAACTAACAAATATGTTGGTGCTGGCAGGTACTTGGCTCTGCTGAAAAATTTACCATTGCTTAACAAGAACTAGTACAATAAGTAATGCATTCCAAATACAGGTTACTGCAAAGCTTCTGTATCATCAATTTTTATTTGGGTAGTATTTCTTCTGGAGAAGGAGATGGCATTAAGGCAGAACTAAAAATAGCAGAAATGGGGTGGAGAGATGGTTCACCAATTAAGAAAGTATACTGCTCTTGAAGAGGACCTGAACTCACTCATACAGAAGTTGACCTGATATCAGCATAGAGAAGGGGTTGAAAGTACTCACCTAAAGATGAACTCAGGCCACACCAACACACTTAGAAGGTCAGCAGATGGAGAGGACCAAAGCAGAAAGAAAAAAAAAAAAAGAACTAAAAGTGCACAGGAAACCCCCCCAAAATAGAATGGCCTAGAAGACAGGACAGGATGACCAACTGTCAAATGCAGCTGAAAAATATTACCAATAGTAAAAACTGAGAAAAGTCTATCATATCCTGCAACACAAGGTATTGGTAATCCTGAGGAAAAAAATTATTTTTGTAGATGTGATAATTTCAAAAACTTGCCTAGACTAGACTGACAAAGTAGAGAGCAAATACTGGAAATTGAATGTCAGGGAATTTACTCTAAAGGAAAGAATGGAAATAGATTAGGAGGAAACAAAATCATAGGAAAGCTTTTGCACATAGGGGAAGTATTCCAGTGCTGCTTATACCAACAGCCTCAGAATTTATGGGGGGGATACAGTGAATGAAAGTGGAGGATAAAAACTTTAAGACCATGCTGGGCGGTGGTGGCACACACCTTTATTCCCAGCACTTGGGAGGCAGAGGCAGGTGGATTTCTGAGTTCAAGGTCAGCCTGGTCTACAGAGTGAGTTCCAGGACAGCCAGGGCTACACAGAGAAACCCTGTCTCAAAAAACCAAAAAAACTTTAAGACCAACAGAACTATTCAAAGACCATGACTCCAAAGAGAGGAGGATACTACTGTAGGAAGTAAAGGAATACAGCAGAGAACATCTATTACTGGAAGCAACCCAGCCCAGGCTAAATGCAATCCCTGCAAACACAGGAGGGAAGTAATCAATCACTGGCTCCCTCTAACAAGCAAGCCCCCCTGGATGGCTGTTTTCAAGTGGACTTCACCACACTTTCCCATTTGCAAGATTTTTTATAGTAAAAGTGTCATGGCATTTCAAAGTGCTCTAGAAACAGGCATGATGGTGTCAAGCATTGGGAAGGGAGGGAAGGCTAGGACAGCAAACAAGCTCAAGGTCAGCCTGTATACAGCAATACTCCAGAACAGGCTACACAATGAAATCCTGTCTCATAAAGCTCTCTAGGGAACAAATATAACTACAGCATACCCTAAAATCTAAAGAAACCTCAATGTAGATTCTGAAACTACAATTGAGAGATCTGGGAATTTTATTACCATTTATTTATTTCTTCATTTTGATTCACTCTGAATACACCTTATCATTTTGACATTACAAGGGCACTAAATCTAAGGCAGTGATTCTCAACCTTTGACCTTTTAATGTAGTTTCTTATGTTGTGGTGACTTCCAACCTGTTATTTTGTTGCTACTTCTTAACTGCAATTTTGCTACTGTTATGAATCCCGATGTATATATCTGAAGTGCAACCAACCCCCAAAGAGGTCACGATTCACTGTTGAGAACCCTAGATCTAGGCAGTAACTTGGGTCATCACCTAAGAACCAGTTATTTGCACTTTTACATTCACAGTTAATAGTAAAATGCACATCTAAATTGTTCTATGCAAAGAAAAATCTCACTTAAAAGGCCAAAGACCAGAGATCCAAACATGACAACTTTGTGGGTGGTAAAGACAGGGAGAAAACACTACACAGCTGCTCCAAGTAAGGTCCCAAGAGCAGCTGCTGCACACCAACAATGGCACCACAGCACGAGGATGGTTAAGGTACTGTATCTCCTGCAAAACTTCCCCTGCCTTTGATCTTCCCTTGTTTATTTTGAGATTATAGTTGCATCACTTCCCCCTCCCTTTTCTCCCTCCAAACCTTCACATGCTATCTTTCAAAGTCCTGGCCCCTTTATTATGTGTCAACACATGTCTTTCAACCAACACAAAGTACAACACTTTTACTCTTGTAAACTCCTTTACTAGCATCATATAGTTCAGCTATTGCCTAAAGCAGGACATTTCATTTCTCTGTGAAGAAGTGTAACAACCTGTGCTCTTTGACTTTCTCTGTGTGTGTCTCTATCTCTGGGGAAACAGTTCTGAGACGTGGCTTCTCTGTGTAACCCTGGCTGCCTGGAACTAGCTCTATAGACCGGGTTAGCCTTAAACTCAGATCGATCTGCCTCTGGCTAGGATGGCTGACCTGCCAGCCTCTGTGCTGGAATTAAAGGTGTACAACCATCACACTGTCTCCTGAATTTTCTGAAATAGAATGAGGAGACACTTGGGGTGAAGCTATGGATGCAGCTACCTCAGTCAAAAGGGAAACTGGCAACATAGTATCTGCACTGCAGGATCCCCACAGACACTTCCCAACTGCTGAGTCCACCTGCTGTTTTCACCAGAGCTTGCCCACGGAAGAAAATAAGCATCACCAGTCCTCAAACAAAGCATGGCCTCCTCAAAAAGCAGAATTTTTATAAGAGAATGGAAAAGCCCAAGTGTTTAAACTGCTGTTTTCAACAAAAAAGAAAACTTGTTGCCTCCCACACCCAGTTCAGCCTCAGGCCTTTGGCGGCTTCCACCGGAGGTGACAACACCTATTGCCTCAGGATATCTGAGCCGTTGGTGACTCCCTTCTGACTCTTCCCTGACTTCTCAATATTTATGTTATGCAAATATTTTATTTCTGGAGCTTTCAGTTCTTACCTGCCTAAATAACCTCAAACCACCCCCAAGTAAGTTGATTGAAAACCCTCAACTTGGCTTCGTGTCCTTTTGATCTCGAACTCTGTGTTTCAGGTCTCCTTTCTCCCTTGGTCCAGGCAGAACCTGGTTCATGAAAGTGCAGGACAGTTTCACCTACTGAAATGATTTTGATTACTATAGAACAATTTTTTCACCAACTATAGAAACAAATGTCATCTGCACTGACTGCCCAATTATTTCCTCTTACTAATTCCTCTAAGAATTATTTCCTCACTAACTTCAAGATACACAGAAACTTTCATTCTGCATTTTAATATAATTTAAGCATTATTTACTTCTGTGATTGTACAAAGGTAACTTTATGTATATATGTTTACTCAACAAAATTAGAAGCTACTTCAGAATAAAATCTATGTCCTACATTTTTTTTTGTTTTTGTTTTTTCGAGACAGGGTTTCTCTGTGTAGTACTGGCTCTCCTGGAACTCAATCTGTAGACCAGGCTAGCCTCGAACTCAGAAATCCACCTGCCTCTGCCTCCCAAGTGCTGGGATTAAAGGCGTGCGCCACCACTGCCTGGCTATGGTTTTTTGGGTTTTTTTTTCTTTTACATAAAAATAAGTATATACAAGTAGCACCCAATAGTTAAACTATAAGCTGCCCTCCAGAAATACCAAACAAGATCCAAAGATAAACCTATACACTGTCATCATTGCATTCCATATCAGCCATCACACACCGAATACGAGCTGCACAAGCACAGGCTGTTCTTCCTGCTCAAGAACTGCCCAGGTCTCCACAGTCTCCTCATTTCTCATTCAAAACATATATATATATTCAAAACTCATGTTTCTTATTTTAGGTCATCCCAAATGGCCCTCATGCCATTATGTACACTATAAATAAAACTTTCACTACTGTCACTCACAACCACCTTTGATTTGGTCCAATAGGAAGTGAATACACAAATGAGCCACTGTACAGGACAAGCAGCAGCTGAAAATCTGGAACTGAGGGTGAACAAAGCCAGCGCTCTATGGATTCACTCTGGCTTGATGCACCCAGCTAGAATAGAAGGAGTATCAAATAGGTGTTCAGGGTTCCAATCATGAAAATTAGTTTGTCTACTGGATTAAGTTATAAATATAGGGCTTTATTTGTGTTGCTTTTGTGTGTGTGTTGCTTTTTTAAAAACAAAAACTTCACTTAAAAAACTGTTTTTCATTCTAAGATTTATTTATTTACATTTTATATATATGGTGTTTTGCCTGCATGTGTCTGTGCACTACATGACCATACATATGAATTGCCTGTGGAGTCCAGAAGAAGGTATTGGATTTCCTAGAACTGGAGTAATAGATGGTTGTGAATAACTGTACAGATGCTGGGTGGGATTCAAACCCAAGATCCTGGAAGAGCAGCCAGTGTGTGTGTAGCCATTTTGCCACTCTTGAAAAACACATTTTTTGAGACAGGGTCTGTCTGTGTTTGTCTCTGTCTTTGTGTCTCTCTCTCTGGAACTCTCTGTGTGAATCAAAGCTGGCCTTTAAATCAGAGATCCGTCTGTCTTTGCCTCTTCAAGTCCTGGGACTAAAGAGCTGTACCACCACACCTGGCCTGAAAAACACATTTTTTTTTTTTTTTGGTTTTTCAAGACAGGGTTTCTCTGTGTAGTCTGGGCTGTCCTTGAACTCAGAAATCAGCCTGCCTTTGCTTCCCAAGTGCTGGGATTAAAGGCATGCGCCACCACCGCCCGGCAATAAATAAATCTTTAAAAAAATAAACCTGCAAACAAAACAGATGGTTATATTGGGTTTGAATCCCTGGACCTGGAGTTATAGATACAAAGAGTTGTGAGCTGCCATTGTGGGTGCTGGGACTCAAACTAGGGTCCTCTGGAAGAGCAGCTGAGATATATCTGAAGCCCCAAGGGATATGAATTTTCTTTCAATCCATATATACTTGTAAGTGTGGCTATGAATGAATGGTTCTGTGTTCTTAATAACTGACAAGGCTCTTTATTCTTCCACAAGGTTGTCCAGGTTGAACTGATCTCATGCAATCCTTCTGTGTATTAGTCAGGGTTTCTATTCCTGCACAAACATCATGACCAAGAAGCAAATTGGGGAGGAAAGGGTTTATTTGGCTTACTTCCACATGGCTGTTCATCACCAAAGGAAGTCAGGACTGGAACTCAAGCAGGTCAGGAAGCAGGAGCTGATGCAGAGGCCATGGAGAGATGTTTCTTACTGGCTTGCTTCTCCTGGCTTGCTCAGCCTGCTCTCTTATAGAACCCAAGACCTCCAGCCCAGGGATGGCACCACCCACAAGGGGCAATTGAGAAAATGCCCCACAGCTGGATCTCATGGAGGCACTTCCCCAACTGAAACTCCCTTCTCTGTGATAACTCCAGCCTGTGTCAAGTTGACAAGCAAAACCAGCCAGTACAATTGACCCCTTGTCAACTTGACACACAAACACACCACTATTAAGCCTCAACCCTTACTTTCTTATTCATCCCCAAGATTTAAAGTCCCACAGTCTTTACATACTAAAAGTTCAATCCATTTAAAATGTCCAATATCTTTTAAAATTCAAAGTCTCTTAACTGTGAGCTCCACTAAAATACATTAGTCCTTCAAGAGAGAAAAATATCAGGGCACAGTCACAATCAAAAGCAAAACCAATGTCTGGGATCCAACTCACGATCTTCTGGGCTCCTCTAAGGGCTTAACCGGTCACTTCTCCAGCTCTGCCCTTTGCAGCACACAGCTTGTCTTCTGGGCTCCAGATGCCTGCACGCCACCGCTGCTACTGCCCTTGGTGGTCATTGCTTGGTACTAGCATTCCCAAAACACTGCTGTAACTAGGCTTTACCAATAGCCTCTCATAGACTGTCTTCACGGTGCCAAGCCTCAACTCTTTTGCATGACACCTTCAGTCCTGGGCCATCAATTGCAAACTGAGGCTGCACCTTCACTTATGGCCTTCCACTGCCTCTCACTGTGCCGAGCCTCAGCTGCTCTCCATGACCCCTTCGTGCTGTCAAAACCAGTACCACCTGGGTGACTCTTACACATTACCAAGTCCTGCTGCACCACAAGGTACAACCTTGGCTATCTCTGGAACACAGACTCTTTGTGCTCTCAGTAAAGACTTCCCAGAATTTGTCACCTTAATATTGCTGGTCTCTTCTTAATCACCGCTAATCACCGCTAATTTCTTAGCTCCAGCTAACCAGCATCAATAGTCCCAGTAATGCAAAGTTTTCACTTTAATAGTTCTGGTATCTTGTTAATCACAGCTGATACTTCAGCCCAAGCTAACCAGAACCACAGAATCTTCACAATCAAAACAGCATGGCCCTGATAAGACTCTTTAATCTTCCCTCTGAAATTTCACAAGCCAGGCCTCCATCTCTGCACTGTTCTCAACATGATCTTCCAAGCTCCTACACAACATCCCACAGAGTTCTTATGCATCAGTGGCTCTTATAGCTCAAAGTTCCAGAGTTCTTCCACAGTCCTCCCCAAAACATGGTCAGGTTGTCACAGGAATACCCCACTATGCTGGTACTAATTTGTCTTCGTCAGGGTTTCTATTCTTGCACAAACATCATGACCAAGTTGGGGAGGAAAGGGTTTATTTGGCTTACTTCCACATGGCTGTTCATCACCAAAGGAAGTCAGGACTGGAACTCAAGCAGGTCAGGAAGCAGGAGCTGATGCAGAGGCCATGGAGAGATGTTTCTTACTGGCTTGCTTCTCCTGGCTTGCTCAGCCTGCTCTCTTATAGAACCCAAGACCTCCAGCCCAGGGATGGCACCACCCACAAGGGGCAATTGAGAAAATGCCCCACAGCTGGATCTCATGGAGGCACTTCCCCAACTGAAACTCCCTTCTCTGTGATAACTCCAGCCTGTGTCACACAAAACCAGCCAGTACATTCTGCTTCAACCTCCCAAATATCTTAGTTTCAACACACCAGCCACCAGGCCTGCCCTTCCCTTATTTATTTTGTTTTTGAGACAGTCTCACTCAATAATCCAGTTTATTCTGAAACTCACAATGTAGCCAAGGATGTCTTTGAATTCACAGCAATCCTCCTGTCTCAACCTACTAAGATCTGGCATTATAGACATGAGCCACCAGGCCTATCTTTCTTGCTTTTTCTCAGCTTCCTTTACTGGCTCCTCTCAGATGATACTACAACCCATATATCTGACTCTCTATGTCTCACAAGGATGAGACCAATGGAAATAATAACTAATTTGGAGGTGGGGTAATGGAAATAGTTCAATCAGCCACTAGTAGGTTACCATGCTCCAACGGATGCCCCATGCAGCATATACAGGCGGGACTAGCTGGATGTAGTGGAATATTTAAGAAGAAGAAGAGAAGGAGGAGGAATAGAAAGAAGAGGAGGAAGAGAAGGAAGACGAGAAAAAGAAAAAGGACATGAAGCTGGCAGGAGCCCAAGGAGAATGAATGGAAGGGGAAAAACAGGGATGGGTAGGTGGATATGACTATAACACACTGTATGAAGTTCTCAGGGGGCTGGCGAGATGGCTCAGCGAGTAAGAGCACTGACTGCTCTTCCAAAGGTGCTGAGTTCAGATCCCAGCAACCACATGGTGGCTCACAACCATCTGTAATGAGATCTGACGCCCTCTTCTGGTGCATCTGAAGACAGCTACAGTGAACTACGCTGGAGAGCAGGGCTGGAGCAAGCAGGGCTGGCAGAGGTCCTGTGTTCAATTCCCAGCAGCTACACACATGATGGCTCACGGCCATCTGAACAGCTACAATGTACTCATACACATAAAATAAATTTAAAAAAATAGAAAAAAAAAGAAAGAAATTCTCAAAGAATAACTTTTTAAAGTTTTTTCAAGCCTGGGTATTTACTAGGAATAGTTTAATGTATATGCATTGTATAAAGCTGTACGGAATACAGGTGTAATATGAGAAGAGTGAACTGAAGTGAATCTGGTCTTCCTCTTTGGAGACAGCCACTACCTCTCTTTTTACCATTACTAAAACAAGAGCCTTTGCTGCTGTAAAGAGGCTGGCCTCACCACACTCAGCTTGGGGGCATGTTTGGGGAGAGGTGCTGATCTGTGAACTAGATAACTATATCCAATGTGTCTAAGAGAATTCAGTCTCTGCGGATCACAATAAACACAGTGCAGAGATCTAGAAGGGAGAATGAACAGATTTGCCATTTATTCTGTACCATATAAGCTATAACACTAGGGAATTTTACATATACTGTTGGTGATTATTAGCTTTCTTATCAAAGAAATAATATTACTATTGTCAGTTTCATTAAGTTCTTACAGTGTAATATAGGTTAAGTTAAAAATGTTGCAGGGCAGTGGTAGTGCACACCTCTGATCCTAGTACTAGGGAAGAGGCAGATGAATCTCTGAGTTGGAGGCCAGCCTAGTCCTCAGAGTGAGTTTCATGACAGACAGCCAGGGCTACACAGAAAAATCCTGTCTCAAAATAAATAAATAAATAAATAAATAAATAAATAAATAAATAAATAAAATAAAAATAAAGTTAAATGTTTTGCTCTGTTAGTGTTTCAGATATTTGGAACACACAGTTGTGAGCCTCCATGTAGATGCTGGGAACAGAACTGATGTCTTCTGGAAGGCCAGTGCTTTCTCAGCCACTGAGCCGTCATTCTAGCTCCAACTGCTTTGCTCTTTCTAGGCATTCAACCTTGATTTCAGCTTTCCTCATGAAATATTCCTATAGAGTTTTTGTCACCGTTGTTACTTGGTTTCTGCTCTGTTTAGAGACAGATTCTTACTCTGTAGCACAGGTTGGCCTCAAAGTCACGGCAATCCTCCTGCCTCAAAATTTAACTCCATGTGTGTCGCCACCTCACTGACCAGCAGAAATAAGGAGGCGACCACGGACTCTTCTCCAAATAGTTTATTCAGGAACCTTGTACTACCAAATCATTCAGTCATTTCTCATTTTTCTTCTCCTCAGCCCCCAGCACCCGCGGGTTAAATGCTTTCCCTGGTCCCAATCAGCATCGGCTACGCGGCAAAACTTAATAGGCTGTGGGAAATCATGCCAGCTTGCATCACAAACTAGAGGCACTCAGCTTTTCCAAATAAGGGCTTGTTTATTGCAATGCTTTCTGCTCTGGCCAGAGGCCACGCACCATATTTAGGGTAGCAGCTGCTGCTCTCCAGTTCCCCCTTTTTGTTTTACACGCAACAGGCAAGAGTAGAGGTCTGATCTCCAGTAACCATGAGAAGGATATTGCAATGGCCCTACAACCTGGTGGTAATATCTCTTGGCAAAATATCTGACCCGTCTTTGAGAACACGTACATCTAGTTTGTACTACAAACCGGGCTTATTTAACACAGCCACTCAGCACATGCCTCTGTCTTAGGTGATTTATTTGCCAGAGCCCTAACTCGTAGCAGCCAAGTTGGTAACATGCCCGCCCTATGCCTTTTTCCTGGAGGTGGGACCTGGGGCATCAACCCACATGCAATCAGACGTGCTCTCCAAGAGACCGCTAGAAGCTGATCTCTAGTGCAGTGCTTAGCCTCGCATCCTGAGCGTGAAGAAGAGCATTCAGAATAGTTAACCAGGCTTGTGGAGATTGTCCTGCCTCCAGGGCTGCAAATGCTTGCACTACCAAAGCAGCCTGTCATTGCTGCCGGACCGCATACTGCAGATGCACCACAGCGCCAATATACTGACAAGGACCAGTAAAGCACCCACAGTTCCAATACCCGCCCACTCTTTCAGATGATTCATCAATCCACTAGCGAGACAGGTCAACTCTGGTGGAATCCACGTGGACTGTGGCTATGTGAAGATCCTGCAACAGATGATCCATTTCTCTAGACCAATTCCCTGTCTGCATTCATTGGCCCAATGATTTCCCTTTTTACATCTTGGACACAATCCAGGTTGTTTTGGGCAGTCCTGCATAGCTCCTGTTTCTGCTGTTCTTCCTCTATTGGGACATTGCCTTTTAAGGTGTCCCAGTTGCCCACACTGAAAGCATGTACCTGGGTTCCACCCGTTACCTTGCATTATCTGCATAACCGCAGTAGCAAGGCCTGCATCAGTTAATGGACCGCCCAGTTCCCTACATACTTTTCATCCAAGCTTCAAGTCTCTTATGTTTGTAGGGAGTTATGGCAGCCTTGCATTCCTTGGTACATTGCTCATAAACTAATTGCTTAATCAGCGGCATGGCCGCATCCAGGTCTCCGAAAATCCTTCCAGCTGCTTCTACCATTCTAACTACAAAGTATGAAAAGGGCTCCATGGGTCCCTGAATAATTTTAGTCAAATTTCCTGCAACTTCTACCTTGCTAGGCAATGACTTCCATGCTCTTGTAGCAAGCATATTAACTTGCTCATACACCTGCAGCAGATATCCAATTTGCTGCTGCACAAACCTGCCTTGCCCTAAAAGCATATCTAAATCCCAGGCAGGATTACCAGCTGCTCGATTAGCAGCAGCCTGTTCACTGGCATATTCTATTAAAAAGGCTTTCCAGTTTAGATATTGACCTGATGAGAGGCAAGCTCTCACGGTGCTCATCCAATCAGAAGCATCATGCAATATCTGTGAAGAGCCTCTAACTGGGAAACAGTAAATACCACTGTTATACCATAAGTGCAGACTGACTCAGCCAAGTTCTTTATGACTTTAAAATCCAATGGTTCATGAAACCTTTGCCCTTGGGCATCTTGAAACACAGGGAAGCAATGCTGACCCCTAGCTTCCCGCCAAACTTCCAGACAAAAGGAAGTACCGTAAGTGGCAGTGTTATGTCTATTTGCAGAATCAAAGATTCATGGACAATTACCTTTTGTTCTTCTCTTTCTGTTGCATGGTGGCACTTTTCAATTCTCCAATGCCTCAAGAAATCTCGAAGATATCCAAAGAGGGTGAGTACGCCATAGCCCACATATGTGAGCACAGCAACCAGCATGGGTGTTTCTTCAAAAGCTTCATTAAACGGTCTTTTGTACAGTCCTCCATTTTCTGTAACATGATGAATCTAAGAGAGCAATTAAAAATGCTTATTGCAATCACAGACCAATGAAATACTAAGATTATGCTTATTTTCAAGAGTAATGGTTTAAAAATCATTTATGTGCAGTAAAGGGGTAAGGTGGCAATGAAAAACAGTCAACAGTGTCTAACATTGATTTTTATCATAATTTAATTTCCTGAAATAGATTCTAAACACACTAGGATTCCAGGGAACATGCTTTCCTTTATCCTAATAAAAGTTTATAAAGAAAAAGCCTAGTCTAAAAAATACTGTATTAGCTTAGCAGCAAAGTGATCACATGTTCAACAGTAAATTCAGTTTTGTAACAAAATGTGTGTGAATGTTTTTCTACAAGCCATTCCTAAAACTACTCAGCTATACATTATTCAGAAACATTCAAATGACTTAACAGTACAGGGCTGCAGCAGGTTTTATTGCCTTTCCTCAGTGATAATACACTTATAAGAGTAAAAGAAGAAGCTAGGCAGTGGTGGTGCCTAGCTTCTTTTTAATCCCAGCACTTGGGAAGCAGAGGCAGGAGGATTTCTGAGTTCAAGGCCAGCCTGGTCTACAGAGTGAGTTCCAGGACAGCCAGGGCTACACAGAGAAACCCTGTCTCAAAAAAGAAACAAACAAACAAACAAACAAAAAGTAAAAGAAGGACTGTCAAGAGAACTCAGCAGCTAAAGGCTTTTGCTGCCAAGGCTGACAACTTGAGTTCAATCCCTAGGATCCATATGATGGACTCCCTCATAAACTGTCTTTTGACTCCCACAAATTGTCCTCTGATTTCCACACATGAGCACACAGGTGCCCATACATGCACACACACACCCATAAATACACGTAATATAGCCAGGTGAGAAAAGATCCTTGAAGGAGGGATGGGAGAGGAAGAGGGAAAGGGTTAGAGTCATATCAAACAAAGTAAGAATTGTGAAAAGGCCTTACAGAATTGTGAAAAGGCCTTACAGAAACCCAGTACTTTGTAAGATAATCTTTAAAAAAGAAAATGTAAGGAGTTACTAGAGAGGCAGAGGCAGGCAGAGAAAGGCCAGCCTGGTCAACAGAGCTAATTCTAGGACAGCCAGAGCTACATAGAGAAACTCTTTCAAAAAAAATAAAAATAAAAATAAAAGAACAAAAAGCAAAAAACAACAAACAAACAAAAAAGATCAACCAGCAGCCATCATACATTGATCCTGTATTTATTTTGATCTAAGTATATATTCTCAAACTTTTAAAGATTATCCCTGTCCCTTTATTTTACCATTTAAGATGTGTTTGCACCATGTCATACAGGATAGCCTCAAACTTAGACATTTTCTCTTCGCTTCCCAGGGCTGGGATTACACATATATGCCATTGTGCCTAGCAGCACTTGGGTTTTAATATACAGACATAAAGATATTTTTTTACTTTTGACTCAATGATGAAAACATTTTACTTTTATCAGGTAGTGATGGAACATACCTTTAATCCCAGCCTTCAGGAGGCAGAGGCAGGTGGATCTCTGAGTTTCAGGCCAGCCTGATTTACAGAGTGAGTTCCAGGACAGCCAAAGATAAGTAGAGAAACACTGTCTCAGAATAAAACAAAACAAAACTTTTTTAAAAAACTTTTTGGTTAATTCTAGTGAAAATCTAATTTTACAGAAGAGAAGAAACCCATGAGGAAAAGATCTAGAACATGAGGCTACAGTTAGGACAATCAACAAAAATTACTAGGAACATACTGTCCAAAGCATCATACAGGAGTCCTACCACATGGATTACACTAGAGAAGTCTCACAAGAAATCGAAACGCTCTTGCTCTGCTAGGCCTTCCTGATTAAAAGGATAATGTAAATACAAAAAAGATTTTATATATCGGCCGGGCGGTGGTGGTGCATGCCATTAACCCAACACTTGGGAGGCAGAGGCAGGTGGATTTCTGAGTTCGAGGCCAGCCTGGTCTACAGCGTGAGTTCCAGGACAGCCAGGGCTACTCAGAGAAACACTGTCTCCAAAAACCAAAAAAAAAAAAAAAAAAAAAAAAAAAAAAAAAAAAAAAAGAAAGAAAAGATTTTATATATCTAGGAGCTGGGAAGTGGCTGTCAGTAAAGCACTTGCCATATAAAGCATGTGCTTGCCATATATAGCATAAAGACCCCAGAACCTAGTTAACAAGCTAGTAATTTCAGTGCTAGCAAAGCAAAGATTATTGAGATCAAGCTCTCTGTAAACAATATTGTACCGTGCATTGCAAATCTGGATGTACCAGGAGTCAGTCATTCTAACTTAAGAGCTTTACTGTTCATAAAGTAAATACTAGCATATTAGTGTGTTGATGCTATATAACCTTGTTCCCCAAGTTAATTGGTCAATAAAAGGCTAAAACCTGTGAATGGGCAGTAGATAGAAATAAGCAGGTTTTTAGTTACCTGTCTGGAAGTCAAAGGTAGAACGCATAGAGGAAGAAAGAACAGGGAGAGAGAAGGAAGTGACCATGAGAGAAGAGCAGATGGACCACGAGCACATGGCCAGGAGAAACTGCAAGTTACAAGAGGCATATGACTGGGATATAAAAATTAGAATTAGTTCCAAAATCTGCCCTATCTAGGCTTACAAGCTTATAAATAAAATACCTGGATTGTGTGTGTTTTATAGGAGGTAGCTGGAATTTAAATCTGTTTACATTAGTGGACTAGGGAGATGGCTCAGTTGGTTAAAGTTCACACAATGTAAGCACCCATGTAAAACAACAGGAATGGAATTTAAGTTGAATCTCCAACAAGTAAGTAAATATGCCAGCACTCTGAGACATAAACAGAAGAATCCATAAGACTTTCTGGACAGCCAGTCTATTTGAATCTGCAAGCTCTAAATTCAGTGAGATAAGCCCTCTGTGTGTGTGTGTGTGTGTGTGTGTGTGTGTGTGTGTGTGTGTGTGTGTGTGTAAAATGTGGGATCTTAGTGAGTGAGCTCTGCTGGGTGGAGGATTAGACTGCTGGGGGGGCTCCGCTAGTTGGTGTTTGACACTCCGTTTCATAATTCTCTCTTCTGTCCTCTGTGTGTGCTAGGTTGGGGGTTGTCCCACACCTAAGGCAAGAAGATGGTGGTCACAATGAAGATGAAAAAGCCTCTGGAGTTGATCAATACTCTTAAGATGGGCACAGTGTGTGGAAAATACTAGAGTATGCACACTGGCTATCATTGACCCAGATGATACTGATATCAGAAGCATGCCAACCAGACCGGTGGTGAGAAGTAAACCAAGACAGTACCTTTAATAAAACTTTGCCAGAGTTCCTTTTGAAAGTAAATAAATAAGTAAAGTGGATAGTGAGTGAGGAAGATATCTAACATAACCCCTTGCCTCTACATGCACACACAGGAAAATTCTAGCATCTCATCCCCTCCAGTCTCAACTGTTAGCAGATGAGAATGTGCTGCTGATAATACTGTTCAAAGGAAGATTCAGTGCTTTGCACTGGGCCTGGGTAGTGGTCCTGATTTTAAAGAACAGAAATGTGTGGGGTTCCCTATCACTGCAGAAGGCATAACAGTTTGTAGATTGCTGAAGAGTAATGCGTGGTTTATACTGGATATTAGGTTTATTTCTTTTACTTTGTCATGTTGCAGATGTGTATAGAGGGTAGGAGATACCAGGTATTGTTCCTCAGGCACCTTTTCCTTTATTATGTTATTATATAATATTTATCATCATTATCATTATTTGAGATAAGACCTCATCATGCATTCCTAGTTGGTCTAGAAATCACTATGTAAACCAGGATGGCCTCAAACTCAGAGATTCATCTCCTAGTCTTTTGAAAGCTGGAATTAAAAGTACATGTCACCATGCTTTGCCTTCACCTTTTTTGAGAAAGGGACTCTCACTGCCCTGAAACTTGCTAAATAGATTAGGCTGGCTGGCCAGTGAACCCCAGGAATCCACCTGTCTATTTCTCCCTAGCACTGAGATTAAAAGCACATGCTACATTGCCTGGCTTTTTGTGTGAATGCTGGGAACGGAACTGAAGTTCTCCCCAGCAAATGGACATAAAGACTTAAAAATGATACAAAGTGCCCGGCAATAGTGGCGCATGCCTTTAATCCCAGCACTTGGGAGGCAGAGACAGGCAGATTTCTGAGTTCGAGGCCAGCCTGGTCTACAGAGTGAGTTCCAGGACAGCCAGGGCTATACAGAGAAACCCTGTCTCGAAAAACCAAAAAAAAAAAAAAAGGCTGAGAGATGGCTCAGCAGTTAAGAGCACTGACTGCTCTTCAGAAGGTCCTGAGTCCAAATCCCAGCAACCACATGGTGGCTCACAACCATCTGTAATGGGATCTGATGCCCTCTTCTGGGGTTTTCTTTCTCTCTCTTCCTTCCTTCCTTTCTTTTGGAAAGATGACTCACACCAAGATCTCAGGAGATAAGAGGAAGACATGTTGCCATACAACTACAGCTGGATGCCATGGTGCTGATTTGAGATTTTCCTCTGTAAAGACAGTGAAACTTCTTTGAGCAAGGGAGTGTTTGTTGACCATATTTATTTACTTGGGCGTGATTGTTGGTCTGTGGGGAGAGCCCTTGTGATGTAGGGACCAGATGGCAAGAAAAATGTTGCAATATTCTTTCGGGGGGGAGGCTGTAAATTGTTTTGTATTTTAAGAATTGATGAGTAGGATATGCTGGTCTCTTATACCAGATTATGTAAAACAAGCTAATCTATTGCTGAAGTGCATATCTATGTGAATTTTAACATCTGTGTGTTTGTATCCTATAGCTGTCAAGATATGCAATATTTTCCACACACACACACCCTAAAATTACCTGATGCCAAATGGGTGTAGTAGCACAGGTCTGTAACCCTAATTTGGGATGTAGAGACAGAAGGAAGAGGAGTTCTAGGTAATCCTTGGCTAAAGAGTGACTTCCAGTCCAGACTTTCCAGGGTTGCAGGAGACCCTGTCTCAAAAGACAAAAACAAAGCACATTTCCTGGTGCCAAACAAGAAGGTCTGGAACTAACTCTGGGTGAAAGCCAGAAAAAAAAGGTGGAGTTAAAGATGACTGCAAACTTGGGAGACTGGGTGAACTGGATGGTGATACTAGTGACCAAAAGAGGTAGTAACTAATACACAGATGAAGATTTCCCAGAGGCTGTCAGACTCAGGGATTTTCAGCCTGTGTCCCAGGACAGCCATGAATGGGGCTCAACACCCACCCACACACACACACACACACACACACACACACACACACACACACACATACACACACACTCTCTCTCTCTCACTATAAATTTGCTTAAAATATTAAGGTTTATTTTTGTTTTGTTGCAAGGTTGACTTGTGAGACAGGATATCACTATATAGCCCTGGCTAGTCTGTAACTCACAGAGATCTGCTTGCCTTTCAATGTGCATCACATTGTCTAAGGGTCATGTTCTTTGGTTTTTTTAAATGCGACATTTGTAGATAACAGTGCTATGTTGCAATTTTAAAAGGTTGGAGATATTGGAGGGTAGTCAGACAGCCTGAGCTATGGTAGACATAAGTAGCTTTTAGTTGTTTTCATCCAAATAATAGTGAATAGAGTCAGTGGTAAAACTTAGGTGAAGTCAGTAGTATGTATTGACTAGAAAAAAGAGAAACGCCAGGCAGTGGTGGCACATACCTTTAATCCCAGCACTTGGGAGGCAGAGGTAGGTGGATTTCTGAGTCAGAAGAGGTCAGAAGAGGATGTCAGCTTCCCTGGAACTGACCTGTCATGAA
>NW_022196912.1:102483869-102498869 GCF_008632895.1 Mastomys coucha
GGCGGTGGTGGCGCACGCCTTTATTCCCAGCACTTGGGAGGCAGAGGCAGGTGGATTTCTGAGTTCGATGCCAGTCTACAGAGTGAGGTCCAGGATAGCTGGGGCTATACAGAGAAACCCTGTCTCAAAAAAAAAAATAAAAAAAAACAAATAAAAAATTTTTTTATAACTTTAAAAAATTAATCTATAATCTTGGAGTATACAATAATTTCCCTAAGACTACCAAAATACAAGCTACAAAGTAAAGGTTAAAATTCTTCTCTGCATATGCATACATAAGTTTGTGTACACAAGTGTGTGTGTGTGTGCACATGTATGTGGATATTGAGGCCAGGGGTTGATGTAACATGTCTTCCTCAATTATTCTATACCTTATTTTTTGAGCTAGGGTCTCTCACTAAACCTGGAGTTCACTAATTCAGCTAGACTAAACCTGGAAACCTCAGGATCCTGTCTCTGCTTCGCCAAATTTCCTCCATGTTGGGATTACAAACTCAGGCATTAAGTCCAGCTTTTATGTAGTTTTGGGATCCAAACTCAGGTCCTCATGCTTATACAGCAAGCACTTTACCCACTGAGTCATCTCCCCAACCCTGATAAATCTGAATGTATGAAATTTCTATACAGGGCTGGAGCAATTAAGAGTGCTTACTGCTCTTCCGGAGGATACAAGTTCACTTCTCAGCACCCTCAATCATGCAGCTCATAACTACCTCTAATTCTAGTTTCCGGGGACCCAACACCCTCTTTTAGTTCACACAGGCATGAGCTTAAAAGTAGCCAATTCACACAAATACACAGACATGCACACGAATAAAAGTTAAAACAGGAGCTGAAGTCAGTTGTGGTAGCGGTGCACATTTTTAATCCCAGCACTCAGAAGGCAGAGGCAGGTGGATCTCTGTCATTTCAAGGACAGTTTAATCTACAGGACAGCCAGGGATACACAGAGAAACCCTGTCTCAAAAAAAACAAAAATGGGTTGGAGATGGCTTAGTGACTTAGCAGCTAAAAACACTGGCTGTTCTTCTAGAGGTTCTGGGTTCAATTCTCAGCACCCAATGGCAGCTCATGAGCATCTATAACTGTAGTACCATGGGATCGAATTCCCTCTTATGGTGTGCAGAAACAAACCTTTGTTTTCCTGTCTCTAACACATGCAAACAATTGGATGAATAAATGTAGTATAAATGAGGGAAACTGAAAATATACCTGCCTGCTAAAGACCTATGTGGTGTGTACACGGTAATACCTGACTGTCTTCTTTAAAAGCATGGCATTCAGATGGCAAAGTCATCTAGTAAAACTGAACCCTTCACGCAAGCGAGTCCAACTTGAGCACCAGAGAAACAGCAGCATTTTATACGCCAGTGATAGAGGCAGGAAACAGATAGGTACGTATATAGATGTGCTAACATGTCAGAATTACAAATGTCATATGAGAAAGGGTCTTGCTATATAACCCAGGTTGTCCTTAAATTCACTATATAGCCAGGCCTAGAGAGATGGCTCAGTGGTTAAGAGCACTGATTGTTCTTCCAGAGTTCAATTCTCAGCAACCACATGGTAACTCACAACCATCTGTAATGGGATCTGATGCCCTCTTCTGGTATGTCTGAAGACAGCAACAATGTACTCATATACATAAAATAAATCTTAAAATTATTTTAAAAAGAATTCACTATTAACCAAGTATGACCTCAACTTTTACTCCTTTTGACTCTATCTCCCAAGTGCTAAGATTATGAGCTAGTACACTACATTATTTTTTTATATGGTTCTGGGGATCAAACCCTAGGATTAGTGCACACCAGACAAGCACTCTGCCAACTGAACTATATCCCTAGACCCACTAAGTACAAGACCAGGGCTGGCAAGATGGTTCAGTGGGTAAGAGCACTGACTGCTCTTCTGAAGGTCCTGAGTTCAAATCCCAGCAGCCACATGGTGGCTCACAACCACCAGTAACGAGATCTGACGCCTGTGTCTGAAGACAACTATAGTGTACTTATGTATAATAAATAAACCTTTGGACAGGAACGCAGGAACTGAGCGAGTAGGGTTGAACGGAGCGAGCAGAGGTCCTAAAATTCAATTACCAACAACCACATGAAGCCTTACAACCATCTGTACAGCTACAGTGTACTCATATACATAAAAACATATAAATAAATCTTAAAAAAAAAAAAGACCAACTCTTATTTATATCAGCTTATATCAGCAACGACAAAGTATAGTATTTGAACTATAAGTTAGAAGCTGTAGTTCAGGCCAGATGCAGTCTCAGGTTTACACTGCAATATACATGTCTAGTTCTAATCTCCGGCACCCGTAAACTTGTCCTTCTCCTTTCTTTTAGCAGGCTGTCTTCAGCTGCAATTTCATCTGCAGGACAGTCCAGAAACAGGTGGGGAGAATGAAGACAACAGAGAATGCACACCTCACTTCCCGCTGGCCAGAAGTTATCACATAGGAGTCCCCTACTATAAGGGACTATGGGAATTCAGACTACCTGGGTTGTCACGTGACGCTGAGAACCTGAGATTGATTGCTAATGTGAGAACAGGGAGAATGCATCATGTAGAGCAGTTAGCAGCGTCTGCCACTGCACGCTATCAAGAAAAGCCCTATTTCTTTTTCCTTAAATAGTCAGTTTTCCCAAAAGGCTTTATTAAATAATCTATTGCTTTTTCTTTGTTTTGTGACATTTTTCTTGTCATAGAAGAGTTAACCTTGCTTAGGGTGGTTCTAGATTTGTTCCCCATAATTTGAAGTCAGGACAGAAACTCAAGCCAGGAAGCATACTCCTGCTTGAATCAGCTACCTTCCCCAACCAACCACCCACCCACCCATCCATCCATCCATTTATTATTTTATTCATACTACAAGCCAACCGCAGGCCTCCCTCTCTCCCAGCTACCTTTCTTACACCTCTCAGGACAACCTCCCCAGTGGTGCCATCACCCACAGTGAACTGGGTCCTCCCACATCCATCAACAATAAAGACAATGCCACACTGACAAGCCTGCAGGCCAATCTGATGGAGGCTATTTCTCATTAGGTTCCCTCCTCCAGGTGACTCTAGTTTGGGTAAAGCTGGGTGAAGCAACAAACACCCACATGTACATGTACATGCACATGCACACATCTTGAAGCCCTAAAGAGTTTACAGGGTATACTAATCCAATATAGAACAAACAATAGTATAGAAAAGTGTAAGAGCTTTTAATAGAAACTGTACTTGTGGGGCTGGAGAGATGGCTCAGTGGTTAAGAGCATCAACTGCTCTTCCAAAGGTCCTGAGTTCAAGTCCCAGCAACCACATGGTGGCTCACAACCATCCATAACAGAGATCTGACTCCCTCTTCTGGAGTGTCTGAAGACAGCTACAGTGCACTTACATATAATAAATAAATAAATCTTTAAAAAAAAAAAAAAGAAACTGTACTTGTTACATTTCAGTTGAGAGTAATGAAGAAGGCTCCAGCTGAACTAAATAAAAGATGACTTATGAAAGTATGATGGTATATACTAAGGGAGGAACTGATGAAGACAATTAACTCTGCATAAGGCAGCAAGGTCCCAGGCCTCAGCAGCAGAGTTTCCTAAGCCTTTCTCCTGGTAGTCTGCCACCTTTTAGACCCTCTCATCAGAAACTCCAATCTCTGCCAAGCAGTAGTGGCACATTTCTTTGATCCTAGACAGGTAGGAGGACTTCTGTGAGTTCAGGGCCAGCTTGCTCTACAAAGCTAGTTCTAGGACAGCCAAGGCTACACAAAGAAACCCCAGTCTCTATGAGAAGGGGTTGATGGGTTCCTTTTGGTAACATTATGCTAACATTATGACCAAGGAAATGAGCTCAAATCAGATGTGGCCACAGGAGTCCACGCCACACATCAAAAAGTGTTCTCAGTAAAGAAAAATGGACACAGGGTGCCACACTCAACTAGCTAAGCAAAGAGGTTGGTGTGAGAAGATTAGCACATGGAGATGTGTGAGAGCTGAGATAAAGAGCAGGATATGTGGCAGAGCTGCATTTGCTCAATCTCCTACTGGAGCCTGTCTGTCACACTTGACGGAGACATGTCATGCTTGACTGAGACAGAAACTGCTACGGTGGAAGGAAGCATGAGTAGTGAGTTAGGGAAATGTAAGGTTCAAATATCCTCACAAGATCATATTGTTGAACAGCTGGTTCCAAGCTGGCGGCATGGTGGCTGAGCCTTTGGGACCAGAAACCTAGCTGGCAGCAATCGGTCACTGGTTGTAGGCCTTGAAGGTTAAAAGGGAGCCTGATCCTAATCTAAGTTCTCTGTTTCCCTGTCCACAGCCACAAGGTCAACAGCGTGTTCCTTAACCATACTCTCCGGCCTGCATGGAACTGCTCCATGATGCCTTCACCACCATGATGGACTGGAGCCCTAAAACTGCTTCTGTCAGGTATTCTGTCACAGCTGAGAGAAAAGTAACTAACTCAGGCATCAACTCTTGCAGACATACTAGCCTACATTGCCTCTCAATGGACACCCTTCCAGTCCATATAAAGTTGAAGGGCTCTGTCACGGGTTTAGAGTAGGATAATAAAAATCATGTCAAATGATGTTTTCCAGTAAGCCCTGGAAGCTAGTCTCAGTCCATTTCACATGGGATAGATACTGACAAATACTGGAGGCTTTATCTGGTAACAGGGTCACCACTTTGCAAATGTTTCCTGCTGATAAACCCATGGCCAGCTTTGACATAGCTCGCGTGATTTACACAAAGGCTCACACTATTCTTTCTAGTATGTGTGGCATGCTGTAGGAGAGGCTCGTGTACTTCAGTAAAATTCCAAGAAAAGGCCAGTCTGCGTTTTCATGGGCTTTTCTCATACCACTTCTTCCCAACTGTGTGTTTGTACATTCAGAATTCTATGTTGCATGTGTGCTATCTGAGAAGCATTCTATCTTTGGTATCTCCTCTTTTAACTTAATTTCCTCTTTCACATACTTTTCCAACTCCATTGCTTCAACTCTTTAACCAATTCTCAAGTATCTAATTTAATGTTCCAAAACTGCTAATGAATTGTGAACTATCATGTGGATACAGGGAATCAAACCCCAGGCTCTCCAGAAGGGCAGCCAGAACGCTTAATAGCTGAGCCACCTCTCTAGCTCCTACGAATGAATTCTGAATTCAGTGATCTGGTAGAGTCAGACAAACTGAATACCACTAAGATTCTTCCAACTCAGTAACTTTAGGTATGGACTTTAGTATTCTTATTTACAAAATGAGGATGCTATTTACCTAGAAAGGCTCTTCTCTCCTTTTTTAAACCCTTTTAATCAACTAAGTTTATTTGATAACATTATACATGTATACAGTACATTCATTCTATTTCCTCTCATCTTCTACCTTCTCTTACTTTCCTCTCACGTGTCTTCCACTTCTTCCCCTTACAGATCCTTTCCTCACATTTAAGTCTTTTGCTGTTTTATTATACTCTGATTTTACCCAGAATAGTACATGTGGTCATAGGTTTAGCCTCTGCGTTTTGTACTCAACTGAAAGCAACAACTGCCCCTTCTCTAGAATCCGTCAATAGCCAACAATTCAGTAGGGAGATGTAGATCCCCCTGAACTCCTCCCCAGCATCCATGACTGGCCTGTGTAGGCCCAGTGCAAGCAATTGTTAAGATCATGTTTGCAATGGTTGTGTCACACCCTGAAGACAGCATTTCACATTTCTCCTCCCAGTTCTCCAGCACACAGAAGGAGCTTTAAAAAAGATGTCTCTTTTTTAAGGATGAAGTCTTATGTAGTCTAGGCTCAAACTGACTATGGAACTTGAGCTTCTCTGTCCTCTAGCACCCACTCCCCTGCTGTACCACACCATAGTCAGGTTTTATGCAGTTCTAGTGATAGAACCCTGGGCTTTGAGTATGCTAGGCAAACACTCTATCACTGAGCCACACCTCCAGCTCTCTCTATTACTATTATTATTCATACTTTCTCACAGCCTGAAAACAGTGCTTATCCTCCTTAATGAAACAGTCACCATTTACCTAGAGTTTTTTTTGTTTTTGTTTTTTTTTTGTTTGTTTGGTTGTTGTTGTTCCAAACCATTTCTTCCTAATTGTGCTTTGCATGCCTGGTCTGAAACTCTGTGTGTATCTTTTCCAAGGAGCATTATGATTCTTAAGTTTTATGACCTTTGTATCTCCTCTTGTAGCTTGAGGACATCTTTTTTTTGTTGTTTGTTTGTTTGTTTTTGTTTTTCAAGACAGGGTATAGCCCTGGCCGTCCTGGAACTTACTCTGTAGACCAGGCTGGCCTAGAACTCAGAAATCCACCTGCCTCTGCCTCCCAAGTGCTGGGATTTAAGGCGTGCACCACCACCACCTGGCTGGACATCTTTTATATACTCTACCAATGCCATAGTTTCATAGACTAGTCCACCCATTCCTTCAAATAACATCTTCTGAATCCCTATTACATTTAGGGATATAATAAAAACAGTAAAATCTCAAATGTTTGATTTAGGGTTTCCAAATTAAGAAATAAAAGGCTTATTTAAACTGACTCGAGATCATCACATTTGAGCTGGGGACATGGCTCATTTGGTAGGGTGCCTGCTTAAAATACATAAAGCCTGGAGTTAGATTCCCAATGTCATGGCACTCTACACATTGATGATTCCAGCATTTGGGAGGTAATAGGAGGATCAGAAGTTCAAGGTTACTCTTCACTATAAAGCACCCTGAGCCTGATTGAAATATTCACCTTAAAGAAATGAAAAATGACTCAAGAGATAGGCATGTTTAACATAATTTAAACATTACATAAAGAAGATGTATATACAGCTGGGCGGTGCTGGAGCATGCCTTTAACCCCAACACTTGGGAGGCAGAGGCAGGAGGATCTCTGAGTTCGAGGTCAGCCTGGTCTACAGAGTGAGTACCAAGACAGCCAGGGCTATACAGAGAAACCCTGTCTCGAAAAAAACAAACAAACAAACAAACAAACAAAAAAAGATGTATATACATTTATCAAAACATTACAGATACAATTTTAATGTTTTTCTATCAACTGGTTTTTAAAAACCTGAACACAAAACAATTGTTCCAATGTTTTAAGATCTTTCAGTGAATATCCACCATTTCTACAACCAAGAGTAACAATTTTTTAAAAAAGAAAAATTGCCTCAACTTCATTAAAGGTCTTAAAAATACAGAACATAGGGCTGGTAAGATGGCTCAGCAGGTAAGAGTACAGACTGCTCTTCCGAAGGTCCTGAGTTCAAATCCCAGCAACCACATGGTGGCTTACAACCACCCATAATGAGATCTGATGATCTCTTCTGGTGTATCTGAAGACAGCTACAGTGTACTTATAATAATAAATAAATCTTAAAAAAAATTTTTTTAAAAAAAATACAGAACATAAAATAAAATGTCTGAGATTAAGTAGGTCAAGAGCAAAAAGCTTTCTTTTTTTTTTGCAAAAGGCTTTCTTAACATTCATGAATCAAGAATTATATTATAGAAGCCTCTTAGAAACTGCCCAGAAGGAAGGTAACTTGTGGCCACAAACCATTTAATCAAGTAAGGCATGCCCACTCTGCGTGCAAACACTGCCTATCAATTGCCCACTCTACCAGTAAACACCGCTCCTTTTTTCCAATAACTGAGTCAAGCAGTTGGCTCTCTTGCTTAGAAGACAGACTTCTAGTGTGCCTGAGTCCACCTAATAGACTGGCAAGTCTGCCCTCCCTGAACACCCATTTCAAATACTATCTTAGGAACCAAATGGTTTAAACGGTTTAAAAATTCCCAAGAATTTGTATTAAAGAGACTTCTTGAGTCCCACAAATGACTGGAATCTCCCAGATTCAGCTAATAAAAAGCAAATGTTCTTCCCCTTGAGACAAAATGCATTTGAAAGGAAACAAAATCTTACAAGTTATCGGTAGTTATATTTTTTTCTGCAAGACCTGAAGCCTAGGGTGTCTCACCCTGCCAAACCCAATATATACAACTCCTATTATGACTACCATTCCAACTCCTGCTATTTTATAACCAACTCCCTTCCCCCTCATACTAGCCCACTAAATCCCCAGTCAGTTTCCCTTCAGTGGAAACAAAATCTAGAAGTAAACCACCCTTCCTTAGTTATTTGGCCCTCTTTCTAACATTACACTTGTTTCTGCTATGCTTGACTTCTGTTTAACATAATTAATGCCCTAGTGCCTCTTTGTGATTGAATTCTACTGATTCTGGCAATTAAAAGTCTTTTATCCCTATAAATTTCTCATCAAAACTACTCCCAAACAGGTGGTGGTGGCGGCACGTGCCTTTAACCCCAGCACCTGAGCAGCAGGGACAGGCAAGTCTCAGAGTTCAGGATAGTCGAATCTTCACAGAAAAACTCAGTCTCAAAAAATAACAAAAAGCAAACAAACAAAACCAAAAACAACAAAAAACTACCCCCAAATGGAATTAAGTCATATTCAAAATGTCAAAACTGCTTCAGTAGCCGAGCAGTGGCGCATGCCTTTAATCCCAGCACTTGGGAGGCAGAGGCAGGTGGATTTCTGAGTTTGAGGCCAGCCTGGTCTACAGAGTGAGTTCCAGGGCAGCCAGGGCTACACAGAGAAACCCTGTCTCGAAAAAAACAAAACAACAACAACAAAAAACAAAAACAAAACAAAACAAAAACTGCTTCAGTAACAATATCCTTCCTTCAATTTTCATACATACTAATAGGCTTCAAAAAAGCAAAATCTGACTCCAAATCAAAACTTTTATAAAGAAAAGGTCTTCTTAAAAGTGCTAATTGGCCAGGCGGTAGTGGCCCACGCCTTTAATCCCAGCACTTGGGAGGCTGAGGCAGGCGGATTTCTGAATTCGAGGCCAGCCTGGTCTACAGAGTGGACACCAGGGCTACACAGAGAAACCCTGTCTCAGAAAAAAAAAAAGTGCTAATTGCACACACAACCAAATATGTCATATGCTTACGAATCAACTGTTAAATCCGCAGAAACTAACCCCTGGTGACTAAGATCACTGAACAGCGATCTTGTGAAAATGTGATGCAAACCCTCTAGAAGTCTTTTTTAGAAAGGAATCCTGTCAATTGATAGGAATTCCCAGCACCTGGGGGTAAAGACCGCAAGATAAAAGAGTTCAAGGCCAGACAGAACTAAAGGAGACCCAGAAGCAATCCACCCATCCATCCACCCATCCACCCATCCATCTATCCATCCATCCCAGAAACAGGAACACAAAGAGACTGGTTTCAAGAAAGTCTTGCAAAAAGCTAAAAGGACTGACTGATTTAATTTACAAAGACATCTTGAAGGTTCTTTCCAATTCTAATGTGACCAAATGTTCCTCAGGCTACAATGTACCTTTACCTTCAAAATAAAGGCTGGCACTCCTTTCACAGCAGAGGGAAATTCACAGCTTTTTTATTCAGCTGCTCTTCCAGTAGAAACTCTGGTTACCTTTCATCACTGAACAACAGTAACCTGTTTTGTAATACCTCCTTACCACATTATCTACTCATCAAACAGCCCCATCCAGGAGCTGCTTTTAACACAGGCATTAATCTCTTCAAACATACCCAGGTGAGTGTATACAGGTATCAGAAGTAGCCAATTCCCCTTAGAGAAGCAAGCCTACACGTTTATAATTTCTGTTCTATGCATTAAAAAGCAATGTTAAGACATGATGTGAGGAAACGAGTTTACATTTCATCCATGTAATAGTAAAAGCATGACCCTTGTATATCTAGTTTGTATCTTACTGTGTATTTTCAGAAAAAAATAATGGCAAGGAAAGAAAGACAGGTAGGAGTTGGAGCACATATCTTTAATACAAGCAACTTCACGAACTATTTTAAGATATTCTCTTTTTCTCATAAACTTAGAGATCTTATTCCTTATAAATGTAGTATCTGCTTTAAAATAATTTGTGAAGAACAGTTTTCTTGAAAAGATATTGGAGCCCTTAGAACATTCCATTAGAACATTCTTCTTAATGCCACTGTACCTTGAGTGAAAATGCTCAACACAATCGGTTGACAGAGCTAGCAGAAGGAAGCATGGGTGAGGGCTCAGCTATATAGCTAAGACGGGCTTTGAACGAACTCTCCTTCCAGCCTCAACTTTCCAAGTGCTAGGATTACAGGTGTTGGCCACTATACCCAGCTAGTCATAGTTTTTTTTTTATTTCATTTTAATAACTTGGTATTTCATCTTAATAGTTGCCAACCTCTGAAGAAATACCATGCCTACAAATGATAAGTTGTTGGGATTCCAGGAAGTCAGAACTTGACTTACTATTTTGTCAGAACATAACCCCTAGTGGGTTATGTTAGAAAGCATCTCTAATACATGACCAGCTTTGTCTGGACTTTCTTTTTCCTCATAAAAGTCTTAACTCACCCATTCGCCTGTTCTCTTCTAGCTCCAGCTATTCAACCTCCCTGATACATTCTATATCTCCACAATGTTGCTCATTAGCCATTTTACACCGCTAGGAAAAACATCACATTCTTCCAGAGCTCATAACAATCTGACTCTTCCCTACACCCCCTTTTTTGGAGACAGATTCCCCCATAATCATCCTGCTGTTTTAGAACCAACTATGCAGACCAGGCCAGCCTGAACTCAGAGATGCACCTGAGGGCTGGGATTACAAACAAGTGACATCAAGCCCAGACTGCAAACTGACTCTTAACACATCTTCTCTCACACAATTCTTTTTTGAAAGCAATCTTTTGACTCTTAACACGTTACACATTCAAGGGAGGCCAAGTCTTTTCTATGCACTCCCATCCTAACCCTCAACTCTTCCCAGAGTCTTAATAACTCAACCTGACTTGACGATGACCCTTTCATACACTAGGATTAACAGATCTATCAGAGCTGCTGATTCAGGCAAAGGGACAGATTGCTATTGCTTAGTATCTATGTTGAAGTCAAAACTACAACAATCACACTCCTGACAAGGGGAACAAGCAACTTGTAAAATTATTCTTCCCGATATTTCCACAACTGGTTTAAAAAATACTGCCAGAAACCAGGGGGTAGTGGCACAAGCTCTGAATCCCAGCACTTGGAAGGCAGGTCTTGTGAGTTCGAGGTCAGCCTGGTCTACAGAGTGAGTTCCAGGACAGCCAGAGCTACACAGAGAAACCCTGTCTCAGAAAAATCAATAAATAAAAATACTGTCAGGAAAACCAGGTGTGTGTGTGGGGGGGGGGGTGTTCTTAGTCGCACTTGGGAGGCAGAAGCAGGAGGATTGCTTTAAGTTGAAGTCAGCCTGGTCTACAAAGCAAGACAGCCAGGGAGAGCTGTTACTTAGAGAAACCATTTCTCGAAACAAACAAAATGCTGTCAGGAATTCAGAACTCTGTAAGGTAGTTTAAAAGTTCATGGATATGGTTGATGATTCAACTTCAGTTAATTAATATAAGGACTCATGACAACGTACCACTGGATTAAGCAATGCCCTTCATGACAGCTCTACTGCGTGGTGCCTGGGCCACCTAATCCAACCTGGATGGTGGGATGGGGGTCTCACTAATCGCACAACAGGCAACTTTCAAGACAAGACACCCGAGGAGGTTCCCTGCCAGGGTTTTTCCTCGTAAAAGAAGTCCAGAATGTGATAGGAAGAGGCTGTCGGGCTGTTACTTCCACCACTGCCCTGCCTAACTTTCTCAGGGCGTCAGCTTCCTTTTGGGGGCTGCAAGACTCTACAGGAAGCATGTACTTGAGGGAACCCGGAGCAGGAACCGAGAAGGTAACGCCTGGACTTCGAGGGAAAAGATTTCCTCCGCTTCCCACTGGGAGCGGCCTGCACTTTTTTGCGGGATCCACATGGTTAAGAACCAGAGACTTGGGAGAGGAAGTCCAGCCTCCGGGGACCCTTCAGAATCGGAGCTGGGCAGACCTCCGGAGTCCCGCGTGCCCGAGGAGCCCGTGGAGACTGGAGAGCCAGGCAGAACAAGGGGACATCGCACACCTAAGAAGCCAGGTAAACCGAGAGCCTCGCATGGCAGAGAGCCTCTCATCGCTGTGGGGCCGGGTAGAACTGGGGGAGCCCCGCACGGTGAGGAAGCCCCTCGTAGTTGATGAGTCCCGCGCTGCCCTTGAGTCTCCCTCCCGCTCAGCCGGAGGCCCAGTGAGCGCCGGGTCCCCGTCGCTCAGCACACCTGAGCCGCGCCCAGCCGCCAGCCGGCCACTGACCGGCCCGCGCGGCTGCCCGTCCTCCCCCGCCCGGCCCGGGCATCGGCTCGCGGGGGTCCCGGCCCACCGCCCCGACCCCGCCCGGCCTCTCTCGGTCCCATCGTACCTGGCCGGCAGCCGCGACAGTGGCGGTGCTGCTCCTCAAGTACCCGTTCCTCACTTCCCCGTTCTTCACGCAGCCGTTCGCCCGCATCGGGCGGCGGCAGCAGCAGCCTCCGGGCTCCGGCCGCATCCTCACGGCAGCACCCGGCAGCAGCGCAGGCTCTGGAGGCGGCGGCAGCGGCGGCGCCAACTCCCGCTCCGCACCGCACCCACCTCTCCGAAACCGGAAATGGCTGCAGCACCGCTGCCAATTCCCGGTCCGGCCGTCACGCGAGGGCGGGGCCACCCGAGAAGACGGGGCTCGCCAAAGCCCGGCCGCCGGAGGGTAATATGGGGGCGGAGCCTATTGGCGATTGACCAATCCAAAGGCGAGAGAGGCGGATCTCATGCTGATCCTGGCGAATCGAGAGCCAGAAAAAAGCGGCTTGCAGACATCAAGGGGACTTCTTCAGAGGAACTCGATACCTGGGCATTTGATTGGAGCCCTAACCAAGTCGTAGGTGGAGCTTTGCCGCCTATTGGTCCAGATTGGGAAGTGGGCGGAGCCCGAAAAGAAGTAGCCAATTAGCGTCTGGTGAAAGAAACAGGGGCTGAGCCTATTTCCAGAGCCAGTTCCCGGTTCTCCAGCATAGGTGGTGGTTGCCCTCTGTGCCCTTCCTCCCGAGAGGATCTCGGATTGAATTCAAGCCCAAGACAGGCAGCTCCCTTATTCATTAGCAAATTCCTCTGTGGGTGTTAATAGAATAGCCTTTTTGACAGTCTCTCACCGTTCTTCACTGTGAGCTACGCGAACGCCTCACGTGCTCATTACTTGTTTCTATCCGGGTTTTCCCAGGGCAATTTCCTTTGAAGACTTTCCTTGAAAGTCAGGAGACCTGATCTGTTTCCTGATCTTGTGATAAATGAAACTGAAACTTGAGGAATTAACTACTTTAGGAGCCAGGTTCTTCTAGAATTCTTCCTGCTTTATAGACACTCATTTGCAAGAATTACATTAGTAAAGCGCTGGACACCTATCAAAATACCTAATCCAAATCAATAGCAAAAGAGATTGATCTACATTACAGCATTACAGAGACCTTTAGTTACCCATAAAAAAAATTAATGTCATAATTAAGAGTATGACTCAGCCTAGGTTTGAATCCTGGCTGCCTCACCTACTAGTTGAGTGACCTCTATGTTCCTTCCTATGCTCAGGGGGATAATAACAGTTGCCATAAGAGAATCTAATGAGTTAATGCATGTAATGTATTTTGTGGAGGACCTGGCAATTAGTAGGTATTCATTAAGTGCTGGTTATTATTAATTGCTGAATGCATGTGTGAATCCCAGTGTCACACACACAAGCCCTACTCTCCTAGAGCTTTAGAAATGCATTGGCAAGGTGTTTGTTTTGCTCGATTTAGGAGAGGACCACTCTTAACAGCAAGTGGAAAGAGGACAAAACCTTCAAGTCACAAACCTTTTGATCCCAAAGTGAACATGAGAATCAAAAAGAACTATATGGGGCCTGGAGAGATGGTTCAGCAGTAAAGAGTACTCACTGCTTGCTTGTTCAGAGGACCTGGATTTGGTTCTAGCACCCACATGGTGGCTCATAACTATCTATAACTCCAGTGCCCAGAGGATCCAAAGCCTTATTCTGATTTCCCAGGGCACCAGGATAACACAAACTTGGTGCACATACATACATGCAGACAAAACACTCACAGACATAAAATAAAATCTCCTTTTTTAGCCGGGCGATGGTGGATCTTTTTTTTGTTTGTTTGTTTTTGGTTTTTGGTTTTTCAAGATAGGGTTTCTCTGTATAGCCCTGGCTGTCCAGGCTGACCTCAAACTCAGAAATCAGCCTGCCTCTGCCTCCCAAGTGCTGGAATTAAAGGCATGTGCCACCACCGCCCGGCTAAGATCTCCTTTTTAAAGGTTGGATTCTTTTTTTTTTAAGCTCTGTATGTCTTTAAGCTAAGCATATAATGCACTGATATATAATCTCAGCACTCCTGAGGTGGGGGTAGGAGTGTAGGTGTTCAAGATAATCTTTGGGTATGTAACCTGTTCCAAGCTAGCCTGGGATATAGGATTGCCTATCTTAAACATGATGGGGTGGGGATAACTCAATCAATGAAATGCAGGAAAACAAGAGCAGTTAAGTTCAGATTTTGATCATCTAGTTAAAAGTCCCAGTGCTAGGCATACAGATTTGAGAGGATTCCTAGAGTTCTCTGGCCAGCTGGTCTAACTGAATTTGTGAGTTCCAATGTCAGTCAAAGACCCTGTGTCAAAAATAAGGTAGAGATGATGGGTGATGGTGGTGTATGCCTTTGATTCCAGCCCTCAGGAGGCAGAGGTAGGCAGGCAGATCTCTGTGAGTTCAAGGTCAGCCTAGTTTACAGAACAAGTCCAGAACAGCCAATGCTACACAGAGAAACCCATTCCTGGAAAACAAAAACAAAAAAGAAAGAAAGGAAGGAAGAAAGAAGGAAGAAAGGAAGGAAGGAAAGAAGAAAAAGAAAAGTAGAGAACAATTGAGAACAATTAGGGAGGACACCCAATGCAGCACATCTGACTTTCATACACATACACATGAACACATGGACACACAAAGAAGAGTATGCCTCATGTAGCTTACTTTCAAAGATTTATTTTTTTATTTTATGTGT
>NW_022196912.1:102501369-102507554 GCF_008632895.1 Mastomys coucha
CAGGCAATTCTATCTTGACTGTCCATCAACAAGAAAGACAAATTAGGTTCCAGAGCAAGGGTTTTCCCCCTTCTCGTGTCCCTTAATTTTCCCTGTCTTTCTATCCTGTCTCATCAGAGACTGCAGAAGACTAACAGGACAGAAAAGGCTCTTTAGAAGTCAGCTATATCCCCAGGTTCCTAGTGCTGGCATTACAAGGGCTCATAGCCACATTGGGCCTTCTGGGATAATTCTGAAGACCTCAATTTCTTCTGCATACTAGTAAACTGAAGACACATCTCCAGTTTGTTTGATTGTTTGTCTGTCTGTTTGTTTGTTGCAGGATTTTCCCTGTCCAATTACATTAGTGCAGAGGAGATTTGTGATTGGACAGGGAAAAGGGAGGCGGAGCTAAAAGTTACAGAGAGAGGGAGGAGCATCTGGGGGTAGGAAGAGAAGGAAGGTGGCTGTGGATGTGAACCCACTTGGCATTAACCAACGTGATTTCACAAGGTTAGAAATATTGGGGTAGGGCTGGTGAGATGGCTCAGTGGGTAAGAGCACCTTCTGCTTTTCTGAAGGTCATGAGTTCAAATCCCAGCAACCACATGGTGACTCACAACCACCCATAATGAAATCTGATGCCCTCTTCTGGGGTCTGAAGACAGCTACAGTGTACTCATTTATAATAATAAATAAATCTTAAAAAAAAAAAAAAGAAATATTGGGGTAAAGCTTTTATCATTATCAAGTGGCGCTGAAATTATTGTATTGGCATCTTGTAAATGGTGATATTATTGATACATAAATCTGATTGGTTAATTAAGCTTTAAGAGTATTTTGTTGTTGTTTTGTTTGTTTTTTTGTTTTGTTTTGTTTTGTTTTAAGACAGGATTTCTCTGTGTAGCCCTGGCTGTCCTGGAACTCACTTTGTAGACCAGGCTGGCCTCAAACTCAAAGATCCACCTGCCTCTGCCTCCCAAGTGCTGGGATTAAAGGTACTCACCACCACTGCCCAGCTTTAAGAGTCTTGATTATACCAGGTAATTAGGTGTTGAAATGGCTGGCTGTGGGGTGCCTGAGGCGTTGCATGGTAACAAGAGGAACTGGCAGGGGGGGGGGGGGGACACCGGAGAGCTGGGAGTGCGGTCTGGCCCCATGGAGAGTTGGCAGGTTCATTTTTTAATATTTCCTGAAACATTTATTTATTTATTTATAAATAAAAATACTGTTGTATAGCCCAATCAAGCCTTGAATTCACTCTGTAACCCAAGATCTTTATTGTCAAAGATGATAGGTCTTGAACTCCTGGCCCTCTTGCCTCCATACCTCAAGTGCTGGGATTACAGAGATAGAACACCAGGTCTATCTTCAGACTTGATTTGCAAGGGATGGGCTGGCCACTTCCCTTTCCATTATCCCTGCTCTAATACAGTACCGACCAGAAAAAAGACTTTCTCCCTGGATTTCTGACCCCACTCTCAGTACTATATTCGCATCTCCCAAGGTAGAACAAGAGTCCTCTTCCTTCTTCTGGCCTCCCCGAGTGCATCCTTAAGAGGACTGGGCTATTGAAGAGATGATTGACCGGGAATGTGAGGCTGTAGGAGGAATAACGGTTCCTGAGTTTGCAGTAGAATGATTCTAATCTGAGTCTGACAAAGCATTGACAATAGGAATTCTGAGGTAGGAGATGAGCTCTGAGAATGGGCCAGCACTTATCTCAAAGGCAAGTCTCAGCTTTTATGTTTCCTTGGCTCTAGAAGGATCTCAGAGCTTCCTATCTAACCACCACCCTAGGCTTCCTGTGGGTGCTCAGCCAGATAGATGTTGCAGTCCTCGGAGTTGAGCTTCAGGAAGTGGAGTTTTGCTTCTGGCTCTAGAGATTTGCTGTAGCGAGTTTTGCAACCGAGTTCAAATTGGATTAAGCACAGGAGAGATTTGTTAGCTTATCTGATCAGTCTGAATCCAAGAACCCTTATCTTGTCACTGGGAATATGTTTCCACCTTTGGTTTGGCATCTGTATTAGGCACTCTCTCTTGCTATGATTAAAAAAACTGACCAATACCAACCTGGGGAAGAAAAGGGTTTATTTCATCTTAACATTTCTAGGTAGCAGTCCATCTCTCAGGGAAGTCAGGAGAGGCACTCAGGGCAGCAGGAACGAACAGAAGCAGAGCCCATGTAAAACCCTACTGACTGGCTCGCTCTCCACGGCTAGCCCAGCTTGCTTTCTTACACAAACCCGGAATCCTTAGGTAGGAGGACCACTCCCACAGTAGACTGGGATTTCCTCACCGATCATTATGCAAGAAAATGTCCCACAAGGCATGCCTAACAGCTCAGTCTGGTGGCGAGTCCCAACTGAGGTTCTCTTCCCTGGTGGTTCTAGTTTATGTTGACAAAAACTAAGCAACACAAGCTCCCTCTCAGCTGGTTTTTACCTTATGATGGCCTGGCTCCTGGAACAGCCTTGGAGTCTCCAGAGGCTATGGTTTCTAGCTCAGGGTTAGAGTGCCTGTCAACTCTATGTAGACTCTGGGTGTCAACTCAGGACCACAAAATCAAACAAAGGACCACAAAATCAAACAAAGCAATGCAGCCGGGTGGTGGTGGCGCATGCCTTTGATCCCAGCACTTGGGAGGCAGAGGCAGGTGGATTTCTGAGTTCAAGGCCAGCCTGGTCTACAGAGTGAGTTCCAGGACAGCCAGGGCTACACAGAGAAACTCTGTCTCGAAAAACAAAACAAAACAAGACAAAACGCAAAGCAAAACATCTTTTTCTGTGCATGCACTGAACTCAGAGTGAACAGGTGCGGCTGCGACGTGCAGAACCAGGCTGGCTAGTTCTTGGACCTATAAGTGCCACAAAAATGCTCTTCAAGAAACAGCATCATTGGTGCCAAGGACCATGCATCCATCCAGATGAGTGTGGCTGTGTTTGACAAGATCACAGACAGGTTTTGATTTGATTTTGGCTTTTTGAGACAGGGTTTCCTCTGTGTAGCCTTGGCTGTCCTGGAACTAGCTCTGTAGACCAGGCTGGCCTTGAACTCACAGAGATACTGATCACTGGCAGGTTTACTTGACTTATGCTCGCAGAGTCGTGGTGGCGCACACCTTTGATCCCAGCACTTGGGAGGCAGAGGCAGGTGGATTTCTGAGTTCGAGGCCAGCCTGGTCTACAGAGTGAGTTCCAGGACAGCCAGGGCTATACAGAGAAACCCTGTCTCGAAAAACCAAAAAAACAAAAACTTATGCTCTCTTATGGGGGACCATTTGCAAGATGAGCCAGTCAGATTGAGTCTATTCTCTGACTGGTTAAGGCTGATGGAATTGTCTCAAAGAACTTTTGAATGGAAGAAATCAGGGAATATTTGTCATAAAGTGAGAAACTAGCTCTCTTTGCTGCCAGACAGCGGCCATCACGGGTTGCATGTACTCGACCAGGAAGGGCCTGTCCGAGTCGGTGCTTACCTGGCTAAAGTTCACATCTGAAGATGTGAAGGAACAGATTTACTAACTGGCCAAGAAAAGCTTACTCCCTCCCTAACAGGCATGATCCTAAGGGACTCACATGGTGTGGCCCAGGTCCATTTTGTGACTCATAATAAAATCTTGAGAATCCGAAGGCCTTGCCTCTGATCTTCCTGGGATTCTCTAGTACTTGATTAAGAAAGATGTGGAACAACAGTGTCAACTAACCTGGACCCCTGGGAGCTCCCAGAGACTGAGCCACCACCCAAAGAGCATACATGAGCCTGTCCCAGGCCTGGGCACATACAAAGCAGAGGTCTGCCTTGTCTGGCCTTGATGAGAGAGAAAGTGCCTAATCCTACAAAGACTTGAGGGATGAGGGGGAGGGGAGGGCACCCTCTCAGAGGTGAATGGGAGAGGGGATGGGGGGAGAAACCCTGTGAGGGGCAACCAGAGAGGCAGCATTTGGAGTGTAAATACATAAATAAATTAAAATACATTAATAAAAAGTATTGTAAGAAAGAAAGAAAGAAAGAAAGAAAGAAAGAAAGAAAGAAAGAAAGGAGGAAGGAAGGGAAGCAAGAAAAATATTGAAGTCCACAAGCATCTTGAGAGGAACAGAAAAAGATGCTGAATTTGCCTGATTCTGATAGAGAGCAGAATTTACCTGTTGACTCGTTACTTTAAGACTAAGTGGGTTCTCCCATCAAATTGGAAATATGAGTCGTCCACATCCTCTGCTCTAGTGGCATAAATCCTCTTGTGTATCTGAGCAAGAAAATCACATTAAATTAGAGACACACAGAGAGACAGACAGACAGACAGACAGACAGACAGACAGACAGAACCAGAAGACCACTAAGCTGGAGGCACTGCCATCCCTAAGCAGACTTTCTAGGTTATTACCTCAGGTGAATGTTGAATTTGACTGTCCAGGTGTGGAGATCACAGTCCCCGACTCCACAGTGGAAAAATAAAGAGCAGCTTTCAGGGTGTGTCTTGCCACATTTGTCTCTATTTTGAGTGCACAGAGGCAGAATGACTCCATGTCTTGTTTATATTAATGCAACCAGCTGTCTGGCACCCCATGAGACACAGACATATAACTTATTCCTAAAAGTAAAAAGGAGACTGACTACACTATAAATGTATCAAAGTAAACGGGGAGCATAGGGATACACGGGCATTTTAAAACCATATTAGAAATACCAGACTCCTGTCGGGCAGTGGTGACACACCTTAATCCCAGCCCTCAGAAGGCAGAGGCAGGCAGCTATCTGAGTTCAAGACCATCCTGTCTGAGTTCCAGGACAGCCAGAGTTACACGGAGAAACCCTGTCAATAAATAAATAAATACTGGACCCAAGAGATTGGAGATGTAGCTCAGTTGTGGAATGTTTGTTTAGCATGTTTGAGACCCTGGGTTCAATTCCAAGTAGAAAAAGAAAGGAAAAAAAGGCAGGCACAGTGGTTTATGTACTGGGGAGCAGGATGCTAAGGTAAGAGGATTATTGTGAGTTTGAGGCTAGCCTGGGCTACATAATGAGCTGGGATCTTATGGAACAAACAGACTAACAATGGGTACAACACCCTCAACTGGACCCCATATAATAAATTCTTTTGTTTTGTTTTGTTTTGTTTTGTTTTGTTTTTGTTTTTCAAGATAGGGTTTCTCCGTATAGCCCCAGCTGTCCTGGAACTCACTCTGTAGACCAGACTGGCCTCGAACTCAGAAATCCGCCTGCCTCTTGGACCCCATATAAAAGAGGACAACTAACACTTTGATGGCTCCACTAACCTGTCACCTCACTATCTGCCATAGCCATCAGAGGTCTGACAGGCAAAGAACTCTTGGCTGTCCTTGGGGCCTCAGCTCACCTCAGTGTCCCCTGCTTGATATGATGTACTCGAACTGCTGCTGTCACCCATCCATCCATCCATCTATTTGGACCTGTTCTTCAACAGTGTACCTCCAGTAGCTTTATAGGTATGGGTCTCAGCATTTTGTCTAACCACTGTAGGGAGTCTCTTTGAGTCTTTCCCTCTACCACTTGAACTCTGTGGCTTGTTTAACACTTCTGTAGTCATGCTATAGCCTAGTGTGTGTGTGTGTGTGTGTGTGTGTGTGTTTACCATGCAGTGTGAACTAAGTACCAATATATTAATATTGAAGGAGCCTGGGTTCAATTCCCAGCATACAAAAATGTTTTTTAAGCTAAAATGAAAACTCAAATCGTATTCTCTATGAAGTAAATCTCAATGGGATATCCCAAAAATGTTTTGAAATAAAAACTAGAAACCATAGCCCGTCTCTCTGCCTTGTGTTCTCACCGCTGTGACCTTGAGGCATGTTAGCGACCATCCCTGGCAAGATGGACTGTAGTTACAGTGAGACAAAACAAATCGTTCCTGCCTTGGAAAGAAGAGGAGCCGTAAAGAAGGAGTGTTCTTCCTAGGCAATGTCTGTGTCTGTTTCCTAGGATGATGGGATTTTCCTGGAAAAGGGTAGCTAGCCAGGCCTGTAATCTCAGAAATGGGGATGTGAAGGTGCAAGGGTCAAGGTTCAAGGCATCCTCAGGGCCAGCCTGTGCAACATGAGACCCTGGCTCAAAAACTGAACAAACAGAGCAGTAAAAATAGCCAGGAACAGCTGGGCGGTTGTGGCGCACACCTTTAATCCCAGCACTTGGGAGGCAGAGGCAGGCGGATTTCTGAGTTTGAGGCCAAC
>NW_022196912.1:102507832-102556297 GCF_008632895.1 Mastomys coucha
AAGACAGCGTCTCACTATGTAGCCATGGCTGTCCTGGAACTCACTCTGTAGACCAGGCTGACCTTGAACTCATAGAAATCTGCCTGCCACTGCCTTCTGAGCGCTGGGGTTAAAGGCATGTGCCATCCTGCTCTCTTTCAAAGTTGTCTCTGTCTTTTCCCTAACACTCTAAGCTTACTTGGTAATGGCATGTTATGAACAGTATATCTAACTTTCCTTGCAATGATCTTGTTGGGATTTTCTTCCTGTATTTTCTTCTTCTTGTATTGTCCCTGTAGCTAGTTTCTTCTGATTGGCCCTCAGTGTCTGTAGGGGCCACACTGACCTACATCCTGAAGAGTGATACTTTCTTATTTATGCTTCCAGGATGCCTCAAACCCCTCAACAAAGGTTTTCTCAGTTGGTATTCTAAAAAGCACAGAGATTGGAGGGAGAGAGAGTACAACAGGGGAGTCCAAAAGGCTGAAGGAAAGCAATCTCTTGCACCAGCTCGAAGACCTTGATCCTGGACTGGTGAGATGGTCCAGCAGGTTAAAGCATTTACTGCCAAACCTGAATTCAGTCCCCAGACACACACAGGTAGAGAGAATGGACTCTCAGAAGTGTTCTCTAGGCTCAACAAGCACTCAACACACACACACACACACACACACACACACACACACACACACACACACACCTTACTTTGTTCTGTTTTGGTTTTTTGTTTTGATTTTTTTCAAGACAGGGTTTCTCTGTGTGGCCCTGACTGTCCTGGAATTTGCTCTTTGGATCAGGCTGACTCAAACTCAGAGATTCACTTGCTTTGGCCTCCTGGGTGCTGGAATTAAAGGAATAGGCTACCACAACCGGTATAGGCCCGCTACACATATGTAGCGGATGTGCAGTGTAGTCTCCATGTGGGTCCCCTAACAAGTGGAGCAGGGCGGTCTCTGACTCTGTTGCCTGCCTTTGGATCCCCTTCCCCTAGCTAGGATGACTTATCTGACCTCAGTGGGAGAGGATGCACCCAGTCCTATTTCTACTAGATGTGCAAGGGAGGGCTGGTACTCATGGAGGAGGGGGGCTTCCCTTCTCAAAGGAGAAGAGGAGGGGGAGATGGGTGTGTGTGGGTTGGACTGGGAGGAAAGGAGGGGGACTTCAATTGGGCTGTAAAGTGAATAAATAAATAAATTAAGGAAAAATAAAAATAAAGGTTGTGTCACCACTTCCCCGCTGTGCATAAATACTTTTTAAAATGCCCTTGATCTTTTTTTTTTTTTTTTTTCCCCTGGCTGTCCTGGAACTCACCCTGTAGACCAGGCTGGCCTCGAACTCGGAAATCCTCCTGCCTCTGCCTCCCAATGATTTATTTTTATTTCATGTAGTTGAGTCACTAGTGAACTGTCATGTAGGTGCTGGGAATTAAACCCAGGACCTCATGATAGAAGAGCCAATGGTCTTAACCACTGAGCCACCTCTCCAGAGCTCCCACATATGGTGTCAGAGCTCTTCACATGTATGGTATCAGCCTCTAAGCTTAAGTGGTAGCTTCGAGAACATCCTTTTATTTCTCCCAAACTTTCTCATGCTGACCACTCTGGTATGTCTCTTTCTTTGGTTCTTGTTATTTGTTATTGTTTGTTTGTTTGCTGGAGACAGGGTTTCTCTGTGTAGCCCTGGCTGTCCTGCATCTCCCCCTCTATAGGCCAGGTTGACCTCAAACTCACAGAGGTCCACCTGCCTCCATCTCTCAAAGTGCTCAGATTAAAGGCAAGCACCATCACCACCCGGCTATTATGCTTTATACTTGCTTCTCTGGTTAGGGGTCATGCATTGAGTGAGCTGAAGATTGCTCAAGTACAGAACAGGGATAGTATTGACTCATGCATGGCTCAGGGAAGGAAACCTGTTTGCTCTGAGAGGTGTGTCAGGTAAATGTGAGGCTCGCATGAGCTACAGCCGTTTAGCTATCGCAGAAAACATCTAGGAAAGCTAACACCAGGAAGTGGGCCATGCGACTGTTGTGTGATATTTCCAGGAGAGATATGAACAGAGGCCTATTCCCTAGTCAGGACACCAACTCCCAGACAGACAAACGAATATAGTGGAGTCTAACTTTGTGAACGGCGAGTTTACTGGGGTAGCTCACTGGAGCATAGATGACTCAAGGCAGCTGCATCACAGAAAGAGCCCAGCCCATCATGGGTGACAGGGAAACTGTCCCCACCCAGCTTGCAGGCAGTACCACTGGATGGCTTCCTTCCTCCTGTCAGCCCCAGGTCACTGCTTAAGTATCCGTAGGGAGGCGTCTTGTGAATCTGATCCATTTCTCAGATCCCTGAGGTTTGTAACTTTTGCTAGCTTCCGGAGAGGTATAAGCCTCCTGCGTGTCTCCAGTGAGGATTGCTTCAGTATGGAGGAACAAAGTACAAGAGAGGGACTCACTGACAAGGCGAGAGACTGCTGTTGTGGAAGGATGATGGCAGTGTGCACTAAACTTGTCAGTTCTGCTGTACCAGAAGAGGTAGGTTGAAGTGTGTGTGTGTGTGTGTGTGTGTGTGTGTCCGTGTGTGCATGAGTGAGACTATAAGCACACAGCTGTTATAATTATTCAACAGAATCCTTTTGCTGTTGTTTGGTTTTAGAGACAAGGTTTTAGAGACAAGGTTTCTCTGTGTAGCCCTGGCTGTCCTGGAACTCACTCTGTAGACCAGGCTGGCCTTGAACTCACAGATCCACGTGCTTCAGCCTTGCAAGTATTGGGATTAAAGGCAGGGGCCACCACTGCCCAGCTTCCTTTTTTATTTTTTAGTGAAACAGGGTGTAATGTAGCCCAGGCTGGCATAAAACTCATTATGTAGTCAAGGTTGACCTTGAATGTCTCATTCACTTTGCTCTACCTTAATGTTGAAATTACAAGCATAAGCCACCATACCCAGTTATGCAGTACTGGGGACTGAACTCATGCTCTGTGAATGCTAGACAGAATAAAATAAAATTAAATCTACTAACTGAGCTGTATTCGCAGTTCATCAAAATCTTTTTAATAACACCATTGAGGCCTACGGAGGGGCTGGAGAGAAGGCTCAGCAGTTAAGAGGTCTAATGAATCTTAAACTATACAGAGTCAAATGCATAATTTGATGAGTTTTCTTATGTGTGTATTACTTGTCCCTGCTGGGTACTGTTATGCTTTAGGTGGATAGGTGTATATGGGGATGGTGGTAGTGGTGCATGCCTGTGTACTCACATGCGAATGTGGATATGCCTGTGTGCTCATGTGCCTTATTCCCTTGAAATAGGTTATTTCCCTGAATCTGAAGCTTGCCCTTTGAGCTAGCCTGTGAGCTCCTAGGTCTGTCTACCTGTGCTCTTCAAAAGTTGGGGTTACAGAGATGGCAGTCATGCTTGACTTTTACGTGGAAGATGGGGATTTGAACCCAGGTTCTCATGTTTATATAACAAGTGCTCTTACCTACTGAGCCATCTGCCAGACCCCTGGGTGGGTGTTTGTCTCTTAATCCAATTCAAGTTGGTAGTCCACATTAAGCATCATACTTTCAGTTGCCATGTGGTCACGTGGGATTGTTTTGCTTTGCTGCTTTGAGACAGTCTCATGAAGCCCAGGATAGCCTAGAGTTCAAAGTCGTCCCAGCTCAGCCTCCCAAGTGCTGGGATTATAGACATAAATCACTATGCCTGACTTAAGGTGGGATCCTATCTATTTCTCTTTTTTTTTTTTGTTTTTGTTTTTTGAAGCAAGGTTTCTCTGTGCAGGCTTGGCTGTCCTTGAACTCACTCTAGCCTTAAATTCAATGATCCACCTCCCTCTGCTTCCTGAGAGCTGGGATGAAAGGCATGTATCACCATGCCCAGTTATTTCTGTTTCTTTTTGTGCCTTTATAAACCAAATAATCAGACACAAAATGTTGAGTTCCTGTTGTGAATGATTGGCTTTCTACTTTTAAGTATCTCCCTTGTTTTAATGTTGCAGCTATTTATAATTACAATTAAAACCAAATAATAGTGGAACTACAAGCTTGCTTTAATAGCTAAAACAATTAACTAAACAAAACATATTAATAAGGTACAAAAAACCTCACAATCATTTTAATAGACACAAAAAAGCATTTGGCAAAAAAAATTTTTTTAATGATAAAACATTCAACACATTAGGAAAAGCCAGTTTCAGCAGCTCCATGAAGGGCATTCATTCATGTCACACATGCACCTAGAATTACTTTAGTCGTGAAAGTCTGGATTTTTTTTTTCCAAGATCACAACAATGATACGAAGGTCACCTTTCCATACTTGTATTCAACAGTGTACTGCAATTTGTAGCCAGGGCAATTTAAAAGAGAAGGTTAAATAAAAGGCTTTCAGGTGAATGATGGTGAATGTCTGGAATTCCTGCTCTGGGGCAGAGGCAGAAAGGATTGTGAATTCAGAACAGCCTGGGCTATATAATAAGACTCTCTCTCAATAAAACAAAAAACCAAACCAAAACAAAAAACCCACAAAAATGGACAGATAGACAGCACAATGAGATGGCACTTTAAACACATTGGGATTGCGATGATGAAAATAGAGACAGACAGTAACAAGTGTGGGTGAGCTGAGTGGGGCCCTGCATGGTGGTGGTGCTAATATACAGTGCAATAGCAACTTTAGAAAACAAACAATTGTCCATCTCCATAAGGTGTGAGACAGAGCCGTCTTAGAACCCTGCAACTCTCTCTGTGTCTCTCTACCCAGGAGGAACTAAATATGTCAACTCAAAAAACGTGTATACAAATGTTCATAATCCTTCACAACAGTTAATGTGGAGACAGTTCAAATGTCTATCAATTGATGGATAAACAAAGGTTGATGTTCGTAAAACAGAATATTATTCCGCAATACAAAGGAATGAGATGCTAATTTTTGTAGCCTAATTCAGGCTACAAAAACTCTAAAGCATTTGGGCTTTAGACACAAAGAAGTGTATAGGGTTCTAAAAATGGCCAAGACAGCAGGCACAGGAATGATTTAACCTAGATGAGGATGACTATGAGGTGAGTCCAATGGGAGGAGGAGGCAGGACAGGACTGACTGCTAGTGTTTATAGAGTTTGGATGAAACTGTTCTAAAACTGAATTATGGTGATGGTTGGAAAGCTGTAAGTACACTAAAAACCACTATTCTCTACCATGTGTTGTATTTTGTTATGTTACTTTTATTTATCTACTTATTTACTTACTTTGTGTTTATTTACTATTTATTGGTTTTTGAGACAGGGCTTCTCTGTGTTGCCCTGACTGTCCTGGAACTTGCTCTGTAGACAAGGCTTGCCGGCTGGGTCCACTTCTCCCACTTGGGGAGAAGCCAGGATCCTTGTGCTACCTGGACTGGATGGAAGAAGGTAAGCTTAGCCCTGGGCAGTGGGTACACATGGGCAAAGATTTTATATACACACACGTAGGAACACCTTCAGAGAACTGGTTTCAGTTAATGGGGAGGAGGGAGGAAGGGGTATTTATGCCCCTAGGGAGGTGGTCAGGGTCTCTAGGGCAAGGTTTACAGACCAGAAGTCTGTAATGGTTGTGACCACCATGTGATTGCTGGGAATTGAACTCTGTGGACTTCTGGAAGAGCACTTCAGTCAGTGCTCTTAACTGCTGAGCCACCTTTCTAGTCCTGTATTAAGTTCTTAAAGCAAAACAAAACAAAACATCCAAGATACCTTATTTAAAATGCGTCACAGGATGAGTTTTTGTTTGTTTGTTTGTGTTTATTTACTTATTTGGGTATGTGGGAGTGGGGCACACCATGCATGTGGGAATGGAGAGGTCTTTGGTAATCAGTTCTCTTCTTTTTGCCATATTAGTCCTAACTATTAGACAGGCTTGGTGGCATGTACCTTTACCTACTGAGCTATCTTGATGGCTCAGGGACTAGGTTTTTAAACTCCATAATTTCCAGCATATATCAACATGTTCACTATGTATTGAAGTAAAAAAAAAAAACCTTAACAGTAACTAAAAGGAAGGATTGAGCTGAATATGGTGGATACATCTATAATTCCAACACTAGAGAAGTAGAAACAGGTGGCTCACAGATAGCCCTGGCTACATGTGAAATACTTTTTTTCCCTTTTTTATCTGAGACAGGGTTTCTCTGTGTATCTCTGGCTGCCTGGAGCTCACTCTGTAGACCAGCCTGGCCTGGAACTCAGAAATCTGCCTGCCTCTGCCTCCCAAGTGCTGGGACTAAAGGTGTGCGCCACCACTGCCTGGCTGAAACTAGTTTTTTTAAAGGGTTAATAAGTGACAGATTCAGACACTGGTGGTCAGTGGAGGAAAAATATCAGAACCCAAGTCTGTATAAGATATATATTCATTTTATAATTTTAATGTTGAGGTTTAAAGACTGAATTAAAAATATTCAGGTGAGAGGCCCTGGAGAGATGGTTCACTGGTTAAGAGCACCAACTGCTCTTCCAAAGGTCCTCAATTCAATTCCCAGCAACCACATGGTGGCTGACAGCCATCTGTAATGGGATCTGATGCCCTCTTCTGGTGTGTCTGAAGACAGCAACAGTGTACTCATAGACATAAAATAAATAAATCTTTAAAAAACTATTTGGGTGAGCCTAAGTTCTTTTGACGTAAGCAAGAGGACTATAGATAGAGGGGCCTGAAGGATGGTGGGAGGCAGAATGAGGGAGAGGCAGGTATGCTCCAAAAATTCCTGTTAGGTGTTGCTGGGACTCAGGAGGTGGAGTAAATAATCCTATTCCTTATTAACGTTCTGATCCAAATAAGAAATGATATAGGGCTAGAGCGATGGTTTAGCAGTTACAAACACTGGGCTACACAGGGTTCTTCAATTCCCAAAACCCACATGGCAATTCACAACTGTGTATAATTCAAGTCCCAGTAGATCTGATGCCCTCATACGGACATACAAACACCAACACTCATTAAGTAAATAAATAAATAAATAAATAGAAAGAAAATAAAATGGCTGAAGGCAAGGACAAGCTGCCCGGGATCTGCATAGTGTCTGGTTCTTAGCTGTCACATCTTGAAAGTCTTAGTGCTACTTTTTTACTGGACCCCATAACTTGTGTGGCTGACAACAATGTCACCGGATGATTTGGTTGTGTCCCACTTTCTTGAACTACTGTAATGCAAATAGTTATTTTCAGAAAATAAAGTCACCTGGAAACATCTATCCCTTACCGATGTTCTCATGTGACCCCAGAGAATGTGGCTTGAATGTGAAAGACAAATGTGGACTTCCTCTCTAGACCAGGGACGGCCCACCTAAAGTAAAGCTTGGCTGCTTGACCACCAGGCTCACAGTCCTGGTGGAGAGGGAAAAGGCAGCAACCAGGTCCCCAAGCTGAATCACTGACATTATCCTTCCCTGGAGGGCAATGTGCACATAGATCAGGACCTACCCCACCTATAAAGAAGAGGAGAGACCTGGAGCTATTAGCTAGATGAGAAGGAGGTGGGGGGAAGGGTGCATTTCCTCCCACGAATTTACCTGTCCTCTTCCACATCCTTTTTGAGACAGTGCCAGCTATTTCAAGCCGGCTTCAGACTACTAAATTCTTGAAGTAATTAAATAAGTACCTTGAACTTTGATTATTCTGCCTCCCAAGTATGGTGGTTACAGGCTTGCACAGCCATGAATGCCGTGCTGGGGTTAAAACCCAGAGCTTCATTCATTCATGCTCCACTGACTTAAGTTACTCCACACTCCACACTCCACTCTACTAGATTTTCCCCCTTTCTTTTCTCCTCCTCTTCCTCCTCCATTAAGATATGGTCTTGTGTAGTCCACAGTGGTCTAGAACTCCTGAAAATCTTGGAAATCCTCCCACCTCTACTTCTCAAGCACTGGAAATACAGGGTGAACTTTCCTGCCTTTTTTGCTTGTTTGCTTGTTTTGTTTGTTTTCTCTGTGTAGCCCTGGCTATTCTGGAACTCACAGAGATCTGCCTGCCTCTACTTCCCAAGTGTTGTGATTAAAGGTGTGTGCCCCCGCTGGGCGGTGGTGGTGCACGCCTTTAATCCCAACACTTGGGAGGCAGAGGCAGGCAGATTTCTGAGTTCGAGGCCAGTCTGGTCTACAGAGTGAGTTCCAGGACAGCCAGAGCTATACAGAGAAACCCTGCCCCCCACCCCCCCAAAAAAAAGGTGTGTGCACCCAATGCTTGGCTGGCTTCCTGCCCATTTTTTAAGAAAGAGATAACTTCTCATTATAATAATGCCCAGACTAGTTCTGAGTTTATGGACTCACCATAGCCTCCTTCCCAAGTCACTGTGGAGTAGCTGGGGATACAGTGCATGCTGTTTTGTGAAGGTTTTCCTCTTCAGCAGACATCTTACTCAAGAGTCTTGGCTACAAGCAACAAATACAACCAAGTAAGCTTTAGTGGAACTGAAAGTTTAGGAAAGGTGTGACGGGTACTGTTTTCTGTGTAACACCAGCTTCTCTCCCAATAGCAGCTCCTCTCTCCCTTTCCCCTCCTGATTTTGTTTGGGTACAGGGAGGAAACACTGGATCTCAGTTCAGAGTCTTGCCAGCTGGTGATTCATAACTGGGCTAAGGTAATAACAGACATCCAATTCTCCTTTGCCACACCTTCACTCTTCCTTGTACAAGGTCAGTGACCCACTTCCTAGACACAGGCCTCTACGGGGCCTCTGAGAGACATTTTGTGTTTATTAACAAAACCCAAGCCACTTTTTTTCTTTTGTTCTGGTTTCTTTCCTTCTTGATGCTGTGATGTGAGGACCAGATGTCGGGAGCCGTGTCTGGAGCTATACTGAGAACATGAGAGAACAAGCTGAATGATAAACCAGCATGTTGAGGCCAACTCACGGGGGAGCCTTGGTCCTCAGTGATGGAGCTGACTTAAGCTCTGGCTCTACCCTCTTCCATCCTTCCTAAGGAAGGAAACAACTTGTCCTAGGGATTTAAGTCACCGTTTAGGCTATCTCTTTTTTTTTCTCAGACACGTTCACATTCCTACAGATGCAAGCCATGCTCACTATGAGCTGTGGGGGAGCCAAGGGCAGCTACTCCTGATCTGAGGAAGTAGGAACCAACGGGAAAGCTGTGCCACTGCTGGGTGTGGCTGCTCCTCCAGCCTCACCTCTACTTCTCTCTGAGGATTGCATCAATCCTCAGCTCTCTCTGCAGACCAGCTTCCACTGACTCAACATTCCATAGGGAGAGCCAGGTCTGGGTTTTCTGAATCCTTGGTGGCTAGGCCTACAACTGCTAATGGAGCCTCGTTCCAAAGCCCAGAAGAGAGAATGTGAGGATTTGGCTTTGAGTCATCTGCACCTAGGCCCAGTCAACAAGACCCTGGGACTGAAGGCACATGCTTAAATTTGGCTGTGAAAAACCCACCCCAGGAGTGTATAAAAGATTTTAAAGATTTTTTTTTTTATTTTATGTGTATGAGTACACTGTAGTTGTACATATGGCTGTGAGATGTGTGTGGCTGCTGTTGATCTCAGGACCTCTGCTGGCCCCACTCGCTCCAGCATAATTCACTGCACCAGAAGAGAGCGTCCGATCTCATTACGGGTGGTTGTGAGCCACCATATGGTTGCTGGGATCCGAACTCAGGACCTTTGGAAGAGCAGTCAGTGCTCTTACTCTCTAAGCCATCTTGCCAGTCCATGAAGATTTTAATCATATTTTTCTTTGCAATATGGCCTTGCTATGAGGCCCAGCTGGCCTCTACTTTTTTTTTTAAAGATTTATTTACTTATTATATGTAAATACACTTTAGCTGTCTTCAGACACCCCAGAAGAGGGCATCAGATCTCATTACAGATGGATGGTTGTGAGCCACCACGTGGTTGCTGGGATTTGAATTCATGACCTTTGGAAGAACAGTCAGAGCTCTTAACTGCTGAGCCATCTCTCCAGCCCTGGCCTCTACTTTGTTTGTTTGTTTGTTTTTGAGACAGGGTTTCTCCTAGTCCTGGAACCAGCTCTATAGACTAGGCTGGCCTCTATGCCCAGGAATTTCTTAGAAAAAGGCAGGCATGGGTTCAAAGACCTCTCTGGAGTGTCCATTGTTTTATATTGAAGCAGAAAGAGTAAATGCACTAGGAAGGGGTAGGAGAAAGACTCCGGTGGGTGAAATGGCTGAGCCCCGTTAAGAACCAACTCAGATGGGAAATTTCTCAGTTTCTTCCTCTCTTTTTTTAAAAAACAGGTTGACCTGAAACTTTGCCTACTGTCACAGCCTTCAAAGGTCTAGGACTAAAGACCCTAGGCACACCACAAGTTTATTCTAATGCAGTGGTTCTCAACCTTCCCAATACTGTGCCCCTTTAATACAGTTCCTCCTGGGGCTGGAGAGAAGGCCCAATGGTTAAGAGCACTGACTGCTCTTCCAGAGGTCCTGAGTTCAATTCCCAGCAACCACATGGTGGCTTACAACCATCTATAAGGAGATCCAAGGCACTCTTCTGGTGTGTCTGAGGACAGCTACAGTGTTATAAATAAGAATAAATAAGTCTTTTTTTTTAAAAAAAAAAATATATATATGTATATATATAGTTCCTCATGTTGTGGTCACCCCCAACTGTAGTTATTTTTGTTGCTACATCATAACTGTAATTTTGCTACTGTTGTGAAACAAAATGTAAGTATCAGTGTTTTCCATGGTCTTAGGTGACCCCTGGGAGAGGATCATTTGACCTCTTACAAGGTGTCACAACCCACAAGTTGTGACAATTAAAGGGACAATTTCAGTCCCTTTTGAAACAGAATCTCACTGCAGTCCAGGCTGGATATCGCTATGAAGCCAGGGATGACCCCTGAATTTTTGATCCTCCTGCCTTGTGAGTGTGTGTGTGTGCACACGCACGGGCGCTCTCATGCATAGGCTAAGAGATCCTCTACTGACCGACCGGATAGGCTTCATTGCCTGGCTCTTAAGGATTTGATTGAGGAATAAGGAAGAACAACGATAAAAGAGGAAGGAAGGGAATGGCTCCAGCGTAGAAAACATTGTCACCAGGAAACCGAGGACAGGTCTTTCCACCCACAATGGTCCTCTGCTCCCCACAGAGGGTGAAAATCAGGTCAGCTGGTTATTTTAGGCCTCCATCTCAAAGGGACAGCCTGTTTTGCACGTTCCTAGGCACTTAATGGCGACAACCTTTCTCTCCAGAAAGTTCACTGAAACAGATTTGGGTTAGCCTTGACAGCGGCTTTTGCAGAGGCTCACCAGAGCAGAGGGTGGCTGAATCCTTCTGTGACCCTTTGAAAGGGGACCGGGAGGGGGAGCAGGGGAGAAAGGCACCACCTCCAGCACCGCTCAGAGGCCTCTGCTTGCTGGGGAAGCAGGACGAGGACAGAGGATGCGCTTGAGGAAGGAAGTCATCAGGGACGCCAGATCCCAGCGCAGCAGGCGTGGTTTCTGGGAACGGAGACTAGCCCGCAACCCTCCCTCCTCCTCCGCATTCTTGCACATTGACGTCGCAGCCTCTCTGGAGAAAGCGCCTAACACTGCTCCTGGACAGGAGGCTCAGGAAACACTTCAGTCACAGGTTGAGGATCCGCAGTGCACAAGCACAAATGCACGGACGCTAAGAGGAACAAGAGGAAGGAACTTGTGTACTTCTGTTGTGCCTTTATTCCACGGGGTTGTTACTGATGGATTCATTTTATGCTGGGAAGAATGAGGAAGGAAAATGTTCTGACTACTGGACCAGTTAGGGACTGTGAGTGCCTGGCCCTTTACGGGAATGGCTTGTTGACCTTTGTTCTGGAGTTCTGAGCACTTCCTTTAGATGAGAGATTAGGTCAAACACTAGGGTCAACGTTGGGTGTGTTAAAGTGGGGAGGGAAGGCAAGAGTAGTTCCAAGTCCTTTGGAAAAAGCCCAGACATCAAAGACAAGATCAGGGCTTGCCTTGGGAAGCGTGGAAGAAAGGACAGGCTTACTGCCCATACTTTCTAATCACTGCTCTGAGCATTGTGGAAGATTATAAACATATCTCTAGGCCACATCCCAAGAGGCCCATAGTGCTGCTAGAGAGCAACCATATACCTTGTGAATTATGAGAACACTCGAAATTACACTGTCACCTTCTCTCCAGCCTCTGTCCTTTCTGCTATTTTATTGGTTCACACCTAATGCAAACACTCTTTGCTCTGTTGGATGACTTTTGGGATTGTCCCCATTTTGCAGATGAGAAAAATGAGGCATGGGGAAACTAATGAAACACACTTGGCAAATGGATGTAATCAAGCTTCAAACATGGGCGAGTATAGTTTTATCTTATTTATTTATTTATTTATTTGCAATGCTGAGATCTTAAACATACCAACCAAGTGCTATCCACTGAGCTGCATTCCCAACCCTATTTTAGAATCCATTCTTGTGTGTCACATTGTATTTCCGATGACTATAATTAAATATAGCATAGTTCATGAAATGCCTGCAAGAATGGTCTGTGGTCCTGTTGCTAAAATTTCTTCCCAGAAGGAGAAAGAACACATGCCCTTTCTAAGGCTCCAAAGGAAAACTGGGGAACCAGCAAGTCTATCGTGCTTCCTTACAGAGCACAGGTGAGGAGTCACTTACAGGGGCGTGGTTGCTGCTCTGGGCAACAACAGGCTGTACCTGGAAAGACTTTATCCAGCAAGGATGAGCCCTGCCCCCTATACTCTAGCCCCTCCCAGAAGCTATGTACAATTAAGGCGCGGTTGCATATAACAAGTGCTAGGGAGCAACTGAATACTCAAGGTGAGGGCCTCGGTGACCCTCCCCAACTTCCCCTGTGTCAACAACCCCAGCTGGGATGGATGATCAATGTGCAAAAGGGCACAGGCTGGAGTTTCCCCATGATGGCAGTGGCTCTGCTCAGTGGGCAGTCAGTCGCAACAGGTCCAACCGAGAAAAAGGATATTAGTACAAAAAGGACTCCAAACAGAGTGAGTTTAATGCCAGGAATTGTTGGTAGAAGAGCTGAGGAGATCTTAGCCTTTCTGGGATGCAGTAATAAAATAAACAAACACAAACGGAAGAACTCAGACACTGGCAGCTTCTTTCTAACAGCTCTGGAGGCTAGAAATCCAAGTTCAGGGCTGGCTAGAAGTCTCAGCGGGTAAGAGCACTGACTGATCTTCCCAAGGTCCTGAGTTCGGGTCCCAGCAACCACATGGTGGCTTACAACCATCTGTGATGAGATCGGATGCCCTCTTCTGGTGCGTCTGAAGACAGCTACAGTGTATTGTGACGGAGTGAGCAGAGCCGGAGCAAGCAGAGGTCCTGAGTTCCTTTCCCAGCAGCCACAAGATGGCTCACGGCCATCTGGTACAGCTACAGTGTACTCATACACATAAAATAAATAAATAAATCTTTAAAAGAAATCCAAGTCCAAGGGCCTGGTAAGGTTTATTCTGAAGCTTCTTTCTGTGGCTTATGGGCTCCATTGTGTTGTGTGACTTCTCTGTGTAGACCACCACAGAGATCACCAATAAGCTCTTTCCTATCTTTTGTTTTTAAATTTAAAAAGACATTTCTTTTAGGTTCTGTTTTTTCACGACAGAGTATCATATAGCCCAAGTTGGCCGGGGACTTACTTAATCTATTGAGGATAATCTTGAACTCCTGTTCCTCCATCTTTCTAATCCCTAACCCCCACTCTTGTAGCCTTGGCTGGTCTGGAACTTGTTAGGTAGACCCGACTGGTCTTGAACTTGCAGTGATCCTCCTGCCTCTGCTTCCTGAGTGCTGAGGGCATTTACTTTTCATTGTTTAGCTGACTCTTGCATCATAACCATGTGTTCTCAGACAGTCCATCTGGATGTTGCTTGGTATTCAACTGAGTTCAGGGTGCAAGTATTCCCGGGCACTCCCACTTAAAGAATTTAATGTGAGAAGATATGCCCAGACCTGAAATGTGTTCAAAAAGAACCTGAGAAGAGATGTGGTCCTCCCATTTACCTTGTTGTGGAGTAGGAGGGGATCTACCCCATGGCTGATTCCAAAGTGTAGTTGCACCAATTACTGTGGGAGTTGAAGTTCAAATACATCCTTGGGTCAGAAGCAGAAGGACCATTGCAAATTTTGGTCTATGTAACAAGCTCTAGGGAGCTGGAGAGATGGCTCAGTGGTTAAGAACACTGACTGCTCTTCCAGAGGTCCTGAGTTCAATTCTCAGCAACCACATAGTGGCTCACAACCATCTGTAACAGGATCTGATGCCCTCTTCTGGTATGTGTCTGAGATAGCAACAGTGTACTTATGTAAATAATAAATAAATAAATAAATAATATTTTAACAAGTTCTAGGTCAACCAAGGGTACAGTAGTGAAGGGATGGGGGCAGGAGGATGAGGAGCAGTTCAAGGTCAGCCTCAGCGATATATCAAGTGGTAGAGGTGGGGTGGAGACAGTAAAGACCTCAGGCTGGGGTCAGCAAAGCTGCATCCAGGAGGGGACTGAGAGCTGGAGAACTGCTGAGCAAAGCTGGCTTCCTGCCGGGCTTGCAATCCCAGCACTTAGAAAACTGAGATAGGAGGATTACCATAAGTGCGAGGCCAGCCTACGTAGTATGGTTCCCAGCCAACCCAGATGATGCAGCAAAACCATATTTTGAGACAAGCCCCCAAAATAATTAAAAAAAAAAAAAAAAAAGACAGCCTGCGGAGCAGCTCCAGGCTGTTGTTGCTATGTGGTGGTGGTTTTAGTTACAAGTCAACTTTTTAATGTGAAATTTACTAGTTTAAAATGGTGATGACACAGAAAAGCACTTTGAAGGCTGATGGGAGTCACTGGACTGCAGTCTCTGAGATAAGCAACAAGGAGAGGAGAGGAAGTGGAAAAGGAGACCCTCCAAGAAGGCGTGAGTAGGCTGAGGTCAAGGGGGAGAGGGGCTGGCCTGTGGACAGCTGCCATCAGAGAGGGACACTGAGGAAAGACATAAGGATGCAGGCGCTTTGAAAGTCTTGTGCTGGGTAACTTGATTCTATTTGTGCCAAACCTTCAGAAGGATAGATTTTCAACTCCGGTGCCTCGGTTGCCAGGCGTACACTCTCCCTGTCTAACCCAGTGCTGTGAACTTGGCTTCTGTAAAGCTGGGTCACACCTGGGTTGTACTGAGTCTCCACCTTGCTTTGAGTCCGATCCCAGGCAGGTTTGTTGGATGGGGAGTCTGGAAAAGCAAGTAATTCAGGATGAGGGATTTAGTGGAAGAAAGAACTGGGCTTGGGTCCTGAGTCCCAAGTCCCTGTTTATGTGCTCTAAGCATCTGCAAAGCGGCCATAAAACAGTGCCCTCCCCACAGTGTTGTAGAAGTGAAGCATTTGGTGGCACACGCCTTTAATCTCAGCACTAGGCAAGCAGAGGCAGGTGGATCTGTGACTTTGAGGCCAGCCTATAGTCTACAGAGAGAGTTCCAGGATAGCCAGAGCTACCATACAGAGAAACTCAAAAAACAAAAACCACGCCCTACCCCCAAATGGAAAAATGAATGTTTAGCTCCATATTGAGTAACTGGTATACCTGAACTCAGGTTCAGTCTGAGCACTCATGATGGAAGGGGAGAGCCGAATTCTGAAGTTGCCCTCTGACCTCCATATGCACTCTGTGGCATAGGTACACCCATACACTCCCACAAATAAATAAATATAAAAAGTTTAACTTTTTATTTCTTGGGGCTGGAACACTGGCTCAGCAATTACGTGTGTATACTGTGCTTACAGAGGGCCTGAGTGTGGTTCCCCGTCCCCCCAACTGCTCCCCCACCCCCCTCTGCCTCACCCCCCCTGGTGTTGGGCTGCTCACAGCTGCCTGTAACTTGACCTCTGGGGTTTCCAGGTGGGCAACTCAGAGGCCAGGGAACATGGTTCTCACTGGAGGCCCCAGTGGAGTAGAACAAAGATGCCTATGTTAAGATGTGTGGTGTAGGGGGTAGCAGAGTCTGTCAAGAGCTGGCACCTCAGAGGTGAGCAGCATCCTGTTTTTCCAGCTAGGGAAGGTCTTCAGTGAGATGGTCCCTATCAAGCACAGAGACAGAAATGTTGTATCCCATAAATGTCAGCAATCATTCTGAAAAACAAATAAATACTAAATACATAAATAAATAAAACCTTTGGGAAATCCAGTGAGGACAACTATGCTTCCACAGGGACCAGAGAAAGCTTCAAAAAGCTGTGACATGAACCTTAATGGCAGAAAAAAGCTGGTTGTGTAGGCCTAGACAAAAAAGAGAGGCATCCAAGATGTTTTCCTGAAAAAAAAAAAACAAAACACTTAAGCATAGGGGTCTGTGTTATGTGCAAACAGAGACAGTGTGTGTGTGTGTGTGTGTGTGTGTGTGTGTCTGTGTGTGTCTCTGTGTGTGTGTGTGTGTGTGTGTGCGTCAGTGTGTGTGTATCTCTGTGTGTGCATCTGTGTGTGTGTGTGTGTCTGTGTGTCTGTGTGTCTGTGTGTGTGTAGGATGCTAAGTTTGAGTGGTGCTGGAAATGTAAAAAGTTGAAGGGCCCAGGTATGAGCCAGGGGCATTGCTGTATCCTGCACTCCTGCTACAATATTGACCAGGCTATAGGCCTTTCGCTGGGTTTTGAAGTCCTGTAGAGAGAGGGAGAGCTTTGGGTCTTTGCCTTTAAAGGTTCTAAGCAAAGGGAAGTTTTCCACTCTGCAGAGGAGCGAGGAGTCTGCTTGCTGTTCCTGGAATGATCACTAGAGGGAGACCTGGGCTCAGAAGTGCACTGCATTGGCCTGTTGAGGCGTGTGGGGTCCTACACTGGAGAAAGTGAACAAAGCGGCCGGAGCCCTACTGACACAGCAGAGGTGGGGTTGCTGGATTATCCATGAGGGTGGGAAGAATAAGAAGGTCCCCTAATGTGCTGTGGAGACCTGGTCCTTGGTGTATTGTAGGTCTGTAAAACCTCCTTTTCATTGTATCCCTATGCGCCATGTGTAGACATTATTAGCATTTCTTCTAGGCTCTGCCCCACAGTTACCTGGCAACAATCAGCTATGCCTGACTCAGTATAAAGGGGGTTGCTTGCCCCCTCCTCACTCTCTTGCTCTCTTGCACTTTTACTCTCTTACCCTCTTACTCTCTTCCATCTCTGCTGTTCTCTCCCCATTCTTCTCCACTCTTTCTCTTCACGTGTTCGTGACCTGCCTCTTCTCCTTTCTCTGTCTCTCTTTCTTTTTTAAAAAATACTTATTTATTTATTTAATGTATATGAGTACCGTGTAGCTGTACAGATGGTTGTGAGCCATCATGTGGTTGCTGGGATTTGAACTCAGGACCTCTGCTCGCTCAGGCCCTGCTTGTTGTGGTCCCGCTTGCTCCAGCTCAAAGAATTATTTATTATATTATATGTAAGTACACTTTAGCTATCTTTAGACACACCAGAAGAAGGCGTCAGATCTCATTACAGATGGTTGTGAGCCACCATGTGGTTGCTGGGATTTGAACTCAGGATCTCCGGAAGAATAGTCAGTGCTCTTACCCACTGAGCCATCTCTCCAGCCCCCTCTGTCTCTTTTTCTTTCTCTGTCTGTCTCTACTCCCTTCCCATCCCCTAAATAAACTTTATTCCATACTATAACCATTGTACGGCAGGTAACTCAGGGAGAAGGGAGGCCTCAACATGGGCCTGCAGAGGCACCCCCCCTTCCACCATACCTGACTACAGATGCACAAAACATATTTCCTCTTTTTATCTTTTGATGAACACAATACTCAGGGCCATGTTTTCTTGATTCCTAACTCATGGTGGCTTCTCCTTCCTCCTCCACCTTCTTCTTGTGGTTCTCTGACACCAAGCCTGAAAATCCTAAACCCCACCTATGTCCCTGGCTGTCAACATCTTTATTTATCAATCAGAAATAACTTAGGTCACATAGTGCCACTTAGCTCTAACCTGAAGTGTAAACTTCAGGTCTTGGGGGCCCACACTTAGCATTACAATAGACAGCAAGACCAAACATCAACATAGAACCTAAGGATATGTGTCCTTTTTTTTTTTTTTTTGGATTTTTGAGACAAGGTTTCTCTGTATAGCCCTGGCTGTCCTGGAACTCACTCTGTAGATCAGGCTGGCCTCGAACTCAGAAATCCACCTGCCTCTGCCTCCCAAGTGCTGGGATTAAAGGCATGCACCACCACCGCCCGGCCAGGATGTGTATCCTTTTACACTCACTCTGAAGCAAAGGGATATTGCAGTATCTCACTCTACCCTCTCCCATCACCTCTTAAAGCTCCTCCCCTCTCATTTCTTCCCCTCCCCTCTCTTCTCCCTTCCCCTATCTCTCTTCTCCTTCCATTTCCTTTGTAATGATGGGGATTAAACACAGGGCTTTACCTATGCTAAGCAAGAACTCTAGCACTAAGCTCCACCTCAGCCCAATATTTGTCTTTGTGTACCTTTCCTTTGTTGAGGGCTCTGTGGTTCTTTGCTCCCAACAAACAAAGATGCTCCCACTTTCCCTCCTGGGCTATGTTTAACTGCTGACCTTAAAATATAAAGCAGATGCCAGGCAGTGGTGGCACACGCCTTTAATCCAAGCACTTGCAAGGCAGAGGCAGGTGGATTTCTGAGTTCGAGGCCTGCCTGGTCTACAGAGTGAGTTCCAGGACAGCCAGAGCTACACAGAGAGGCCCTGTCTCAAAAAACAAACAAAACAAAACAAACAAACAAACAAAAAGCAGAAGTGTCCATATTCAAAGTTAGAAACTTGATAAAAGGCGTTCTGGCTTCCTCCTACCCTTTGCCACTTGGTTCTTGGCTCAAGGGAAGACAAATGCCACTTCCTGTGGACACTGAGGCTATCCTGTAGAAAGACCCACAAGATGCAGAGCTAAGGCCTTTGTTAATAGCCAAGTGGAAGTCAGTAGTCCTGTCCCACTGAGCTTCCAATGCCTCTAATACACTTGTAGCTTGCAGTTTGAGAACTCTTGGGGGGGGGGGCGGTGACCCTGATCCTAATACTCCATCTGTATTGTGCTCCTGACAGCCTTTATCTTCTAATTTTTTTTTTGTTTTTGTGTATGTTTTTTGTTTATTTGTTTTGATACAGGGTTTCTCTGTGTAGCACTGGCTGTTCTAAAACTCCCTCTGTAGACCAGGCTGGCCTCAAACTCAGAGATCTACCTGCCTCTGCCTCCTGAGTGCTGGGATTAAAGACATGTGCCACCACTGTCTGGCATCAGCCTTTCTCAAGAGACCCTGGACTTCACACACAAGCTTAGTAAGGTGTTTAGAGTCGAAGTTACAAACTGGGCTGATTGGCCAATCATACAGCTATACATACTCATATTACAGGCTTCCAGAAGGCTCTCAATAAAGAGCACGTGCAGTTCCTTTTTTTTAAAAAAAAAATGTATGTTTATTTTATGTGCATTGGTATTTTGCTTGTATGTATGGATGCGAAAGTGCTACAGTTTGCGCTGCCATGTGAATGCTGGGAATTGAACCCCGGGGTCCCCTAGAAGAGCAGCCAGTACTCTTAACCACTGGCCATCTCTCCAAGTGTGCTCGTGCCCAAGAGGGACAAGATGTAGTAGGTCTGAGCCAAGGTTGACCTGGTATTAGTCCCAAATCAAGAATGAAGAATCTTGGCCAGGCAGTGGTGGCACACGCCTTTAATCCCAGCACTTGGGAGGCAGAGGCAGGTGGATTTCTGAGTTCGAGGCCACCTGGTCTACAGAGTGAGTTCCAGGACAGCCAAGGCGACATAGAGAAACCCTGTCTCGAAAAAAAAAAAAAAAAAAGAATGAAGAATCTCTTGTTCCTCTATTACATCCACCAGGGGAGGAAGGAGCAATGAGGTAGAAAGTCCAGAAATTCTATCAATTAAACTGTCTTCATGGGAAAGAAATGTGAGGAATTGTGGTTCTATTACTCAGCGGCCCCCTAAAGCCTTTATGGTAAAGGCTTGCTCCCCAGGACAGTGCTATTGGGGACTCTGGACCTTCAGGGAGTAGGACCTTCTGAAAGTTTTTTAGGTCATTGGGGTGCATAAGTTTAAAGGGTATTTTGAGACCCTATTCCCATCTCCTCCCTTCCCTCCCCTTTCCTCTCCATCTGTTCTCTGAGGTGAGGGCTCTCACTCCTCCACAGTACTTTGTCATGATGTCCTCCTAGGAAGGACAGACTTCAACCTTCAATTCTGTGAGGGGGGTCCTCTTCTCTTTATAAGGGATTGCAGCTGTTTGTTACAATAATGGAAAGCTGAGTGCCATGAGGAAAAAGCATTCTCTTTCAGATTCTCCCCTTCCCTCGGGGTGGGAGGGGGCCTTTCACGCACCTGCCACCTTCTCCCCCATGGGATTGGTGCCCTTCTCCTTCCCTGTATCGAGCGGCTGTACTCTCCTGCTTCCACAGACTAGGCCCTTGCTCACGACTCAGCGGCCACTGTCATGAGGCTTCAGACTTGCACCCTGTGGTGGTGTTGTGGCACCGGGGATGAAGCCCATGGCCTCAAGTATACCAGGCAAGTGCTCCACCAGTGAGTTGTATCCATGTCTCTTAAACCTGTGGCTTTGAAAACAGGGATTTTGTTCTCTGCCTGTCTTCTTTCCCCAAGCCTGAAGTTTTGTTAGACCATCCAAACACACAGAGCAGATCGCCTCAGCGGGAATAGAATACAAATGTAAAATCAGTTTGATGAAGACCTTGGGCTGGAGAGAGATGGCTCAGCGGTTAAGAGCACTGGCTGCTCTTCCAGAGATCCTGAGTTTAATTCCTAGCAACCACATGGTGGCTCACAACTACCTGTAATGGGATCCAATGGTGCCCTCTTCTGGTTTGTCTGAACACAGCAACAGTGGACTCATACATAAGAATAACAAACATCATAACAGCAATATAATAAAGATTGATGGCTTGAAAAAAAAAGAATAACAAACAAAATCAAGGTCATTATCAGGGAGGAACATTCTATGAATGGGATTGTGGGTCTGATGTTTTCTTTCTCTCATTTTTTTTTTTTTTTTGGAAGTAGAATCTCACTTTACAGCCCAGATTGGCTTGGAACTTGTAACTCCCTGGCCTCAGCATTCCATTAAAGCCATGTATCACCACATCTAGCTTTTCTTTGAGTACACAATTGCTTGAGCATTGGTAACTGGTTAGCAGAGAGTGAAAATTTCCATTATTTATCCCCTGTCGCTCAGTGACAATGTACATACATACACACATCTATTCCTGATGAAAAAAGTCCAGCTAAAGGGCTGGCAGGTCAAGCTAATGTCTACAGATTCTTCCCATCCTAATCCACATGCCCCTTTGTGATATGACTGTGCTCTTTGTGGCACCAAAGAGGCTATTTCCTGGGCTGGAGAGATGGCTCAGTGGTTAAGAGCACTGAGTGCTCATCCAGAGGTCCTGAGTTCAAATCCCAGCAACCACATGGTGGCTCACAACCATCTGTAACCATATGACGGTGTACTCATATATATTAAGTAAGTAAACTCTTTTTTAAAGATTTATTTATTTTATGTAATGAGTACACTGTAGCTGTACAGATGGTTGTGAGCCATCATGTGGTTGCTGGGAATTGAACTTAGGATCTCTGCTCACTCTGGCCCCACTTGCTCCAGCCACTCATTCCAGCCCTGCTGGCTCTGGCCCAAAGATTTATTTTTTATTATATGTAAGTACACTGTAGCTGTCTTCAGACCCACCAGAAGAGGGTGTCAGATCTCATTATGGATGGTTGTGAGCCACCATGTGGTTGCTGGGATTTGAACACAGGACCTTTGGAAGAGTAGTCAGTGCTCTTACCTTCTGAGCCATCTCTCTGCGTTCATAGTCTTGGAATACTGTCGTGGAGTCTCTAAGACGCTGATCACACCACCGTATGAAGAGGGCCCATGCAGAGACCCATGCAGCCCACCTGGCTGCAGTGTATATGAGTTCTTGGGAACTCCATCACCAATTCACAGGTTTGGAAAGATAAACCATTGTTGTTGTTGTTGTTGTTGTTGTTTTTTAAGATTTATTTATTTATATGTAAGTACACTGTAGGTATCTTCAGACACTCCAGAAGAGGGCATCAGATCTTGTTACAAATGGTTATGAGCCACCATGTGGTTGCTGGGATTTGAACTCAGGACCTTCGGAAGAGCAGTCGGTGCTCTTAACCACTGAGCCATCTCTCCAGCCCAAGATAACCCATTGTTTCATGCAATGAAGTTTAAGAAACAATTCCCATCTATTAATTTCATGACTTTCAGGCTCCTTCATATGTATCATATTTACATGCATGTAATTTCATGCTGAAATATATTCATGTGAACATACATGTATTAGTTAGCTCTTTAAGCTTCCTTAGACTACAGATTTGTACAGTTGAACCTGAAGAAGATATACATAGTAGACTTATGAGGGCGGTGATCCAGTTGCATTCTAGGGCCACTGGAAAAAGTGTATAGACCCGGTGGCCTTCCATGTTGCATAAAATTAGTGAAGAGAATTTGCAGTCATGTGTCACTCTACTGTCCCTAGAGTGCTCTATGATGCATGGAGGTGATTGGCTGAGGCCTTTCGGGAAAGAGGGAGGAGGAGTATGGGTATCCCATGAAAGGGAGGAGGGTTCGGGAAATGAGCTCTGCATTCTGCAGATGGATTTCTGCCAGAGGTGTGTGCATGCTACACGGGGGCTGCTGACAGGGTGCCATGTGTGCCTCAGTGTGGATGTGACCAAACTTAGGTATAGGATGCTGTTAAATGAAGCGGAGACATTTCCATGGCAACACATCTTTCAGCTCCCAGCCAGATGCCAAGCCCTTAAATTATATTTTTCTGGCTGAGAGCACCTCAATTGCTTCTAGTCTCCAAAGCAATGGGACTGTGGGGATACCAGATGCTTCAACCTAATAGAGCCTAAGGGTGCTATGCGGGAGGCCAGAAGGGGTTTTGTTGGGGGGGGAAGGCCTGCAAGTAGCCATTAGTGAAGGGGGCTGGACAGGCTCCATGCCTATCATCTCTGAACCAGTAATCTGGGCTTAATGTCTTCTAGCACTTCAGTCCAAAGGGAGGATTGCACAATGAATGTGGTCAGCCATGTCAAGCACTTCTTTCAGTAATCCCCTCCTTTCTGCCCATCCGTTGCCCTTCCTTTGGGTTTTGAAGAGCTAGGTCCCATGGGTCATCGAGCATCTCTGTCTCCTTCATCATAGGTAACACGGGTCTGGGGCACACAGCTGACCCAAGGTGGCTAAGCTGATTGTCTTCCATCAATTCAGGTCAGGTAGTGGCAGCCCTGTGTAAGTCAAGTTATCAGAGTTGGACCAAGACAGCAAACACAAAGCAGTTAAGACCACAGGGGGAAAGGAGGGAAGTACAGGAAGGACAAGGACTGCCACTGTGTTCTGATATCTTTTCCTGATTCTACCTCCTGGAGGCTAGAATCTGCTTCCTGCAGTTGGCTGCCTTCTGTTTGACATGCTCCCTACCCAAGGGCCTGAGTACTTGGGTCACGGTCTGATAGCAATGCCCTAGGTGCCTTTTCTACCACAGTTCCACCCACAGTAACAACAAAAGAGGCTGGCTTGAGAATGCACAAACACCAGTCGTTGTTGTTGCTCTCTCACGGCTACTGATCTGCAAAAGAGTTTTGTGGGATCAGTGACTATGACTGAACAGCTACTAGGCACTGCACACTGCTGCCGGTGTCCTGAAAGCAGCCCCAAAAGAGAGTGCGCTTGGGGAGTTTATTCTCTGGAGGACACAAATAATGGGTGAATAAAAGCTGTCAGGTAGCGCTGTGGGCTATGAATACAAAGGATGACTCTCAGGGTGAGTCACAAGTAATCTGTTACATCAAGATTAAAAGTGTCCTCAAATGCTGGAGGTGCTTTTGTTTTCACAAGAGGGATGAAACCATTGAGAGAACCTTTAGCTGCCCTTTGACCCAAATAGTAGCAGAGTGAAGCCAAGTTCCCTCCTTTGCTGTTAACTTTTTTTGCTGTCCTGGTACTCACTCTTGTAGACTGGGCTTGCATCTGTCTCCCAAGTGCTGGCATTAAAGACTTGTGCCATCATACCCAAAGCAGAGCTCGTAGGTCTAATATCCAGTGCTCTCAGAACTGGTAGAAGCTCTTGATGTGCAGCTACAATACAAATCCAATTTCATCTAATACCTAACCAGAGAGAGGCACACAGTGTAGTCATCTCCTGGTGTGTCCAAACAGGTTATCATTTGCTGTAGGAAGGCAGGCCTTCTGCTCTGGGTTAGAGGTCTGTCCTATTGTACCTTGTGCCTGCCCCATTATCTTATCTTTATGGTCATCCAGGTGTTTCTGTCCCTCCTTTCCTACCGCCCCCAGGAGGCCAGCATTCAACCAACCTGATGATCCCTTCACCAAGGTCCAATAGTTGCCGGAAGAACCAGGACCAGATTGCCTTATCGGCAATGCTCATGCTTTGCTGTGTCCTTAGATAGCTCTTTCACATACAATCCTGCCTAAGTAATAAAGAATAGTAGTTAATGGCTCAGACAGAACATGACTGGCCAGCTGGAGAGAGGGCTCAGTGGTTAAGAGCGACTGCTCTTCCAGAAGTCCTGAGTTCAATTCCCAGCAACTACTCGGTGGCTCACAACCATCTGTAATGGGATCCGGTGCTCTCTTCAGGTGTGTCTGAGGATACTGACAGTGTACTCACATACATACAATAAATAAATCTTTTTTCAGTGCTAGGGACTAACCTCAGAGTCTTTTTTTTTTTTTTTCCGAGACAGGGTTTCTCTGTGTAGCCCTGGCTGTCCTGGAACTCACTCTGTAGACCAGGCTGGCCTCAAACTCAGAAATCCGCCTGTCTCTCCCTCTCAAGTGCTGGGATTAAAGGTGTGTACCACCACTGCCCGGCCTTTTTTAATTTTTAATTTTTTTTTAATATTCAGTTGCTGCACATACATTTACAAAGTAATGACATTGCATATCAATTTTTTGTTTGTTTGTTTTTGTTTTTCCAGACAGGGTTTCTCTATAACACACTTAATCAGGATGGGGTCAAACTTTATGAGATCCACCTGCCTCTGCCTCCTGAGTGCTGGGATTAAAGTTGAGCACTACTACCACCAGTGCTTTTTTTTTTCTTGTAAGTCGATGATCTGGAACCAGGGTGGTCTCAAACTTTCCATCTTTCTGCTTCTTCATCCTGAGTGCTGGGATTACAGGTGTGGGCCACCATGTCCTCAGCATTAATGTCTTTTAGTGTGTATATATACCTTATTAGTTGCTTGCTACCAACTTTTGGGTTGTTAGCAGTTTTTCATTATTTTTTTTTAAGATTAATTTATTTATTTATGTATATGAGTACACTGTTGGTGTCTTCAGACACACCAGAAGAGGGCATCAGATCTCATTACAGATGGTTGTGAGCTACCGTGTGGTTGCTGGGAATTGAACTCAGGACCTCTAGAAAGGCAGTCAGTGAGTGCTCTTAACCACTGAACCATCTCTCCAGTCTTATATAGGATTTTTTTAAAAGAATTATTTATGTTATGTATATGAGTACAGTGTTGCTGTCTTCAGACACACCAGAAGAGAGCATTGGATCCCATTACAGATGCTTATGAGCCATCTTGTCGTTGCTGGGAATTGGAATTCTGGACCTCTAGAAGAGCAGCCAGTGAGTGCTCTTAACCGCTGGGCCATCTATCCAGCCCCCAGTTTTTCATTATTACGAGTATCTTTTTACACAGTATGTACCCATGTGGAGGTTCTTTGGGAAAAGACCTAAATTACTGGATTAAAGTTTCTGTCAACACCGACAGTTAATTACGTACTAGAGTTTTACCAATTTACATTCCCACAGCAGTGGATCATAGCCTTTCCACACATCCATGCCAGCACTGAACAGCTATATGCCACAAAGAACAGAACACATCTTTGTCTTGTGATAGAGAGTCTTAGGGAGGGAAACAATAATTAGTCATATTTAAATTATCATATTTCATTACAATATTTAGTAACCTATGCAGACTTTAAGAATGACCAGAGGAAGAATGAGGTCAAAGTGGCCAGATAGGAGTAGAAGCTAAGAGAAATCAGGGGCCAGCTGGGGTAAGGATTCGTAGGTGACTGCTGACACTCTGCCTTGGACTCAGGGAGAAGGGGGCATATGGTTTGCCTTAGCTATGGAGACAGGGAGGAGAGTCATGAATGGGAGGAGCCAGTGAGGCAGCAGAGATGGCAAAGGCCTGGGTCAGAGGAATAATGATGACTTGAGAAGGGACCAGAATGTGAAAACTTTAAAGCAGAGTTTCTTGGGGGATTAGATACAGGGTAAAGGAGTAAGGGAGATGGCTCAGTGGGGAAAACGCTCAGCAGGCAAGCGTGATAACCTCAGATCTACACGTTGGAAGGAGAACCAACTCTGAAGTTGTTGCTAAGTGTTGGAACTGACATTAAAGTTTAGCTATTAAATTTCACCTTCTAGTAAATCATCTTATTTTTAGCAGAAATTTGACTTACCAGTGAACCAACTGAGAGGTAGCATGCGCATCTTCAGAGTAGTTTTTTTTTTTTTTTTTTAAATCAATAAAAGCAAACCACCTGGCTAGGTAACTAGGCTTGTGTTGTTCTTCCCACTGTATCCTGTGAAGCTGGAGTCCTGGATGAGAGGTCTTTCCTGCCTAGCTCCTCCAGCCTCTGGGGGCTGCTGAGATCAGTAGTCAAGCCCCCAAGCTCCTTGCTGCCTCATTACCATTCAAATTTGCCTCAGTTGAATCCCCTCAAGGTTTTCTCAACTCTAATAAACAGCCTTGAGATTAAGGGAAAGGGGTAAGACCAGTTTATCTCAGTGAAGAAGGAACTAAGAAAATTGGAACACGGGAAAGCTAAATCTTGCTGACTCTGCCTGGTTTAGCAATACATCTGTGTCTCACAAAGGCCTTGGGACCCCTCTAGGGAAAACCAGACAGCGGGCTGAGCATGGCACGAGGAAAGGGACACTACAGCAGACAGAAAGCATAGAGGATCCAGTTAATCATGTAGCCTTCCCACTGGTTTTCAGAAGTAGACCCTTTGCATTAATTTCACTTCTAGGAATTAAGCAGTAATCAGAGCTATCCAGCAAGGTTTTTAAGATTCCAAAACCCAGAGAGAAGCTGTCACATGATCAGGAATCAGGAAAGACATTAGGGAGGATGCTTGACCAGGACCTTCACCAAATAGTTGCTGCTGAGCTCAGCATATGCTTTAATCAACCCTTCAAAGGTTTCCCTTCATAAAGGACAATTTATGCTGGATACAAAAAAAAATTGAGAATATATACCTTTTCTATGTACATACCCACTTAGCAGTATTTTTTCCCCTTTTACTTTTTTTTTTAAAAAAGATTTATTTTATTTGTATGAGTACACTGTAGCTGTACAGATGGCCATGAGCCATCATGTGGCTGCTGGGAATTGAACTTAGGACGGCCCTGCTCACTCTGGCCTCGCTTGCTCCGGCGTAATTCACTGTAGTTGTCTTCAGATGCACCAGAAGAGGGCATCAGATCTCATTACAGATGGTTGTGAGCCACCATGTGGGCCAGCCCCTCCCTTTTACTTCTAAGTAAAGGTTTTCCTGTGTAACCCTGCTGTCCTGGAACTCTGTAGACCAGGTTCCTTCAAACTCCATTGCCTCTGTCTTCTGAATGCTGGGATTAAAGGCATGAGCAGCCATCAACCAGCTAAACATGTTATTACTTATATGCATGGCTGCTTTAACTGTACTATATACCTATGCATGCCTCTAGTGCTCTCAGGAATTAGAGTGATGGATACCCTGGATCTGGAGCTTCACAAGACTGGGAGCTGTTTCATTTTAAGCTGTTCCAGTTTAACATATTAGGAATTCCTTCCAGGTAAAGTCCCCCCCACCCAATATTGGCACTTTTTCCAAGACAGGGTCTTACTATGTAGCTCTGAAAGACCAGTAATTTATTATAGAGCCCCTGCCCATGCCTCCCAAGTGCTAGAATTTAAAAAGGCACACATAACTACACCTGGTATGATACAGGCACTTTAAAACATAATTTCATGAAACAAGTCCTTTTTGCTAGACAATGCTATTGTTTCTAGATTTGCATTCTAACGTTCAGACTGAGGTAGATGTGCCAGGTTTAAGAACTATGCTTTTCAGGTTGGAAGGATGGCTCTATAATTAAAACATATTTTACTGCCCTACCAGAGGATCAAAATGATTCCCAGCACTCACATGGTATCTCACAAACATCTCTAATTCCAATTCCTGGGAACCCAATACTCTCTTCTGGTTTCTACAGGCACCAGACAAGCAAGTGCTCTTCAGAAATATAAGAAGGCAAAAGACCCACACACATGCAATAAATAAAATTTAATTACCAACTTATAAAAAAGTAAGATTTTATTTTTTAAATAAGTATTTAAAAAGATTATCAATATAAATCAGGAGTACAGGGAAGCATAAAAAACATTCCTATGTTGGTGAACAGTTCTCTTTTAGAAATATGTAAACAGAAACATCAGGAACAGGCAAAACACCAAACATACAAAATTTAAATAAAAATGAAGAAACATTTAACATTCTGTACAAAGTGTTGCTCTATAAAGTTAATGATCAGACTTTCTACAGTATAAATAGTTGCCCGTTTTCCTGCTGTCCTTGAAAAGGTGACTAGTTTAATGTATATGGTGTCATGTCAGCAGGACTCTAGTTCCAGAAGGGAGCTGCTTTGCCTAGTCCAAGGAGCTCCAGAACCACTTGTGGAGAAATGAGGATTTGAGCAGCCACTTCCTGATGGAACTTGCTTCAGATCTTCACTCTGATAAACATTCTTGAACAAAACCTCTGATAACTTTTCTAGACTTGAGAAATTTATTGGGCCCAAGAACACTCCTGAAAACATTTAGAATGGTCACAGGATTTCTCAGTTTTTGAGAGGAAAAAAGGGCACAGCATGGGACCATGTTCCACAGGACAAACACCTAAGAGGCTACTACTTTCCAGCCTTCCGGCAGGGCAGGAGTGTGGCGAGCCTCCCTGCACCTGTGCACAGACGCCACACCAACTGCTTTTGTGCTGCATTTTAATCTCATCCTTGGGAAAACAGTACTTTGCACTTTCTTTCCTAGGTGACAGGCTTGTTTCCTAGGTCCTTCCTTCAGATGCAGTTTCTTAGGAAGCTAAACTTACTCGGTCAAGGTGCGGATCAGATCTAGGTTCTGTAGGACTCTCCAACCTTGCACTCTTTACCTACACAAAGATAGGATTTCTCTGTGTAGCCCTGGCTGTCCTGGAACTCACTCCGTAGACCAGGCTGGCCTCGAACTCAGAAATCAGCCTGCCTCTGCCTCCTAAGTGCTGGGATTAAAGGCATGCGCCACCACTGCCCGGCTCTAAAATCTTTTAACCCACTCCCCACCCCCACTTGTGCCTTTTCATATATGTGTCACATGTGCCCTTGGGGACCAGAGAGGGTTTTCAGAGAGTTATCTAACTCCCTGAAGTGGAGTTAGATATTTATGAGTTGTCAGGTGCTGGGAACTGAACCTGGGTTCTTCTGGGTCATCTCTCCATCTGCCCCTCATTTAAGAAATTCTGGATGTTGGAACTTTATAGAACTCTATGTGTCACGGCATATTCCTATGAACCCTCCCCATAGTCACTTAGAAATGGCTTGCACACAGCAAAGAAACTGGAACTGAGCTGCAGTTTGCTGATCTCTAACTTACTTGAGCATGTTCCCTATAGGACCCCACACAAGGATGCTCTTGGCTAGCCTATTCCAGCCTGCTCCTACACACAGGCCAGCGCCTTTACCGGACACTCTATAGAGTCTGTCACCCCGCCCCCTCGACAGGGTTCCTAGAACTCACCCTGTAGACCAAGCTGGCCTTGAATTCAGAGACCCACCTGCCTCTACATCCTAAGTGCTGGGATTAAGGTGTGTGCCACTACCGCATGCTAAAGAGTCTGTTTTAATGGCACTGATAAACTTTCTGCTGAGTTTACCAAAACAAAAGCAGAAAAATAGATGGTTGGTTTTACGTGGGTCAAATTTAATGAATTATCAAAGAAAAGTTAAGGAACTTTCGCAAAGATGAGTTAGTTATACAAAAATTTCCTATCATGCATTAATTTTAGAATCCATTTTATATAAGGGATTTTTACTAATTTTTTTCCTTATTAAAAACATACCACACCTGCTGTGATCACACAAACCCAATGATCAAGTGCAGATAAGTAAAGGGATTGGGGGGACAGGGCAGAAAGATGGAAATTAAACAAATCACACTGCAGGCAGCAGATGGTTCCCAGTTAGCCCCGTCTCCCAAATTAACAGGCACACCCAGTTTCTAGAAAGGAGCACCAAAATTCCCTCATGGAGATGTCATCAGTGACCAGACAGTCAAAGAACATTCTTTCTGCACAATATAATACTTAGGGGAGAAATAGCTAGAGACTTCAATAGCAGGAACGATGTAACACATGAGGAAAAAGTGAATCCCCGATACACCAATCCTCAAAGACAGATACAGATCTTTTATTTAAAATAAAGTAACTTTATTCATGGAGAAAATAGCTGACAAACACCCTAGAGACTTTTAGTCATTTAAAATAAATTAAAAACCTACTTACTAGAAGAGTCTATAGATGCAGGACAACCTTGAACATCTGCTCTTCCATCCTCGGAGTGCATAGGAAACGGGCAAACACTACACCTGACTTATGTGTACTGGATATTGAACCCAGGGCTTACTGCATGGCAGGCATGACAACTGTGGCTCCTAAGGGATACTTTAATTCCATTGTCTTCATCTGCTTAAGAGTCCTCTGTGGGAGCAGAGAAGAGTGAAGAGCCAAAGAATTGGATGACTAGGAGGAGTTAGGAATTCTGGTGGCGGGTTCATAAATCACATAGTGCTGGGTAAAACACTATTGTCTATTAACAAACTTTGAGGATTGACTTAACACAGACAATACAAACTCACTTCCTTCTTCCTCAGATGCTTATGTCTGTGTGGGTCATTATACCGACATGGTAGACAACACACTCCTTCTCATAAGAGCTAAGAACCGGACCGAGTAGGACACTTGTCTGGACAAACTCTAATCGGTTTATGCTCTGAGACGGCCCAAGGCGGCAGCGTTGCAGATGATTTCTCCCTGCCCATGTGTGTGGCAACAAAAGGCGGCCTGAGTAAGAAAATCTACGTTTTAGCTATTAGGATCCAACCTTTTCCGTTTTACTGGGCTATTCTGGTCATGCAGATGGCACAAACCATCTGCAGTAATGTCTCTTTTTGTCTCCTCCTCCTCGGGCTCTAAAGGAAAGTCCTGGCCCGTGGCCAGTACCTGACGAACAGTCATATTAACTCGAGCAGTTTTCAAGTAGGTGGCACACACCTGCCAGTCCTCCACGGAACAGGGCTCAACCCATGAATTGCTGGGGAGGACAGCTGGGAGAGGTGTCTCCAGGCAGTGAGGCAGGCAGTTCCCATCCGGATGTGGAAGGACTCGAGGGACTGCATGATTTAATAGGCGGCTAAAACCCGACATTACCATGATGTCACCACTGTGCATAAACATGGCGGTGGGGGTTTCATCTCTCTTGAGGCCACCCAGGAGAAAGATGGCAGACTGTCCAAAGCTATGGAAAAAAAAGAAAAAAAGGTTTCTGTTATTAGTTACATTTGTGAAAGTATACTGCCAACTGTATTCTTTTTTCATTTCAGACGGACATTGTTCCCAAGTTCTTACATTTCTTTGCTTAACCTGCCAGTGTGTGGAAGCCAGAGGACAACTCACAGGAGCCAGTTCTTTCTGCTACACAGCTTTCAGTGGTTAACCCAGGACCTGAACGGTGGCAGGGGACTTTACCTGCTAAGCCATCTCACGATTCTTATTTACTTTTGATCTGTGTGCACCTCTGTGGAGGCCAAAAGTTAATGCTGTTTTACATAATTGTGCTTTCATCTTTTTATTCTGTTTTCCAAACATGTATGGGTGTTGCCCACATGTTTGTACACATGTGCCCAGTGTCCTCAGAGCCAGAACTGTGAACTGGATTGCCCGGGGCTAGAGTTACAGATGGTTGTGAGCTACCATTCGGGTGCTGAGAATCAACTTTAGTTATCTAGAAGAGCAGCAAGTAGTTTTAATTACCAAATCATCCCTCTAGTTCTGCATTTTAAAATTTATTATTTCTGTCTGCATCTAACCATGTGTGTGAATGTGCTATGGAACACACATGGTGGACAGAGAACACTTAGGAGTTCTCTCCTTTTGTGGAGTCTGGGCATCAAGTCCAGGTCATCAGGCTTGTTAGGGAAGTGCTTTTGCCCACTGAGTCATCTTATCATTGCCTTTTAGAAATTTCACCCATTCATTTCCTTGTGTCGTGCTCATGCCACAGTGCATGCATGAAAGGTCAGGGTAACTCCTGGAGGAACTGCTTTACTCCTATAAAACTTTTATTTGCCTGAAATAATTGTCCTCTCCTGGCTTACTGTCTCTATCTGCTAACCTCGGTCTAACCCTGGAAGCCTCTAGCCTCTGTACAATCTAATCTAGCATCTGAGACTTGCTGCTGAATAAGCTTACTCTTACTAGCTCTTTCTGAACAGCAGCAGTCTTAGAACTTCTCTCCATGCTGACTGATTCAAATTCAGCTTCTACCAGTGTCTTGCTGAGTTGGCCCCAGACTAACTCTAGTGATCTGTTCTAATCCTCTGCCTCCTTCTCATTCGTTCCTTACCAAGGTCTAGCTTGTTCTTTCTTCAACCTGTCTCCTCCTGTCTTGTGAGAGTTGGACAGACTCTATTCTGTCAAATCTTTCTCTGATTTGACACTGTCTGCCACTTAGACATCACTTTTAAACATGGGTGCTTCCTTCTACAAACTAACTTTATCTTGTTTGGGATTAAAGGTGTGTACTAAGGGTGATCTACAGCACAACTAGAAACAGGTTTATTTTCCCCCAGTAAACAACACAATCTTGGGGTTCACAGTGTAATCAAGTATCTTATAATAGGGTCCCAAGACTGAACTTACGCCAACAGCCTTTATCTGATGAGCCATCTCACAGGTCTCATGCTTCTGTCCCCTTAGCTTGTGTCATCACAAGCACGTGCTGTTTCATATGCCTGGATTTTTACCTGGGTTCTGAACTCAGGTTCTCTAGTTCAGCAAATTACTCAACTAACTGAGCTATTTCCCCAGCCCATAAGTCACCACTATGAAACTATTCTGGCTTGTGTTTCTGAGTGACCAACCTATGATCTGCTTCCCATACATTATTCTGACAGCCGACAGACCTGCTACAAAATAAAAGGTGGTACAGCAGATATGCAGAGCAAGAGCTGAATCTCAACACATCTAAGTTTTGATGATGCATCTTTTCTTTTAAAATTTCATGCAGGCAAAAAAAGAGAGCTCTACTAAATAAAAAAAAATTTCACACAGGCGTCATGTTTTACTCCGTATTTTGCTCTCTTTAAAAACAAAACAATAACAACAAAAACTGGCTCTAACTTGCTTACTATATATACTAATAACATTATCTCTCATTATAAAACTTAAATCTTTACTGATTTCAGCCTTAAAATGCCTTAGCAAAAAAATAATAAACAACCTGAAATTCCTGAAATTAAGTTACCTGAAGGACAGCAAGGGTTTGGAGTGATCTAGTTCAGATCTGTCCACATGGATTCCCAGTGTGGAGTCTAGGCGGTAGTAATTCAGGATACCTGCTTCTGCTTGGAAACCCTGAAATCCACAGGCAGTGGCGACTTGCTCTGAGAGGAAAGCCAGGTCAGAAGGGAAAGGTGTATAATGATCTGCTGAGTATTTCTTTGGTAAAAGTAGAGAAAATAGGAAAAATAAACAACGATCTCAGACCACAGGAAATTGTTGAATAATCCCTTACCTCACTAACTACTGTTCACACAGGTGCCTGCCAATCTCTCCAGCCCATTCTTTCCTGCAACTCAGCCCTGGCTAACTGGAACCTGCTATACACAGTAGGCCAGTCTTCAACTTGTAGTGATCCTTCTGACTTTGCCTCTTAAGTGTTAGGAAACAAGTGTATGCCCTGATGCCTGGCTGGGTATCTCCTCACCCTTGAGGCAATATAGAAATCTAATAACCATTGAGCACCAACCATGCAAGGCAGTAGTAAGTCACATAAATTCACGCTTTTTGGCATATATACAGAAGCAACTTCTCTACCACCCTAGTATATCTGAATCCTAAGCAGGAGAGTTCTCTTAAAGGTAACTCATGACTAAGAGAACAAAGAGAGGTCTCTTATGTCTCACGCCCAAGAGAGCCTACGGAACAAGAGAGCATTGTAAAACTGCACTATGAATGCACTGAGGAAATATGAAAGAACCATCCTTTCACTATGACTGTGGGTCACTGAGACAAAGATACTTTATTGTTATTGATTGGTGAAAGATGGCAGAAATAAGCCGGGCGGTGGTGGCGCACACCTTTAATCCCAGCACTTGGGAGGCAGAGGCAGGCGGATTTCTGAGTTCGAGGTCAGCCTGGTCTACAAAGTGAGTTCCAGGACAGCCAAGGCTACACAGAGAAACCCTCTCTCAAAAAACCAAAAAAGATGTCAGAAATAATTACGCATGGCATCTTGCACTATCATCTCAAATTTTTGTATATGTGAACATTTGTGTCAACATATTAATTATAGATAACGTGTTTCAAGGTGACATTTTAGAAATATATATAAAAATATAAATAAATAAAAAATATATTTTTTAACCACAGTCATGCCTTAAACCCCCTTGTTTACCCCTCCTTGCTCCTTCCCTCTTCTACTCTCATGTCTTCTTCTCATTGCTCTTACTTTTTTGGTGATCTAGTGAGTTTTAGCAGTGTTATTTATAGGGACCCTGGTACTTTACCAGTGGCTACTACTAAAGAAAGTCTCTTCCTTCCCCAGCAAGTATACAGTTCCACAGGGAGGGGTGGGGTTCTGTGAGGTCCTTCTTCCAAGATTTTTTTTTTTGGTTTTTCAGACAGGGTTTCTCTGTATAGCCCTGGCTGTCCTGGAACTCACTCTGTAGACCAGGCTGTCCTCGAACTCAGAAATCTGCCTCCCAAGTGCCAGGATTAAAGGTGTATGCCACCACTGCCCGGCTCCAAGATTATTATTAATTATTATTAAACATTTTAATACTTATTAAAACACTATAGCAGCACTTGGGAGGCAGAGGCAGGCAGATTTCTGAGTTGGAGGCCAGCCTGGTCTACAGAGTAAGTTCCAGGACAGCCAGGGCTACACAGAAAAACTCTGTCTGGAAAAACAAAACAAAACAAAACCAAAACACTATAGCCAGTTTGCAACCTGACTTGATGCCATTTACTTGGTCAATCTGGTAAAATGATTTGCTCAAAACATCTGGATTAAGTCTGACTTAAGTCATGGCCTAGGTAGGAACTTAAATTGGAAATTTTTTTCAGTCATTTATTTATTTTTTTACCAAAAAGAACAATAGATGTTCTTAGTCACTCAGCCATCTCTCTATCTCCTAATTTAATTTTTTGAGAAGGATCCTGTTATTACATAGACCACATTGTGAACTAGTGCACCTCTTGTCTCAGCCCCCTGAGGTTAGAGACAGGATTAGAGATACGTGCTTCCACTATCACTTTCCAAGGGAGAAGTAGAGAAGGCAATAATCATAGCCCTCCTTTAAATGGTACACTCATGCTCTTGACAATCTTTGCCATGGCCGTGGTGTTTCATGTTTGTTTAGGAACAAATCCAACCACAGGGGCCCAAGAACCTATAAATGTACAACAAAGGAAAAGCAAAAGCAAATACCTTACTGTCCCAGTTATAATGGTAGCCCAGGGTGACCCAGCGCAGTTTCTCTAGTAAACTTCGGGGTCTCCGCTTCGTCACTTCCTTAGACCTGCAAAGTTTGTAACCAAGAGAATTTAATAATTTTAAATGACAGCAACAATCCTCTCTATGACCAAATCTATGCATTTAGCCTAAGCTGGTAGCAAAGGCTGGATAAGAAAGCCGACATTAAGAGAATGAAGATTGGCTGGTCAGTGGTGGCGCATGCCTTTAATCCCAGCACTTGGGAGGCAGAGGCAGGCAGATTTCTAAGTAGGCTAGCCTGGTCTACAGAGTGAGTCCAGGACAGTCAGGGCTATACAGAGAAACCCTGTCTCGAAAAATCAAGAGAATAAAGACTGAAATTGAGATTTCTGCTTACTTTTGAGTCAGAGTCTATGTATATATACTATGTAGCCCCGGCTAGTCTAGCACTCATTAGGTAGACAAAGATGGGTTTAAATTCAAGCAAACTGCCTGCCTTTGCCTCGTGAGTGCTGGTATTTACGGTGTACACCACTGTTCCTAGCTTAGAATAGAAGTGCTAGATTTAACCTAACTTCAAATTTATCCAGTTACCTAGAATCATTTTCAGTATTTTCAAAAACGCATAGCCCTAATTACTGACTTTCAGAAACATGCTCTGCTCTCTGCCCCAGATACTTTCTCCAGGCCTTAGCAGAATGACATATGGGTGGACTGGCCGCCCTCTCCTCCAGTCAATGTGCTCCAACAGCAGCTTGCTGCTTCTGTCATGGCTAAGTGCTTTATGTAAGTGTAGGCATTTTTCTTAGCAACCATGTTAGAATACTGCTTTCAAGAGAACCCTAACTGTGTGGAAATGAACTGGACAATCATCCAGTATGCAGTGGGCAGTATGGATTGCATCATTTTTTTTTTTTTTGTCTACAAATAATAGTGGTGTGGCAATGGTGGTGGCACACACTTTTAATCCCAGCACTAAGGGGGCAGAGGCAGATAGATCTCTTGAGATAGAGGCCAGCTTGGTTTACAAAGTAAGTTTCAGGATACTCAGGGTTACATAGAGAAACTTCATCTCAAAGAACCAAACCAACACACCCACTCACTCACCCACCAACCAAAAAACAGTGGTAAATCTTTGGAAATCACCTCCTCTATCAATATTGTGTAAAGAATGCTCCAGAATTATCTGATTGGTTAATAAAGAGTTGGTCAGCCTATGGCTGGGCAGAGGAGACAGGAAGCCTGGACTCCTGATTCCAGGGCCAGGGAAGTAAGAGACCATGAGGTTGGTATGAAGGAGCAGACACGAAGATGCACATGGGCCAGATCAGAACTTCCCTAGGCTAGGCTTGCAGCTTGTTAATAAACTTAATAGGTCTTTGTACCAATTATTTGGGAACTAGAAGGGGAACTGATAGGTCATGCTTAAATTAGTCTATAGTGTCATATAACAAAAATTTTGATTAGTTTTTTGCCCTGGTTCTAAAATAGAAATTTCTTTGTTTCCAGTTCCGGGGATAAAACTCAAGAGCCTCATTCATGTTAGCCAAGTTCTCTGTCATTGAGCTACACCCACTCTAAACCCTCAAATTTCCTGACAGCAACCCCACTGTTAATCATGGTGGGCCCTTGCATCATACTTGGGTTTATGCTAAGGAGTGATGATTCAGGATGTTGGCTGGCAATCGCACAAAAGCCAACCGTGTGATTAGAGGGGTGAGGTTTTATGTTAAGTGGTTTTAGTAGGATGTCCAGAAGAGGTGTGGCCTTAAGACTGAATTCAATCACATGGCTAATGACTTGTGTGTGTGTGTTCATTATAAGTGCCTGTATGTGTGTGGATGAGCATGCCCTTGGAGGCCAGAGGTCAAATTGGGTATCATTACCAAGATGTCTGTCTATCTTGGCTTTACCTAACAGGGGCTTCCTGATTAGACTAGTAAGCCCCAGGGATCTGTCTGTTTCTATTTTCCTAGCACAGGGATTACAAGTAAGTGCCATTATGTATCCCCCCCCACCCCCAGACAAGGTTTATCTGTGTAGCCCTGGCTGTCCTCGAACTCAGAAATCCACCTGCCTCTTCCTCCCAAGTGCTGGGATTAAAGGCGTGCCCACCACTGCCTGGCTTTTTTTTGTTGTTGTTGAATTCTGATCCTCAAGCTCTCGTGACAAACATTTTACCAACTAAGTTATCTCCCCAGATATCATGGCAAGGCTATGCCTGGCTTTCCCCTACCTCTCAACTAAAACAAAAGAAAACCACATGGGTTCTGGGGAACTGAACTGAGGTCTATGTTCTAATAAGAAAAACTTTCCTCTTAGAGCCACCTCCCAAGTTCAAATGACTATAATCTGTAGTGACTATTTAACAAAATGCTAAAAAAATTAAGGCCACTAGAATCTGGAACTCACTGGCTGGTTTATCAATCAACATGTAGGGTACTATGTCCTGACTTGATATTGAAGGGCACCCACACAGTGTTTTCCTGAGGTCTAGGGCCTTTTCTAGTGAATTACTAAACACGAAGGGGTCATGAAACGCCCCCGAAGCTATAATCAGTGGTCATAAGTACGAGTAGCCTACAAAGTCCTCAAACCTGATGTCTGAAGTAGAGAGTTTGTGCTACCTTTGGGCAGCTGCTCCAGAATTAAACTATAGATGAGAGGCTGTGAGGAAAATGACACGGCTTCTTCATTCTATGTAGAAAGTAGTTTGAAGGGGGGCAAAAAGCAATGGCTGGGAGGCCACTTTGGCATTATGTAGAAAACATATGAATGACAGTGACTTGGACTAAGGTAGTGATAAAGACAGAGCAAGAATGATGGTTTCATCTGACTCTAATGCCTCCTTTGTTTGCAAGAGACAAAGTTAATGTCTTTTAATGTGTATATTCTATTTCTGGTACAGGCCATGACTGATTAATGGTCTCCTCCTGATGAACAAGGCCCTAATAAAGGTACCTGCACTTAAAATTTGCACATCCACCCACATCAAACTGAAGAACACAGGGCCTAGACAAATACAGCTACATTATCCAATCCCAATTGTGCTTCTGAATAAGACTCTAGCTATCATACCCCCGAAAAAAGCACAGATTGAAAAGAAATCATTTTGAAGTCCTATTTTTCTGGAACATTCATGTACTCTATCTTTACTTTCTTTTATAACAGTCAAGAGTTCTATGGAGATAAAAGGTCTGAGGCTGCTTTGTTCCTGGTTCCCAATGTGGGAAGATATTGGGGTAATCAGATTATTTGGGGGGAGCCTCCTAAACAGTAGATGCTTTTTGCTTTACAGACTTTGGGTGTGGAGAGAACTTCATGTACCGCTCACAGGACTGTAGCATATCATGACCCAGGTACCTGGATGGATTATCCCGACCAACACCTTCATTTCCCACATGAGGAAACTGAAACATACATCACACAGCAACAGGATGAGAACTAGAGACCTAATTGATTTTTAATGCTGCCAGCACAAGGTCTCAGAATATCAATTTCCACCACCATTTTCATTTTTGCTAATTTATTAGACAGAAAAGTATCCCCCCATTGCCTATTGATTGATTTACACAGAGGTTCATCTGAGCTTTATCAGAATGTAGCTGAGGTTTCTATAATCATATATCAGAAGGAAAGAACAAATTATCTGAAAACACAGACTGGCTTAGTGTAGTTTCATTTAGTCACATCTTCCCTTTCATTGCCTTCAGTTCTAAGGGATGCACTGAAGGACAGCAAAGGTTTCCCTCACTGCTCCTACATGGACCTTAACCTATGGACCAAAGAGGCTGTAAAGGAAACCACTAATGGCAGTTATCCTTTCCCTTTCGACACAAGACAATCTCTTATTAAACACCTAGAATCAGCCTAACAGTTTATGACATGAAGGGGAGAGGGGTCAAGCTGATATAATTCCAACAAGCATCTTCTAAGGACTTCTCACCTACATTCACAACACTCAGGAAGGAAATGCTAAAAAACCTTGCTCAAGATTAGCCAGTTACTCTGGAACTGAGCAGGATCTGAAGACAGGCCATCTGACTCCAGAGCTGCAGTTCTGGCTTGTTAAACCCTGTACAATTTGGTCCTACTCTACCTAAAATGCCCACTTCCTGTTTTGCCTACTGTACCTGTGACTGCCAGGAAGAATTTTCTATAAGTTATTCCAACCTTGCTACATGAGTGACCATTCTCAGGATAATGCATAAACTCTGCACTTGATTCTGCCAATGAATCTATTTAAATGTCTTTATTTCTTCACATTTTTACAAAAATCATAGAAGCCAAGAACTGTTTTCTTATTTACCTTTTCAGAACTGAAATAAACAAATAGGTTAAATAGCACCACCCTGCAGCGTAAAAACTGTAAGAGGATTGAAGCAGAATGTTGGAGTACTGCAATTCACCCAGCTACTGATTAAGCTGGTTAGAACTTGCATGAACTCCAATTACTCTTGCATACACTGTCCCCCCTGCTTGGCCACAGACAGAGTCAAGCAAGGTCTACGGATATGCCTAGCAAATATTTCCCATCTTTTTTTTGAATCTCAAACACTCCGAAGTACACACCTCAGAGAACATACTGCCTCAAATACTGAACCTCTGCTCAGGCTGACTAATACCCCTAACCAAATTGCCCACTGTCCTGAATGGCAAATCCCTTCTCATTTTTGAAAAATAGTTGAAATGTTCAGAGAAAGAGAAAAAATAGATACAATTATAAAACCGTATTAAAAAGTAATTTTTTAGCCAGATAGTGGTGGCACACGCCTATAATCCCAGCACTCGGGAGGCAGAGGCAGGCAGATTTCTGAGTTCGAGGCCAGCCTGGCCTACAGAGTGAGTTCCAGGACAGCCAGGGCTACACAGAAAAACCCTGTCTCAGAAAAAACAAACAAACAAACAAACAAAAAAAAAAAGTAATTCTTTTTTGGATACCTTCACCTTGTTTGGAAGATTTCCTCCTGTGTTCCCCAAGTTCCTAACCACTATGACAACATTTTCTCAGTTCCATTGTAATTACTTTCTTAGATAATTCCTTTGAAAGACTACTCAATAAGAAATGTGTCCACACCCTATTAATTTTTGTGTCTCCAATGCCTAGTATCATGCCTAGTATCCAACTGATTTCTCCAATGAGTGTGGTACGAACGCTAAAATATCAAGATCAAACACTAGTTCTTCCATGAGCAACAACCGACCCATCACAAAAGAGCTAGCAGGAGCGACTTCAGGTAAAACACAGTACTATTAGTGACAGTTCTCCCTATAAGACTTTATATAACATACTTTATATAAAATGCCTGAATTCTGATAATAAAACATGTGATGATGAGTGTGGATGAACTCAGTTTCTAAGCTACGATAAACACCGTCAAAGTGGATCTCAGTTTAATATAATTGTCAAAGCATCTGTCCAAACGTTCTTGGGGAAAGAAAAGAACAGTGCTGTGTAGAGATGAGGAGGGAGGGGAGCCAAACAAAACTCAACACAGCCACTCACCTTAGGAACTCCTTGCTCTGTTCCCACAGTCCTTGGGTCTCTTCTTTAGTCATGTGCTTGTCCAGGTTACAAACATTAGGTTTCTGGGAGTACAACTTAAGGCATTGTTTTACCCAGTGCCACTGGCATCCCGGAAGGAAGGGATTTGGAATAAAAATAAATCCTATAAAAGACAAAAGATGGGTGTATGTGTGTTGAAGTTGTTCTGGTTTCTTTTTTCATATTCTTATGCCCACTATTCTCTCATTTACTTCCCATATCCTTTCTACTTAAAGTTAATGAAAAACCAACTCCTGTGGAACACGAGATACTGTAAATATCTGACTTTGGGGGACATTCTCAAAAGGAATAAATAATCTACAAGGTTAGCTGTCAATGGTGCTATGCTAAAGCAACTTGAGAACTGAACGTTCACCCTTAGATTTTCATCTGGTACCAATAAGTTACAAGACTCCTCCAAGTCTCTGTTTCATTTAGTGCACGTATGGAAAGCTACCTCCAATACTGGATTTAATTAATCATACACCTTCCAGTAAATGGAACACTATTAGTCTATTTTGTTTCTTAGCTACCTTTCTTGAACATATAAATACTTGTAACTCCAATTTCAGAGCATTTGAGACCATCTTCCTGCTTTGACCAGCACTGTAAACATGTCAAAACCACACACTCACACACAAGAAAATACTATTCTAACATTTCCAAAGATACTAGATTAAAAATATGTCTGGTCCAGCACACACTTTCAAAGTAACTTGCAATTTAATGCCTTTCTAGGCAGTCTAGTTCAGATTAAGCACATTTTTTTTAACAGATGAATTCTCACTACATTGCTCTGGATATCCTGACACTTGGTATGCTTCATCAGGCTAGCCTCAAACTCAAAGATCTGTGTACCACTCTGCCTGGCTTTTCTTATGCATGTTAGGCAAACAGTCTACCACTGAGCTATAACTCTAAGCTTCTCTTCTCCTTAAGTTGCATTGTTTAGGGTTCTGACACCTACAACTCCAAACCAGTTGTTTTTGTTTTTTGAGATATGATTGTGTTATTGCAGTTGAACTGATTTGTTCTATCCCCTACTCTGCATACTTTGAAGTTGGTCTTGTTGCAGTGATCCCCCTGCTTCAGCATCCTGAGTTAGTTTTGGGATTACAAGCATGCACTGCCACACCTGCTCCATAACAATTTTTCATTTTTAAAAATGTACTTAATTATATTCCAAACACTGGCCCCCCATCCATTTCCTCCATCACAGATTCAACATTTATTCAACATTTCAGGTACCGATTGAAGTACTTTACATTCAGACTAAACCACCATAATCTTTTACAGCATTTATTTTAAGCCGTGTGTATGTTTTCGGCAGTGGAGTCACAGCCAGTTTTAAGCTGAAGAATAATATGCACTCTTAACCACCAAGCTATCTCTCTAGGCCCCAAACTTCATTCTAATCTTATGGCGACTCCATTTTTATATACATTTTATGTCTAAAGAAATTAAAGACAATGGAAATGAAGAGATTTGTCCTGTATCAGTTAGCACACAGAAGAGCTAGTTATGAGGCCAGATAAACGGGAACCAGAACCTTTGTCCTCCACTGATTCTCATCCTTTGTGTATAACCTATTTTCACACTCCCCACCCAAGCCTTTTCTTCTGCAGACCAAGTTTCCTCCTGCTTACTCCAGTAAAGACAGGCACACACAAGTTCCTTCAGAATAAGTAGGATACAGAAGTAAAGAAAATCACCCCAGGCTGGTGAGATGGCTCAGCAGGTAAGCGCACCAACTGCTCTTCTGAAGGTCCTGAGTTCAAATCCCAGCAACCACATGGTGGCTCACTACCACCTGTAATGAGATCTGACGCCCTCTTCTGGTGTATCTGAAGACAGCTACAGTGTACTTATTTATTATTATAAATAAATATAAACAAACAAACAAACAAAAACACCCTGAAAGGAGAGTCCTTCTACACTTTGCATATTATACTTCTACTAAATGCAGCTTACAATGGCCATGAGAACCAGACATAGTGAAATACCAGTCCAAGTGATACAGTTGAAGTACAATTTCTTGCAAAACCTGAAACATCACTCTGATGAGACAGAACCAAGTAGGCCTGGCAACTGTGTCCTCTGAACAATCTATATGGCAAGAAGGCCCAGACAACTGCGCCTCTGAAAATAAGAGTTAAGAGAAGCCAGAGTAGTCAGCCCCCAGGATTGGAGAGATGGCCTGCATTTGGTGCACATACATACAAGTAGGCAAAAAGTCATATGCATAAAAGAAATCCATCTTGGGGTTGGAGAACTGGCTTAGCAGTGAAGAGCATATACTGTTCTTGCAGAGAACTAGGGTTTGATTCCCAGTACCCAGGTCAGGTGGCTCTTCTGTCTAACTCCAGCTGCAGTGACCGAATCTACTCTTCTTCCCCTTAAGGGCAAAGGCACGCACGTGACTGCACCCCCTTCTCTACTCCATATATAATAAAAATGTTCTCCACGTAGGCCAGAGAGATGGCCCAGCAGTTCGGAGCACTTGCTGCCCTTCCAGAGGACAGCTCTGGTTCCAAACACCAACATGGCAGATCACAACTCTTCAGCCAGGGGATGCAACACCCCCTTCTGAGTCTGAAAGCACCAGACATACATGCAAGCAAAACATTCATACACTAAGAGACAAATATACTAGGCTGGAGAGATGGGCTCAGCGGTTAAGAGCACTGACTGCTCTTCCAAAGGTCCTGAGTTCAAATCCCAGCAACCAATGGTGGCTCACAACCATCTGTAATGGGATCTGATGCCCTCTTCTGGTGTGTCTGAGGACAGTGACAGTATACCCACTTACACGAAATAAATCTTAAAAAAGAATAAAAAGAAGACAAATGTATCCTTTTTTTCCCAAGTATTCAAAAAAAATTTTTTTTTAAAGATTTATTTATTATTATATCTCACTGTAGCTGTCTTCAGACACACCAGAAGAGGGTGTCAGATCCCATTACAGATGGTTGTGAGCCACCATCTGGTTGCTGGGATTTGAACTCAGGACCTTCGGAAGAGCAGTCAGTACTCTTAATCGCTGAGCCATCTCTCCAGCACCAAATGTACCTTTTACAACACAAAAAATTCTAAATTATTCAGTCTATTATTCTAGCCCTTAAAATTCTGGCAGAGTTGAGCTTCACAGTTACGGCAGAGTTTGTAGTTTGTCTTTAATTTTTTTCACTTAGTTTGTTATGATACTTCTGAGTTTCCTTAGTCTTTGGTAACATTAAACAGACTACTCTTCAGAGGAGGCACAAATAGGATAGGTTCCAGGGTGGGGCATTAATGTGTTTTAGGTATGTCCTTTGTTTATCTATTCACAGCTCTTCCAATGAAATCAGAATGGCTGAATAATTTCATTCCTCTCAGGCGCACTTACCAGGATAGCCTTCGAGTCCATAGGCCCGCCACGTGCTCACAGGTTGAAGTCCCACCCTACAGGCATCATGTTCAGTCACAGAGGACACATTCAGAGGAAATCTGACCACCTGGAAGGAGATTAACCTAAGTCAGCCGGTAAGTTATCTTAGAGGTTAACCCTGAGAACCCGAGACCCTCTAAGACATTTCTGCTATGGGTTCTTAATACTAGCTCCCCCAACCTACTTTCCACATCTGTAGTCTAACAAATATTATTTTCTGAAAAATTAAACTAAGTGGTTATAAGAAATTAAGCTAGGCTGGTTTTGGCTTTCTTTTATTTTTAAGACACATTCATTTTATGTGTATGAGTCATTTGCCTGCATGCATGTGTACCATGGTACCATGTACCATGCCTGGAGCCTGTGGAGGTGAGAAGGTATTGGATTGATTCCATGGCATTGGAGTTATGGATGGTTATGAGCTGCCATGTAGGCACTGGGAACTGAACCCAGGTCCTTTAGATGAGTGGTGAGTGCTCTTACTGCTAAGCTATCTCTCCAGCCCCTAATTTTGACTTTCAAGATAACCTTTCCTGAGAACACACTTTTGTTACTTTAAGGATTCACAAAAAGCATTTACAAGTGTAATATATCTCAGATCACAATGCTATTTGGTCTGGTTAGTGCCAAAACACAGCTTCTGAAGCACTTTGTTGTAGTTAGCAATAGGAAAATATCAGGCAGGAGTAGATTAGACACAAAGTTATTTCCATAAAACACCAGGGGAACCATTTGCTGACACTGCTACCCTTGCATGAAATACTAATGCTAGAAATTTGCCTTTTTTTTGTTGTTGTTTTTGTTTTTTGAGACAGGGTTTCTCTGTATAGCCCTGGCTGTCCTGGAACTCACTCTGTAGACCAGGCTGGCCTCAAATTCAGAAATCCACCTGCCTCTACCTTCCAAGTGCTGGCATTAAAGGCGTGTGCCACCATTGCCCGGCTGCTTTTATTATTAAAAAATAAATTATTGGGCTGGAGAGATGGTTCAGCGGTTAAGAGCACTGACCGCTCTTCCAAAGGTCCTGAGTTTAAATCCCAGCAACCACATGGTGGCTCACAACCATCTGTAATGAGATCCTACGCCCTCTTCTGGTTTGTCTGAAAATAGCAAGTGTACTTACATATAATAAATAAATAAATCTTTAAAAAAAATTATTAGGAGCTCATAAAGTTTTCTTTGCACATAAGGACATCTTACAGATGAGTCATTACACTGGTTAAGACCCAGCAGGTAGCCGGGACTCATGGCACATACACCTTTAACCCCAGCACCCAGGTGGCTGTGATTCTGAGGCCAGCAGGGTCTACAAACCCAGCGCCAGGACAACAGCTAGGGATACAAAGACACTCTATCAAAAAACAAAACAAACAAACAAAAAACCAAAACAAAACAACCACCAACTAAAAAATTCCTTCCAAAACCAAAACAACCCCAAACCTAAACAAACAAAAATGGAAACCAAACCCCCAAACCCAATGCTTTTCCTTAAAAACAAATAAACAAAAAAACCCAAAACCACTTCATTTTTCCATGAATAATAGAAGTGGCTTGCTTTAAAATGCCTCTTTTTCCAAAGATAAATGAGCTTCTTTTGAAGATGAATCTCTTACTATGTAGTCCTGGATGTCTGGGAATTCATTGTTCCACCTGCCTGCCTTTGCCTTCAAGTCCTGGAATTAAAGGTGTGTGCCACATGCCCAGCTTGAGAAATGAGCTTCTGTTTCAAACAATCTCCAAGGACAGAAATTTTCTGACAAAATACAAATGACTGGTATGTAAACAGGCCTCAAAGAGTAACAACAGAAACTCTTTTCTCTTTGTCACTGGGAAATCAAATCCAGTGCCCTAAACACGCGAGGCAAACACTCTACCACAGAGCTACATGCCAGGCCCACCAATCTTTATAATAAAATGGCTACTTGAAACTTTCTTGATCAGCTTATGTTTTCTAGTTACTCACTGCTGGCAAAGTATTTGGTCCTGAGTTCTTAAATAGGCCACACTCGACACTGTACTATATATAATTCAGAAACATCCTCAGTCCTTAAGATTTACAAGCTTACTCTACATGCTAAAGGAACCAAGTCACTGAGCTTTTTGAGGGGAATATTTTTTTCCCCTTTCTGATTTTTCTCTAGCCATTTTGCCTCCACTGCTCTAACCTGGTGTTTTGTGACGATAGCTTCTCTAAAATGCTACCTTTAACCTTCTGAGCTGGCGAAATTGACAAGCCAAGCTTACATTTAATCTATCTTTACTATATTTTTGAGCACTGTGCAACAAAAAGCGATTCTGAGCTGGGCAGCAATGTCACACGCCTTTAATCCCAGCACTTGCGAGGCAGAGGCAGGCAGATTTCTGGTCTACAGAGTGAGTTCCAGGACAGCCAGGGCTATACAGAGAAACCCTGTCTCAAACAAACAAACCAAACAAAAAAAGAGTGCTCCTGGGAGGCATGAGCTTATGCATTGTGGTAGAATGGAGATAAAGGAGTTGAATGTCCCAAGGGCTCTTCAGAGGCCAATGTTAATCTCAGGGTACATGCTTTCCACATGTAATTCAATGACTCTAAAACTGTATCTGCTAACAAACTTTCTGAGTAGTTGAGTTCTGGACGCCAATTTTACTCACCTCTGTGCTAGTTAAGAATTTCTGATGTGAACATCCCTGCACAATAAATACCAAGGCCAAATAAGGGGTTTCATATGTTCTCTCCTAAGTAACTACAAAGACATCCTGGCACAGTGGTTCAGTTAGCTGTCAGCCTGGGCTCCCAAAATGAGACTCTGTCTCAATGAGGTGAAGTTTTAAAAAATACGACTAAAGCGGTGGTGGACACCTTTATCCCAGCACTAGGGAGGCAGAAGCAAGGAGGATCTTTTTTGAGGCTAGCCTGGTCTATGGAACAAGCTCCAGAACAGACAAGGATACACAGAAACCGTATCCATAAATAAATAAAAGTTTAAAATGTGGGGGGCTGGAGAGATGGCTCAGTAGGTAAGAACACTGACTGCTCTTCTGAAGGTCCTGAGTTCAATTCCCAGCAACCACATGGTGGCTCACAACCATCCGTAATGACGCCCTCTTCTGGTGTGTCTGAAGACAGCAACAGTGTGGACTTAACATATAATAAATTAAAAAAAAATTAAAATGTGACCATGGAAAATAAACACACACTACTACAGCCACGCTTTGCCCTCTGCCCCGTTCCTTCTCATGTTCTCTTTACGAATTAGTATGTAGGGTATGTAGGTTGTTTAGATTTAGCTTAGAAATTTATTTTTTTTATATGTGTACGAGTGTTTTGCCTGTGGAGCTCAGAAATCAAACCCAAGCTCTTTGGAGCACCAGTTAGTAAGTGCTCATAACTACAGAGCCAGGCTCCTAGATTCTTAGATCAAAGAAAAACAAAGCAAACAAACAAAAAAAACAAAACCCTGCTAATTTTATCTTTACTTTCATCTCTAAGTCTCAGAGACAGGGTCGAGTCTGAGGCTCAACGGATTAATGGATTGAGACTTATTAAACGGCTGGTTTTATTTGAAGCCACCCTAACTAATTTGAGGTCACCCTAACGTCCACGAAGTTGTTCCTCCGGACTTTACACAAAATAACGTATAAGTATTAAGCAGACAGTTAAAGAAGTGCGAGCAATTTCCAGTTTCTTTTTTTTTTTTTTTTTTTTTT
>NW_022196912.1:102556307-102602238 GCF_008632895.1 Mastomys coucha
TTTTTTTTTTTTTTTTTTTTTTAGCAAGGTCGCGTGGGTTGGGGGGAAAATGGCGACAGGAAACCAGCTGCGGCCACGCGCTCTGGGGGCCAGTGAGCCAGCTGATCGCTCATCGCTCCGTGGTACAGCTCATTCCACAGGGCGATCAGGAGCTCCCAAGCCCGTTCCGAGCGGACACGTCTCGGGAGGCCGAGCAGGCCGCTAGGCGTGCAGAGCAGCGCACACCACTCGTCCCTTCGTACCTTGGGCACGCCGGGCTTCGGGCTCCCAGCCAAATGCGCCTCTGAGAAGTCGATGACCGCTCCCAGGTCCGCTGTCCCCGGCCGGCTTTGCCGGTAGAAGCGGAAAAGCTTCCGGAAAGCATCCTCTCTGGGGTCTGTTGCCAGCGTGGCTAACGAAACGACCGCAGCCGCCATCTTCCCCATCTCGATGCAGCGAACAGTTTGGTCCGGAAGCAGAACTCGAAATTCCGGATCCGGCAGGTTCTTCTGGGGTCACGACCCAGGTTTTGATTCATTCAGTTTTAACATGGCAGCCTCCGCCGTCAAGGGACTAGGCGCATTGCGCTTCAGTGCTGCTCGGCCTGTTGCGTTTATCAGAAAAATTCCTTGGACCGCGGCATCGAGTGAGTGATGAAGATGAGGAAGGGCTTAGTCTTTATGTTTTAAGTAACGCGTAAAACCTATGTACAAACTCCCAAAACATATCTTCTCTGTAGAGAACCTTAGTCAACATGGTCGATGGGTTAGGTCAGGCGGTTTGGATTTTTTTCTTAATTTTAATTTATTATTATTATTGTTGTTGGATTTTTTCTTAATTTTAATTTATTATTATTATTATTGTTATTTAAGGAGCGCTTTCATGAATTTGCCTGTCACCCTTGCGCCTTGCGTAGAGGGACCCATGCTGATACGCTTTTGAAAAGGACACCAGCCCGGCAGTGGTGGCGCACACCTTTAATCCCAGCACTTGGGAGGCAGAGACAGGCGGATTTCTGAGTTCGAGGCCAGCCTGGTCTACAGCGTGAGTTCCAGGACAGCCAGGGCTACACAGAGAAACCCTGTCTCAAAAACCAAAAAAAAAAAAAAAAAAAGGACACCAGTGGTTTGCTCTTGAGTAAACTCTTGCGCAGAAAATTTTGTTTCTGGTTAACTGTTTAGGCATGATCCTCTCCACTCCCCCCGAGCTTTTAGGGTGAGAATCGACAGTACTCAGCGATTCTGAATGATTTGGTGGAAAGATTTATTATTTGCTTACTTGGACATTCATGAATCAGGAGGATGCACCTATTTTGACCTCAGAGGAGCTTGGCTTCAAAGTGGCAAAAACGTAGGGGTGGAGATGAGAGAAAAGATTTCATTTGGTTCAGGGATGAAATCTGGACCAGGGAACTGATAAAGGGGACGGGTCGAGTCAGAATCACTTAGTTTTTAAGGTAAAACCGACAGCATTCTTGCTGGTTTGAGGAGAAAGGTGTACATTCCAGATTCCTAGAGTAGATGACCTGCAGTTTTAGAATTTAGGAAGAACAAACCTAGAGAAGATGAAGAATGAAAGGTGCACTATGTGAATTTGAGCTGCTTGTAGGGTCACTGGATAGCATTTGGACAGAGGTTGTAGCTTGTGATTGAAAAGTGGATTCCCGAAGTCAGAATGCCTGGGTTAGAATTCTAAACTAGTAACTTTAATAGTTGTATAATATGAATAACTGAAGTCAATATGGGGAAGGGTCTCATAGGAGAACCCATTTAATTTTCTTTTTTTTTTTTTTTTTTTTTTTTTTTTTTTTTTTTTTTTTTTTTTTTTTTTTTTTTTTTTTTTTTTTAGGTTTTTGTTTTTCAAGACAGGGTTCTCTGTATAGCCCTGGCTGTCCTGGAACTCACTCTGTAGACCAAGCTGGCCTCGAACTCAGAAATCCGCCTGCCTCTGCCTCCCAAGTGCTGGGATCAAAGGCGTGCGCCACCACCGCCCGGCAAATGTTCCCACTGCATGGTTGTTAAAACTGATGCACAGAAAAGACTAGCCTGGTGATAGAGAGTTGCTTAGTTCTAAAATGACTTACCACTTTTGCTTTTGTCAGCTGCAATTTAAAGTATGTATATATGTATATTTGTTTGTTGGTGTGGGTAGGTGCAGGTGAATGAAGGTGCCCCATGGAGTACAGAAGAGGGCATTGCACCACAGGAGCTGGAATTACAGGCAGTTTGTGCATCCTTAGAATTGACCTTGGGTCCTCTGTAAGAGCAGTATGTACTCTTAATTGCTGAATCATCTCTCCAACTTTTACTTCCTTTAAGCATGATCTCATACTAAGTGCTGAGGTTATAGGTGAGACACTATGCCCTGCTAAGTTCAGATTTTTAAATTTGCCCATCAAAACTTAAAATCCAAGAGCATTTTTGGTAGTTATTAGCGTATAGATCAGCCCCTTTAAAAGTATAGAATATAGTGATTACTTAGTTTCTGTGGCTCAGATGTAGTTACATGATTGGAATAGGATCTGTGTCCCTTCTTGGTGAATGTCAAATTCACTATAGTGTTCTCTCTTACATTCTGTTAAACTTTGTAGAGAGCCTGAGGATTTTCACCACCATCTGGTAGGTTCAAGTTTCCATTCTACCAGGATTGATTTGAAACCTTTCATTAACCTTGCAACTTTGAAGCAGGTTTTTATCCCCCCCACCACCAGTTCATCCTTTCATTTAGCAAACACATAGTATCTAGGCATTGCTTTTAGTATCTACCTACACTGTGCTGAAGAGATTTGGTAAAAAAGCTTACCTTCTAGAGTGGTTTCTTTAGTGTGCTGGCTTTCTGTTGCCCTGACAGAATATCTGACATCAACAGTTTAAAGGAAGAAATAGTTTTAGTCTGTCTTTCAGTCCAGTTTTACTCAGGCTTGTTTGGATTTGTCTTGGCATAGTATATCATATTGGTGGCAGAAGGTGGAAGGAGGCTGTATACTTCAAGAGAGAATGAGTAACAGTCAGAGGTCCCAGTGTTCCTACATGACAAGCCCCTCCCATTGCTATACTATCCTTCCACTAACTATGTCCTAGAAGGTTCCTACCTCCAATAGCACCACAGGCCTTTAGCATAGGGGCCAACGAGGAATCTGAACGATCCAAACCGTAAGCCTGGAAATGTTTTCTAGAATGTTTACTGTCTGGCTTTAACTTGTATGTTCGGTGCTCTTTTGCCTAATCTCCAGTTACTATGTTCATGAAGGCCCTGATCTTGCCAATCATTAGGGCCCTTTTAGAAATTTAGCCTCTGATTCTTGAAGGATTATTTGATGTCTAATCATTTATTCAGTCATGATTGAAAAGCTTTACTGTACAGAACACCATTAGCATGGACTTCCTTGTTTAGCCTACAGTGTAGTGGTGGGATGGAGACTTACAAGAGTTACAGAGAGTGGGGCCAGTGATGCTTAGATTAACTTGGAACTGTTGTACTTCCTGTTGCTATGTTGAGATGCTGTGACTAAGGCACTTTTAAAGGAAGAGTTTATTGGGGACTTACAGCTTCAGAGTGTGAGGCCATGACCATCATGTGGGGAGCATGACAGCAGGTAGGCAGGCAAGCAGGCAGGGAGACATGACACTGGAATAGTAGCTGAGAGCTCATATTCTGAGAGAACCATCAGGAGGCAGAGCGAACAACTGGGAATTATGTGGGCTTTTGAAACCTCAGTGCCAATCCCCAGTGACATGCCTCCTTCTACATGGATAAACCTCCTAATTTTTTCCAAATTATTTTCAAATACATGAGCCTATAAGGCTATTCTCATTCAAACCGCCACAGGGACATAAGTAATATTAAAATGTAAACCTGCAAAGCAGAACCACTGTGGAGAGAAAGGGACCATGTAGCTTTATCTTTAAAATCAGGTGCTGGAAACCTTTTGAGATATCATAGGAAGCATATTGTATTCTGTCTAGTATGAACCCAATAAGATAATAGTTGATGTATTAGCTTAGCTTGGAAAAAAAAACCATACAGTTCAAGTCAGAGGAGATGAGTGTACTGGCATATGATAGAGCATCCACATATGCAAAGAAGGGAATCCACGGGATAGGACAGAGAATTGAGTTTGCTGTACTTAACAGTAACAAGGCCAGCAATAGGAATAAAGTAGGCAGCAGTGGAAGGACTCATCCAAGATCAGTAAGTTGAGCTCTTATTTGGAAATCTCTAATGTATCTGGCAGGACACTGGACTGTCACAATTTGTGCCTTCTGCTTGCAGGGATTGTACTTATACACTCGATGCAGTACACATTTCCTGGTGTAGTGAGATTATCAGTTCAGTATGGAGACTATAGCCAGTTCAGCAATTTATCTGTCCATGTTCCCATCCTACCTTCACACCTGGTGCTTTATAGCATCATTCACTCATATAGTTGGTTTTAGAGTCTTCAGACTCAGGAAATGCAAAGTATTCATGAGAAGTTCAGGAATTCTGGAATCTGAGTTTATCTACAATCTAGAATATAAAATTCAAGATAAATGAACTTATTTTAACATGCACTCTCCCTTCTTACAGGTGAGCTGAGAGAACATTTTGCACAGTTTGGCCGTGTAAGAAGGTGTACTGTACCTTTTGTGAGTATTAAAACAGTAACAAACACACTACTGTAGGTGGGCTGGGGACATATCCCTGTGGTAGAGCACTTGCCTAGTAGGTATGAGCATCTGGGTTTCATACCCACACTGAGACCACCAGAAGGAAAGAAAGTATCTTTTAATTATTGATTGGGTAATACTGATTAGGCCATATAATAATCACAGATGTTTATGCATTTTAATTAAAATTTGTTCTATCCAGTGGTTGTGGTAATGGTAGCAGTGGCAGGGGCAAACACCTTTAATCCCAGCACTTGGGAGGCAGAGGCAGGTAGATGCAAGTGTAAGGCCAGCCTGGTCTGTAGAGTGAGTTCCACAGCAGCCAGGGCTATCCAGAGAAACCCTGTCTTGAAGAGAACAAGCAAACAAAAACCATTATAGTATTACATAATTTCTCTCTTCCTTTTCTTCCTTCCAACCCATCCCATGTAACCCATTGGTATAATTTGGGTTCCCGCTATAGTTCAGAGTTCACAGTTGGGGTAAACCATCATTGCCTTTATCCCATAGCAGCCTGCATAGCATCATGAGACCCAGGCAGTACAAAGGAATCTTCTTGCACAGACAGGAAGTCATGTAGCCTGGGCTGGCCTCCAACTTGCTTAGCAGGGATAATCTTTTTTATTTGTTTGTTTTTTTCAAGACAGGGTTTCTCTGTGTAGCCCTGGCTGTCCTGGAACTCACTCTGTAGACCAAGCTGGCCTCGAACTCAAGAGATCCATCTGTCTCTGCCTCCTAAGTGCTGGGATTAAAGGTGTGTGCCACCACTGCCTGGCGGGATAATCTTAAATCAATGTGGATCTTGCCTGCTTCTCAAATGCTAGAATTACAGACATGTGCCATAATTAACCAACTATCTTCTCAGTATTAACACAAATTTTGAATGTCTTGACTTGTGAAAATGGTCCCATGTGAGCATCAGATAGATGTATGGAACTGGATCATTGTCTGGCTCACCTACTTTTCCTACATCCTATGTTAAGAAAATTACCTTTCAAGTATCAGAGTAATATCCAAAAGTTTGTTTTTTGCAGCAGTATAATTTTGTAAGAAAAACTATAAAGGGCCAAATACACAGCTTCACTAACTAAACATCAGTGTCTTCTTTCTCCTAGAGGGTTGGAGGGGTGAGACAGAGTGCCTCCAAGCACACTAGAATCTCTTCTGTGCCTGATACTAGGCCAAATGATAAACACTCTGCCTCTCCCACAGGGAGGTAGCAAACTGGTTAACCTGAAGCTTGGAGCTGTGTTGGTGAAGGTTTTACTTTTCCTCTTGTCCTTCAGTGAGGGTGCTTGTTCTTCAGTGCACTTGTTGAAGAGGGGAATGGTGAAGAACACTTGTTGCTCTTCCAGAGGATCAGTTTGATTCCCAGCACCCACATGGAATGGCTCACAACTACCTCTAGGTCCAGTTTCATAGGATCTAATACCCTCTCCTGGTCTCCATGGGGGCCTATGATATACATTTGCACGCGCACATAAGCATGAACACCAAAACAAAGCATGCAATGCTGTGGTAGTGGTGATGAGGACCACTGATATCAGGAATGACTTAGGGGCTTTCCTAATAAATAGTTCATTGGAAACAAGAAATAAAGGAAACATGAGTACTTCAGTGGAGTTTCCTTTGACTAAAATTGGCAGTGGTTTGCTCCTTGGACTTTTGACTGTATCAAATGTACTTGTAGACAGCTCTGTATTTCCTCAATTTCTAGTATAGAAACACTAAGATCAGCCTTAGGTCACCAGGATATGTAGTAAGAGCTACTGACATGTATTGTTGAGATCTGATTTTGCCAAATGACAAAGTTGGTAGTTTTATGTGAATGGCTGTCCTGGAACTCAGAGATCCGCCTACCTCTGCTTCCCAAGTGCTGGGATTAAAGGCATGTGCCACCACTGCCCGGCCTTTTTTCTTTAAGATTTTATTTTATTTTTGATTTTAATATTTGTATACAATGTAGCTCTCTTCAGACTCTCCAGAAGAGGAAGTCAGATCTTTCCTTATGGATGGTTGTGAGCCACCATGTGGTTGCTGGGATTTGAGCTCAGGACCTTCAGAAGAGCAGTCTGTGCTCTTAACCACTGACTGAGCCATCTCTCCAGCCCTGTTAATCCTTTTCTATTTTCATTTTTAGGACAAAGAGAATGGCTTTCACAGAGGCACCGGTTGGGTTGAGTTTTCTTCTCAGGAAGGACTTCAGAATGCACTACAACAAGAACATCATATTATTGATGGAGTAGAGGTAAGTATTTCTGTCTGATGTATGTTCCATGTCCCTTTAAAAAGTAGTTATGTCATATAAGGGCTGAAAAGGGAAGTCCATGAAGAGCAGTCTAGTCTTGGTACTAGGGATTGAATGTAGATGCACATATATGCTACATACATTCTCTTCTGAGTTACATGGTCACATGGAAAACCCTTTGATGGCTTCTCAGCATGTATGTAACATAGAACATTGGAAACAGCAGTGTAGACAAAGGAGTGAAAGGAAGCGTCATTCCTACTGCCTTACGTCTCAGTTGATGCCAGAGGGAAGGCACTTGAGTCACTGAGTATGAGGCTCCAATTTTTTTTTTTTTGAGACGGGGTTTCTCTGTGTAGCCCTGGCTATCCTGGAACTTACTCTGCAGACCAGGCTGGCCTCGAACTCAGAAATCCACCTGCCTCTGCCTCCCAAGTGCTGGGATTAAAGGTATGTGCCATCACTGCCCAACAACTGTGGAAAGGGGGCTAAAAATAGGTAAATTATCCTTTTAATGTCTCTTTAAAAAAAAAAAAATTACCTTTTCTGACAGTGCTTTCCCTCCCATAGGTCCATGTTCAAGCTCAAAGAGCAAAGGTTTTACACGGGGCTCAAACATCTGATGAAGAAAACGATTTCTGAGATGATCAGTCCATTAAATAAACAGAACTGAGACTTTTTCTACGTGTTTTTATTTGGAACAAGGTGCACTAAGCAAGACCTTAGTTTCCCCATGGCATGGTAGAAGAGCACACAGGGCAAATGCATCTGCTAGAATACTCCCAGTATATGAACATTATCCTACTCACCGTTTGGGGTGATGTTATTCATAAAGTTTATTCATAAAGTTCTTACAGAAAATTTTACCCCTGGATTAGTAAGTGTCATACATAAGGAAGTAGTCTCAATTCTGTGTGGGACAGTGCTTTCTCTAAGTGCTGCAAGATTGGAGAAGCACAAATGTAACCCATCCTTTAAAAAAACAAAAAAACAAAACAAAACAAAAAAAACTACTCCAAAATAGAATAATCAATGCCCCTATCTCCTGGAACAAAAAGGAGTGCTGGGATCTATCACCGAGATTTTCCTTTTTTTAATCTTTAATTTTTTTTTTTTTAACAGTCCAGTCTTTATCCCCTTCCTGGTCATCTCTCCGATGATTCCTCATCCCATTCCTCCTCCCCTACTTCCAAGAGGATGTCCCCACTCCCACCCACCAGGCCTGCCTACTCCCTGGGGTCTCAAGTGTGTGGAAGTGTAGGTACATCTTCTCTCACTGAGGCCAGACCAGGCAGTGCTCTGCTGTCCATGTCAGATTTAGTTGTAAAAGGCGCCTCTACTCCTTCCTCCGCTTCTTGCCTTCATGCTCATGTTCCTTGGGGCGACTGCTATCAGAGGGTCTTTTAGAGCCACCGTGCTGTTTTGCTTCCTCCAAAAACTTGTCCAAACCAAAAGGATCTTCTTCAAACTGAACTGGTCCTTCTCGGACTCTCTGTCTACGGTCTGAACCAGAAAACTCCTTATCAGGAACAAATCTAGGGGAAAAAGAGAAGAGGTCATGAACTAATACTTTTTTGCTGGCATAAACAGGACCAAACACCAACTGTCTGCATTGGTACCTGTTGGTCTTTATCTTGGTTTCCAGGTCATCACCATACATGTCCTTGTCCAGATTTTTACTGGGCCTGTAGATGCTCTGAGCCATATCTTTCCCACCTCTCCAGGCTTGATCATAAACATTGTAAATTTCATCCTCTCCACCTGCAAATCCACTGTCCATACCCTATGGAAAAATGAAGGACACTAAATATAAAGGTATACTTATCCAAAGCTTAATCTGAATACTTAGGAATTAATATTTCCATGTTTACAGCTAATTAGAAAACCTCAACTACAACATTTATATAAAATAATAAACAAATATAAAGTTGTCCATCCACATGTGAGTTCTTACCTAGAGACTAAAATTAAATCAAGGTATTCATTAGACTAAGGTGGGTGTGGTATTGCAAGCCTTTAGTCCCAGCAGTAATGAGGCTGGCAGGTAGATCTGAGTCATGTCAGCCTAGTCCAAATATGTTCTAAGACAGCCAGAGATATATAATCGGCCCCGCCTCAAACAACAAAAAGTTCTGACTAGACAAAAAATAAAGGACACATGGCTGGGCGTGGCGGTGCACAACTTTAATCGAGACACCCAGGAGTAAAGGCAGGCAGATCTGGTTTACAAAGGCCAGCCTGGCTCACATAGTAAATTCCAATACAGCCAGGGCAAGCAAAAAAGCCAAAACAAAAAGAAGACACAAAGTTGGGTACGTAGAGAAGGTGGGTGGAGCTGGGAGGAGGTGGGAGAGTGAATATAGTCAAACTCAAGTGTATGAAAATTCTCAAAAAAACCGAATTCAAAAAAAAAAAATAAAATCAACTAGCAGTGACATTAAAATTGAAGGATTGTATTGTAGTAGTGGACAATGATGCTGACAATTGTAACCTCAACTGCCTGAGAGTGTCACTATTAATTAAAGCACACGATAAGGTCCTCAATGAAAATCTTCAAAAGTTTCTCCGGGTTTTAAAAGACTTAAGCTTAAGGTTAGAAGAAATGACCATTTTGAAAGATTTACTTAATGTGGAACTTTCATCCTGACTCCTGTTCAACTTAGCTGACATTGCACAGCCGTTAAGAATAAAGCTTTGGAGTTAAAGAATTCAAAGGTGAATGTCAGTTCCATCAATTATGCAACCCTATTTCAACTATCTATGAGAGATCATAGGGTGCTACAGAGATGGCTCAGTGTTAAACACTTTCTACATAAGTCTGAGGGCCGGCCGGGCAGTGTGGTGGTGCCTGCCTTTAATCCCAACACTTGGGAGGCAGAGACAGATGGATTTCTGAGTTCGAGGCCAGCCTGGTCTACAGAGTGAGTTCCAAGACAGCCAGGGCTACACAGAGAAACCCTGTCTCGAAAAACCAGACGTCTGAGGGCTCATGTTTGGATTCCTAGGACCCATGTAAATGATAGGCAACTGCATCCTCTGAAGATGTAGACAGGAAACTACAGAGCAGACTGGGGAGGAAGATTAACTCTCAGTGAGTTCTGGAATGGACTAGACAGATGTGTCTCAGTGAGTAAGGTGGAAGGAAGAGTGATAAGGACAATTTCCAACATCAACTTACCACATTAACATGCAGGTACATACATGTGCCTACACACGCAAACATGCATACAAATGAAAATGGAAAAAAGAAAAACCAACCCCCCAAACCAATAGTCTAGCTTCATATGGTGTGCATCTCCCTCCACTCTTTCTGAAGGATTGAAATAGGCTTGGAACAATGCCAGGAATATAAAACATCAAAATGTATAGTTGCTTGGAAGAACTAACTCACATGCTGTCTCTAAGTCTCAAACCATTAAGTCACAAGTTATCCCAGGAAGAGCTGACAGTACTGACACTTACTGTCTTCAGTGAATAGTAATATGGAAGTGTATGCCTTCAAAACACTTTCCTCCCAACCTGCTTTTTAGTTGTGGTGTTTTGTCACTGCAATAGAAACCATAAGAAACCTCCACACGAGATAAAGGTGCTCTCTATGTTCCTCATACCTTGGATTGGTTGAAGAGCCTTTGGTCATACTGAACTTCGTTGGAAGTTCGAGGATTGGGCACACCAAGAGCAATGACTTCACTGATATCTCGATTTTCATTTCTCTGTAGTTTTGACCTATTTGAGATAAAGATTGATTAGAATACTTTCACCGACAAGAGGAATATATGCAGTATCAATACAACCTCTCAGAAGCAAAAGAGATGAATATGTTATACTTATGTCTCATGAATATATGTGGTCTGATGATGCACAATCACACTAGCAGCCCTGAGAGTACTTCAGATACATGCTTAGAAAAGGTGGGTAGAGTCTACAATTGGGTCCTACTACCTCAGAAGAACACACAAGAGACTGGCTCTTGGATACAAGTGGATGCATCACACACCTTCCATCCTTCTCAGTGGGCTACATTCAGCTCTGACCTAACTACATACAGTGATTTTTAATGTACTAGGGTTCCATGCCATGACAGAAAACATGACAATGACAAGATTACTCTATGACTTCTGACATTACACACTAATTCCTCTGCTGTTTTAGGATGAATGCAATCAACATCTCAATGAAGCCATAGTAACTGCCACTACTTTACAAGATGCTTATGTCTTAGAATATTTCTAGACAATTTTATTTTCATCCATTTACAAGTTCACAGCCACTTTACTGGTTTTAACTTTAAACTGTGGGTTGGATCAGCTTTTAGCATCATCAGAGCATAGAAAACTGCTCATATGGGAAGAAATTGTTTCTTATCTGCATGTAGCCCAAACTCCATCTTTGGAGCACAGCATTTCTGGATGTTGAAGCAACCTCAGTCCTCAGGCACTTGTAAATCACAAACTTTGCCGATGCCTACTTTATGTTCCTATGAATGTATTGGGTTTGTTTTACACCATTTCATTTTCCCATTCTTCAAAGCCCTGTTCTGAATGTTAAAATAAACTACTCATGGGAGTCCAAAAATCTTCCTTCAGAACTCCCTCTCCTTCCCACTGCACTAGGCACAGTACATGACCTAGAAAGGATGGCTGAGCCTATGGTGGCTGGCTTCCCATCTACACACAGGCACGCAAGCAACTTACTCCACCACTTGGGAGTCAAAAAGCACACACCAAACAATTTTACTCTGTAGACCAGGCTGGCCTCGAACTCAGAAATCCACCTGCCTCTGCCTCCCAAGTGCTGGGATTAAAGGCGTGCGCCACCACTGCCCGGTTCCTCCACTCTTGCATGATCTGGATTCCCTTTCGTATCCCAGACATTATCAAGACTAACTACTAGTTCTACAAGGTGAAGAACAAATAGGGAACCTTCTAGGGAGCTTCAATTCTGTTAAGATAAACCATTTGAGTTTGGCAAAGGTAGTTCTTAATTTATTACCAAGCTAAAGAAACGCCCTTCTTCCTGACTCACATCTATGTAGTAGTAACCCACCTCTTATCAGGAGCTGTTCTGGACAGGTTCCGTTCATGCTGCCTCTCTTTTCGCCTGTCGTGACGGATTTCATCTCTTTCACGGGCCTCTCCATCCTCTGTGGACAGTTGAAAATTAGCTTGTCCCTGTACTAGCTACTCATATTTTGCACAAGAGGCTCTTCAACCTTAGAAAATGCTCTATTTTCCTAAGTTTCTGAGCCATGGCCTAGGCTATCCTCAGACTCTGGCTGGTGTGTCCCATTCTGCTGCTGGGATTATAGGTGTGTATCACCTCTCCTTTGTGGTCACACTCAGTCCTTTAAAGTTTGTGGACTGAAGACTCCTATTTCAGCTGCTGATTACTGAAATGTACCTAAGTAGAAAGCTGGACTACTGGAGAGGGGAGCATGTGGGTAAAAATCCAGTCATGTTAATTGTTCTTAAAAATTAACCAGAGTCTAGGTGGAGAGAGGATCATTTCATCACACATTGCTTTTCCACCCCTTCTTCTTTATGTTTGAAAACTGTCATGATAAAAGGCAAAGAAAGGGCTGGGGAATTGGCTCAGTTGGTAAAGTGTCTGCTGTATGAGGACCTGAGTGTGGATCTCTAGCAGCCAGGTAGATGGCTAGACATTGTGGTGTGTGTCTAAAATTCCTCTAGTTAGCCAACTGGTGTGCTTCTGACTCAGTGAGACCCTTTTTTAAAACCACAAATAGTGATTGAGCAAGGATACTCAATGTTACCTCCACAGGAACATGTAATGGGCATGTACATGCACACATACCACACCACACAAAATCTTTTAACAAATGGAAGAAAAGAAAACTATGTACAAGTTCTTGTTGGAGCTTGCTGCCCAGCCAGCCTGGCTAAATTGGTGAGCTCCAGGCAGAGGCTTTCTTTCAAAAAATGAGGTGATTGCTGGCCATCTTTAATAGTGCCACAAAAGCCACTGGGGGTGGAATTCGGGAATTAGCGGTGGTATCCTCCAAGTGTTGCACCCTGCACACCACCATCCCGACCTGTCGGGCTGCATAAGCCACTGGTGCAGTAGGGGCAGTAATGCTATGGGGCTGTCCTCCTGCTTTTGGGTCACATCCTACCTACTCTGGCACATGTAGAGTGTTCTGACACATTCTCCTATGTAGACAATCAGGTATACTGGGGTAAACTCAAGGGCTTTTGTAGTCAACTGTCTTTCCATCTACAATGTTCTTCTACCATACAGCCACATGGATTACTTCCAAGTTTTTGTACTAATATTAGCTTTTACAAGTAAGGCCTCTTCTGACAAGCCTTTCTTTCTGGCATTTTTATATCCCTTGTGTTTTATTTTTCTTTATCCATTGTATTAGATACTATATGATTGATTTCATTTGCTTTTGTTGTTGTTTTGGAGACAGGATCTTACTATGTAGCCCTGACTGTCCTCAAACATTATTCCACCCTCCTGCCTCAGCCTCCTCAGTGCTGGGATCAGAAGTCTACTACCAAGTGAGTGACTCCCACATTAAAGACTTCTTTCAGGTATGTACTTCCTCATTTCTTGGAAGCTCAGTTCTGCATTATTTCAGGTATGTCAATTTTTCTTGTACATATAAACTACTTTTGTATGCTGTGAAATACCCTCCCACATACATACTCTGTGCATGGAGACTTTCTAAAACGACATATACATTGTCACAAAGTAAATTTCACAGTGAGAACTGTCATACCTTTTTCCACATGAGTTTTGATCCCAGCTCTCCTTTCTCTGGCTTTCTGGGCCATTTCTCTAAGTTTCTCTTCGTGTTTCTCCTTTTCTTTTTGAGCCATCTTTCTCTCTACTTGGGCTCGCATTTCCACTGCTTCTCGAGCCTGTTCAGTAAAGTAAGATGTTAGGTTTCACAATGGGAAATATATTTAAAGCTATCTTCAAACTCCTCCCTAAAGTTTGCCTGCAAAAGCAAGTGCACAGACTTTGTGCTTGTTGCTGCTAAAAAGACTATTATGATTTTGGAAGGCTGGGTTTTTGTCTCTAGGGAATGTTTTAATGGTACAACCACAGCGAGTCCAGTTGATTTTTATAAGTTAAGTACATTACTAATGCTTTCTTAGGAGCAATCCAAAAATGAAATATTGGCTGAGCACAATAGCCAGCACCCAGCACAAAGAAGATCATGAGTCCTTGAGTTCAAAACCTGCTAGGCACGGTGGTGCATGACATTAATCTCAGCACTTGGAAGGCAGAGGGAGCTGAGTCTGCATGTGTTTGGTCCAAGTAGCCAGGGCTATGTAGAGAGATCCTGTCTCAAAAACAAAACAAAGGAACCAGGCTGAACCATGCTGAGATCCAGCCTCTAAATGTAAGTAAACAAGTAAATAAATGTCACTAGACATGGTAGTGCATACCTGCAATCTAGAAATCAGGAGGCTGAGACAGAAGGATTGCAGTGAGTTCCGGCATAACTTGAGCTTGAAACTCAGATCCTTATCTCAAAAACCCAATCTACCAAAATTTATACTTTACCTTAAGGCAAAATTTTTGCCTACTTCTAAAAGACTATAGTAAAGCATTCAAACAAAACCTAAAAAAAAATTGACTTATTTGTATTTGCACATGCATATCAATACAGTACTAAATTTGAAATGTCAATAGTCAATACCATCAATGCCATTTTGTGAGTGAACTAAATCACAATGTTTACCTACCATTCCCTACAACTGTCCTTTTGGGGAACATCTACATCTAAAATAGAAGAAAAATGCAACATACAACAGTACCTAGTAATCGTCAAAGAACTAGGTCAGCCTAAGAAACCACTACTCTGGCACAGGAGGATCGTCACTGCTAAGGGGTCTCCAGGCAGAGCTGCAGCTCGCCCTTGCTGCCATCAGCACACACAATCAGTGTCCCTCTGGTATCTGATGTAAACTGATCTGGCTTACAGATGCAAGAATGTTCAGCCAACTGTAAAAGACCAACCTTCCGATCAGCAATGTATAGCGCTTCAGCCAGTTTGGCAAAATTTTCATTTATGTGGACAGTCTGAAGTCCTCTTCCATCAGCAGCCAGCCTTTTGTCTAATGGAATTGTATACCCCTGAAGTGAAAGTGGAAGACAGGTCAGCACAGTGGGGCTAGTTATTATGCCTTTCTGAGAACCACTCACACTTCTACTTCTCATAGTTCTTAAGGTCAGTGCTCATCACCCTAGTAACAACTACATGAGGCTGGAAACACAACTCCCCATCTCAAGGAAGGTGTGGCAGAGTGCAGAGGGATGGCGAAAAAGTCAGAGTCAGTACACAGATGGATTAAGTCTGCAAGGGCCCAAGCATTTAAAAGACCACAGTTCAATAGTCAAACTCTAGTAAAACCAAGTCATAAGAATTCAGACAAAAGCCAGGCGGTGGTGGCGCACGCCTTTAATCCCAGCACTTGGGAGGCAGAGGCAGGCAGATTTCTGAGTTCGAGGCAGCCTGGTCTACAGAGTGAGTTCCAGAATAGCCAGGGCTACACAGAGAAACCCTGTCTCAAAAAAACAAAAACAAAAAAACAAAAACAAAAACAAAATCAGACAAACTGCTAGACCCCAGGGAATATGCTGAACATCTGTTGGAATCATATCTTTCCAGCCTGGTTTTATTTTTCCAGATTTCTAACTTGTGTCTCAAACACTACCTTTAAGTCCATTGTCTCCTAACATGAAGCAGTGCTAGCTGGGTATGCTGCTACATGTCTGCAATAATACTTGAGAGGATTACAAGTTCAGGACCAGCCTGGCCCCAAAGCAAGTTCCAGGCTACAGGCTGAGACCTTGGCACTAAAGCAAAATATAAAGAACTTCCCATCTGAAAGAATCCAGAGATTAATGAAGACCCAGTGTTTCAGAATTGTCTCAACACCTCACAGGGTTACACAGATACAGATCAACCCACATAAGACAGCCCAGAGCCTTTCCAGTGGAAGATAATGATGTAATTTTATATTTACATATATATGTGTGTATATATATATATATATTTAAAGATTTATTTATTTATTATATGTAAGTACACTGTAGCTGTCTTCAGACACTCCAGAAGAGGGCATCAGATGGATGGTTGTGAACCATCATGTGGTTGCTGGGATTTGAACTCAGGACCTTCAGAAGATTTGCTGGCGCTCTTAACCACTGAGCCATCTCTTCAGCCCTACATTTATATTTCTATTTAATTCCTGGTTCAAAGTTGCTGCCTTTCCCCAGAAATATGAGTCATGGGTAGGACTCCAAGCATATAAGGAATAGGAATTAGGAAGTGTATCCCCTATTTTACAAATCCTTACTACTTCTGGAAGCTCTGGCAGTTGAGATACATAGGATTTCTATGTGTTTGTTTTTTGAGTTTTTCTATGTATTTGGGTCTCTCTATTCAGCCCTAGCTGTCCTGAAACTCACTGTTAGACTAGACTGGCCTCAAACCTAGAGATTCCCCTGCCTCTGCCTCAGGAGTACCAGTACGTCCTACAACACAAAAGTTTTATTTTTAGAGTTTATTTTTTCAGACAGGATCTTTTAGTCCAGAGCAGCCTTCAACGTGTTATCCTCCTGCTTCATTTCATGTGTGCTAGAAGCTTGACCGTCATGGAGAATTATATCTTTAATCATGAAGGTATTTCTCTCTCTCTCTCTCTTTCTCTCTCTCTCTCTTTCTCTCTCTATCTCTCTTCCCCTTATCTATGTGTTTCTGACAGCTATAATATACCAGAAAGATTTACATGGTATTCAAATGCCTGGCATAGCAACATTTCTAGTGTACTTTAAAATGCCCCATGAACCCGTCTCTTTACTTCTTGGGGCTACACCAGTTCTCAGAGGCTGCATGTGCGCCTCCACTGAGCTCTGCTCTCAGCAGCTGTAATTTCTTATTGGGAATGTTAGGCTAACTGAGCAGCTAAGGATTCAAGGAGTGTCCCCAGGCTGCAAGTCCTTCCTGAGCAATCCCCAGGGACAGTCCCAAGAGACAGTGTGTGAAAGTAATCACCTTAGCGTTCTTCCAGTTAGAAATGCAAGGAGGGATCTTCCACTCTTGCTGTTCCTTTACAGTCATCTGAAAACAGGCGAGAAGAGACATTTTTATTACAGTCTAACTGGAAATCCAAATACGACCCTCCCCAAGGACATCTCTACATGCATCAACACAGGACAGACAGTTGCAGTAAAATCTCTGCTAGAGTGGACAGTGTGTTACTGGCATAGACTATAGCCACAGGAGTACTAATGTGAGGAATTATCAGACTTCAGACTATCAGAAATGCTGGACAGTACTTTTCTACACTTGAACATGGCTGACTTGGAAGAGTGGGGCAATATGGCAGCTTTCAGATGAAAACGCAAACTGTGCAAGTCAAACAGGACCTGTCCACTCCCCTGAATTCAGAGCTCAAACTACTGCGGGTAAAACAGCTGCTGCTCGCTCCCACATATTCATTCTCATAAGCGCACTGTACTGTAGTTTTAATTGGGTCCATATCTGATCTCGTAAACATATGTTAAAAACAACAGTGTAATCACCATGGTGACATGTACCTAAGGCAGAAGGACTGTTGGTAAACCTAAAATCACAAGTGAGAAACTCTTGACTATAGCAGGGTTACCTTCCGACTAGGAGAGTGCATCACAGGTGCAGGAGGAGACGGAGGGCCCCGGGGGATTTTCTTATTAATCCTGAATAAATTAGAGTGAAACAGAGCACATGTTAGCCGGTAAATGTGACCACTGTCACCACTCATCTCACAGTGTTAACACAGCACATTACAATGCACTCCCAGCTTGATAAAAGTGACATACAATTAAACATGAAGCATACGATCCAGTTACCTGGATAACACAATTTAGACAGTGAGCATCCTGATCCCCTCAACTTGTCCATGATCCAGGTCTCTACTCTTTCTTCCCCATCCCTACCTCCTTTTCTCCATGGGTGACTATTCATTGACTGAGTGTAACTAAGTGTAAATTTGCATTTTCTAGAATTCTTTAAAATTAATTCATGCAATGTCTGTATGTGAGGTGGATAAGCATGTACCCTGGGAAGTATGGAGGTCAAAGAACAACAATGGAGTGGGTTCACGCCTCATGCCATGTGAGTTCAAGGAAAGTGTCTAACTCCTGAGCCTTCTAGCTGACACCACTGTCTAGACTTTTATATACACATAGGCCCATAACATTGTATTATGTGTTTCTGTCTGGCTTCTTTCATGTAGCATAATTATTTTTAGACTCATCTGAAAAGACTTTTCTCAGTCCAATAATATTCCAGATACTGATGTACCAATGTTTGGATATCTACTCACCTGTTGATGAACATGGAAGGTACTTTTCTTGTTTGATACTTAAAAATATAAATATATTTATATAAGTACACTGTAGCTGTCTTTAGACACACCAGAAGGTGGCATTGGATCCTAGATGGTTCTGAGCCATCATGTGGCATGTAGTCTCTGGGAATTGAACTTTGGACCTCTGCAAGAGCAGTTAGTGCTCTTAACCACTGAGCCATCTCTCCAGTCCCCTCTTGTCTGACACTTTAAAACAGCAGCAGTTCACCCTTGTGAAACCATGTACTTACTTGAATCTTGGAGGCTCCATTGGGTCTTTCTGCATTTCTACCATCCGAATAACCCTCTGTTTAGCTCCAGAATTGAATGCTACTCCCTGTTGAGATGGTGTGTAGCTAAAGAAAGTAGATTAAAATTAAAGGTGTAATTAGTTCAAGCTTTTTTTGGTAGGTATTTGTCTTCTAATACAGTCCAAAGTGACCACACTTTCAACTCTGCAGAAAGTTCTGATATAAAATCATTGTACATGTAGGCAGGGCAGCCAGATATAAACCAGAAAAGAAACAGAAACTGAATCACAAACAAGATGTGCACTCAAGTGCTCAGTGACTTCCCTTCTTTTTTTTTTTTTTATTTTTTCGAGACAGGGTTTCTCTGTGTGGTCCTGGCTGTCCTGGAACTCACTCTGTAGACCAGGCTGGCCTGGAACTCAGAAATCCGCCTGCCTCTACCTCCCAAGAGCTGGAATTAAAGGTGTGCGCCACCATTGCCTGGTCTGACTTCCCTTCTTATCCTTTCCATATCCCACCTGGGAAGTCCTCCTCACCATCTCAGGTCTAAAACTAGCACCTACTTTATCTCTACATTATGGGAAAAAACTGCCAGGGCTAGAAAGACGGCTCTGCAGTTAACTGCTCTTCCAGAGGACCCAGGTTAAATTCACAACACCGATGTTGGATCACACTACCCGCAACTTCAATTCCAGAGGATCTGACTGACTCCCTCTTTCTGGCCTTATAGGGCACTGGGCATACAGGCAAAACTCTACTAACTCCATGTTTTCCTTTTAGTTCTAGTTCCAATCATTCCTCACACAGTCCACTGAAGGCCTTCAACACTTAGCAACATTATAAATGTTTATTAAATATAATAAAAAATGATAAACAATTGTGGTTTGGGTCATATACCACAGGAAATGGTTTATTCTCTTAAAAAAAGAACAAACCCTGAAAATCAAAACCATAAACAACCATCTGAAGATCTCTTTTTCTTGAGACAGGTCTCACACCAAGTAACCCTGGCAGTCCTACAACTCAGAGATCCACAGGACTCTGCTTACACATGTGCAACCCCACCCAGCTTATAACAGTTACCATTCTAACATGGGTATTTTAAAGAACTTCTGCAAACAAGAGTTAATAGGCTTCAAAAGTCATTATTTAAGACCATGAGTTTGTAATTGGCTTTGTAGGCTGGTGAGAGTTATCAAAATCCCACCTATTGAGTCTGACATGCAACTAACTCTTCCATACCGGATATACTGAGCAGGAGCCAGCTTGTCAGCTGCACGAACTGGCATGGCTGCAGCGACCTTCTGCGACACAGATTTCTCCAAGGCAACTCTTGTCTTTTCTGTTATCTAAAACGAGAAGCATCATGTTGAGTGGTTTGGAAATTAGTAAGGACATAAAGTCATCTAAAATAATCACTTGTATCAACTCCTCCTTACCTCTTTAATTGCCTCTTCATCGGGCCTTTGCAGGTCTGGGTCATCGGCATTCATAACCTCCTTTGGAACCAGGTCAGTGTATTTGCTATAAATAACCTAGAGTGTCCAAACACAAGCATACTTAGGGATACAGAGAATATAAAAGCAGCCTCACTAAGTCAGTCTAGATGCCAGCACATCCTTGGAGCATATTTACACATTTAGGATACCTAGTTTTGTGGTTCAGATTTTTTTTTTTCCTTAACAGTTTGTGGTTCAGATTTTAAAACTAAAATTGCTTAAGATACATACACAAATTGTGCTTCTGACTCCAAATTAATCCTTTGCCCTTGACTCCATTCATTTAAATTATTTGAGATCTTCTAATCAAGTCAGTATCCAAATACATTCTGCCAACAAGATCTTAGGCACTAGTGATCTCTATTTGAGGCTCACTAGGACCTGAAATTAATGATGATATAAATTGCCTATGGCTCCATTGTTTGGATTCAAAACTCATCAGAATTTAAGTCAGGTTACTAAATAATTTCCAAATTCACTGAGCCTAGAAAATTCCACTGACTTCATCCTATTTATAATGTTTGTTTTCTGGAATCAATTCTATCTGCAAATTAGGAAAGGAAACAAGAATATTTTCTTCTGTAAAAGTAAGAGAAAAACAAATATATTTATACATGTATTCTAGTTTTATATCTGTCTTTGTGAGAAATAACTTTGTGAGAAAAAACGTAGGGAGGAAAGGGTTTATTTGGCTTACAATTCCAAGTCAGAGTGTATTACTGAGAGTAGTCAAGGGAGCTAGTCATAACAGACCCAGTCAGGAGCAGAGACATGAATGATCCTCTGCTGCTTGCTCCCACTTAGCTTTCTTTTCTCACACAGTACAGAAACCTCTCTGTCTAGGGAATGGTGGCACCTACAGTGGGCTGACTTCTACATGTGGCCAACCCCATTTAGACAATTCCTCAACTGAGGCTCCCTTCAAGTGATTCTGGGGTTACAGCAAATTGACAACACAAATGAATTATTCCAGTACATAACTTGTTCTATATTCAACTTTAGGACTACTTTATGAATTCTATCAGGAACAGCAAAGTTCCTAACTCATCCTCAATAAGATAGGGCCACATATCAGATTTACCACGAGTGCCTGGCTCAGAACATTCTACACAAGGTATTAACTTCCCAGAGCTATAAACTGAAATGTCTAGCTTACTGTTTTGAAGAATGAATTAGAAAAGAGAGAATTTAGCACAGGTTTAACTACTGAAATATGAGCCATCAATAGCATCATCTTTTATGAGTGTTCATTTTATAAGGAACCCAGAAGTGCAAAATAATGAGACGAGTAAAGATTGGTACATGAGGACCACATAGCAGTAACCCACCTCAAAAGTCTTATTTCTTTTTAGGGTGGAAAAATCTACCCCACCACAAATTGAAAACTTTCTAACATGGTAGAAGAAAGCACTGAGATTACCAAGAGTTAACCACTTTTACATGGTAGACATTACAGGGAGCTGCTTCTAAGTCAATGGCTTCCTAGTAGTCATGCATGTTCAATATTGTCTCGATGGTAATTTAGTATATAAGAGCCATTTGCTGCTTATTTGGGTATTCCAAAGTTAATAACCCTGTAATGTCTATTTTTGAAATATAAAACAAAAACCTGAGTACAACAGCTGTCACTGCTGGGTGTGGCCTACAGCATCAGATCCCCTGGAACTGGAGTTCCATGTGTGTGTTGGGAACTGAACTCAGATCCTTCGGAAGAACAAGTGTTTGTAACCACTGAGCCATGTATCAAGCCCCAACTTCCTGTGACGTTTACATAATCCACAATGGCAAGTAGTTTAGTAATACACTTCACAAAATATTTATCAATAAGAAAATCAGAAACAAACAAAACCAATGAGAGATTACCTTGTCTTTGGACTGTCCCTGTCGAGCAATTGCATCATATTTAATTTTCCCTTCAGGATCCACCTGAATGGCCAGAGCATTCGACATTTTTTTCTTTCGCCCCATATCCAGAGGATACTGGGCCACATGGATTTCTGGGAAAGCACCTCCATCTCCAAAATCCTGTATATTTCAAGAAAAGAAGTAAAAAAGAATATTTAGTAGTAAGTAGCAAATCTATGCTAGGTATGAGTGATGGCAGTAAACAAAAGCAAGGTGTTCATCTTGTGCAGGGTACAGTTAGTGGGCAAAGGTGTAAAACCAGGCTGGGTATAGGAAGTACCACGAGGATCATGCAGGTCCTGGGAAGAGGCACTGTCATACTTTCAGTGGAGTAGCTGTGAGGGCCTTTTAAAGAAATAACACAAGTGAAATTCTCAATCGAGAGAAGCAAACAAAGGAAGATCCAAGCTGTGGTGGTTTGAATAGGTTATAGCCCCATCCACAAATGTGTCTGAATGCTTGGCCCATAGGGAGTGGCACTATTAGGAAGTGTGGCCCTGGAGTAGGTGTGGCCTTGAAGTATAGCACTATGAAGATAGGCTTTGCTGTCTCTTATATGCTCAGGCAATGCCTCAGTCTCCTTCTGCTGCCTTTGTATCATGTAGAATTCTCAGGTCTTTCTCCAGCACCATGTCTGTCTGGACACTGCCATGCTTCCCACCATGGTAATGGACAAAAACCTCAGAAACTGTAAGCTAGCCCCAATTAAATATTTTTCTCTATAAGAGTTTTTCTTGATCACAGTGTCTCTTCACAGCCATAAAACCCAAATTCAGACACAAGGGAACCGTTTTCTTTTTCTTTTTTTGTATGCTAGAGGGGAGAGAGGGACAGAGAGAGGGAGAGAGAGATATACAGAGACACAGAGAGAGAGAAAGAGAGAGGGAGAGAATATGTGAATGTGTGTGTGTGTGTGTGTGTATGTTGGGATTGAAGGCATACGCCACCATGTCTGGCTCCCCTAATCAACACAGTCTTTGTTGATTTACATAGACTATATTGATTTAAAACTGAACAAAACAAAACAAACAAAAACTCTGAAGTTGGAACAACTTTTGGTCCTAAATAGATTACATAAGGGATACTCAATCCCCACTACCAAGAATGTTAGAAAAAAGTGAAATCAACAAGAGGGTATTTACTAACAAAACAAACCCCAAAAGAACCCTCAACTCTTGTTTTCTTTTTTTTTCTTGACAGAATATTTCATTAAATCTTGGATGTGAATTCATAGCCTCAATATGCTTATTTACTGGAGAGGGTTGAGATTTTTGAAAACCAACTAATCCAGTGAAAAAGAGCTATATTCTTGTATCTTCCTAAGAAAAGTGCCTTCTTGTACTCAGACCATCAATCTGACACATGCTCAGAGTCACTCGAGTTCTTCGACTGTAATCAGCACAACTGTAGCTGTAGCATTATGTGGTCGTTAACCCTGCCAGAAAATCACAGCTTTTACTGTGAAAACTGTAACAAAATGCCTTCTTCAGATAACAGCCACTCTCCCCAAAGCACCCTGGCATTTTCAGATTAGCTGGCCACTTGAGTTTGACTTCCAAATGAACTGCTCTGATCCGCCAAGATATTATAAAACCTTTGATAATCAATCAATTAAGACTAGAAAAACTAACAGCCACCAGATGTCAAAAAGCTCAAAGCTCTCTTGTATGAAAAATGAAGCCTGCTGTACCCACTCTGTAATCCAGGGAAAACCCCACCCTTTAAAACATAACTATAACCTCTTAAAGAACACTGAGTACAATTATATAATGCCTGCCACCACTACCTTTTGGCTGCATACAAGAATAGATTATGCAGGAGGCTGTAATGCCTTCCTATCTTGTCATTCATCTCACTAATTCCAGATAGAACAAAACTAAAATCAAAATCCCTAAAAACAGCAAGACAGGCTTCACATACCAGGATTCATAAAGACTAGATGAGAACACAGACAAAACAAAACCCAACAAAACCCAGGGCTATGTTACAGCAAGGCAGGGTGGGCTTTGTTAGGGCTCAGTTTCTTGACCTGACAGAGTAGACAGAGGCATGGCAAACAAGGGAGAGAAAGAGTGCAAAAGTCTTTGGGTAAGATGCTAAGCAATGTTTCTATTCAAAGATACTAGAAACATATCTGGAGGCAGGCTGAAAAAAGGCAGAGACCTTATGTATAAGGCAGATGTCATAACCAGGTAAGAAAGTTCTACATGGGGCTGGAGCTGGCTCCATGCTTAAGAGAACTGGCTACTCTTAGCAGAGAACTCAAATTTGGTTCCCAGGACCCACTTGTAACTCCTATTGCAAGGCCCTCTTCTAGTCTCCAAGGGCACTACATGAATGTGGTACACAAATGTACGTGGAGGCAAAACATCCAGACATATAAAATAACTCAATCTCTTTAATCTCTCATTCTTTTTTGCTTGTTGATTTTTATTTTTCAAGACAGTTTTCCCTGAATAGCCCTGGCTGTCCCGGAACTCACTCTGTAGACTAGGCTGGCCTTGAACTCACAATCTGCTGCCTCTGCCTCCTGGGTAATTGGACTACAGGCATGCAGCACCATATCCGGACTAAGGGGAGATCATTTGACATAAACACAATATATAAGTCTATTAACTGCTGACCCATCTCTCTACCCCGGATAGGTTGCCTCAAATGTTTACTTTTCTCTCCAGATACGGAAGATGGGCAAATATGTGAAATTGGGAAAAGATATGTAATGAAATATGCACAGGATTTTGAGTAATCAGTTAAATATGGGCTGTCAAGGAAATTTGTTCTTTGGGGACAAATCAGAGGACAAAAAGATTTTTGCTTCCACCAAATCAACCAAAGTTTAGCTTTCATACTCCTAAAGAGAGAGGGAGGGAGGGAGAGAGGAAGAAGTGGGTGGGGGCACATGCCCAGGACATAGTGCTTGCGAGAAAAGGTTTTGGGAACACGTTCGCTCTTTCCACTGTGGAATCAAATTCAAATTGTCAGGTTTGTGCTGCAAGAGCTGCTGCCTGCTGGGCCATCTGCCCCTTCTTATATGTGTATCACACTCTTCTCTTACAGTTCATGTGCTGTACGGCCTACATTTGTAAAGGCATCCTTTTTTTTTTTTTTTTGAGACAGGGTTTCTCTGTATATACTTGGCTGTCCTGGAACTCACTCTGTAGACTAGGCTGGCTTCCAAATCAGAAATCCACCTGCCTCTGCCTCCCAAGTGCTCGGATTAAAGGCGTGCACCACCACAGCCTGGCTAAAGGTATCCTTTTGTACAAGCTGAATAGTTCAGCACACTAAGAAGAAAACAGTGATTCTCTGGTGCTCACGGACCAAGACAGTGAGCAAGAAGAAAGTCTTTGCAAGGAAGAGCATATTTTCTGAACTTACCACTACATGGTTGTCAACAATCACCCTCCAGGGTTCAAATTTATCATACAAGTGTACAATAATACATTTCAGCTCACATTTACCTCTAATAGTCTTGGAATCCAGCCTTTCCTATATCCATATGGGGGAGGCTCCCTTCGAGATGAGACCAGAGAGGTCTGCAGTGATCTCTGAGATCTTGCCCTTTCTTCAGCTTCAAGTTGGTCCTGAGAAAGCTGAGTAGGCGCAGGTAAAAAGCTACAGGAAATCAAAGTCAAAATTTAATCATCACAATTCAGCTACAATATTCGCTTACTCAGCACATAGACTTAGAACCATTCAATATTTATTACATTCTTATGTGTGGAAAGGAAAAAAATTACTCAGAGACAAACAGTAAAAACCTTGACTATGCCAAGGGCAAATGCTTGTACAGACTTAAAAACAGGTTTTTTTTTTTTTTTTTTTTTTTTTTAACAAAGCTGGTAAGCTGCAGATTTCTGTGTTTCTATACTTTATACAAAAGTCAACCCCAGCACATGGTTTCCTAAGAATCCTTCCTAATTTTTAACAAGGCCTTAATTAGGTAGCCCAAGCTGGTCTTGAACTTGTCACCCTCTAGCTTCGGCCTTTAGAGTAAGGAGATTATAGAGGAATTTAACCCTATACTATTGTGCTTTCCTATTGGTTTCTCTTCTTTCTTTTTCTGCAGATAGGGTCTCACTGTGTAGATCCAGCTGTTTCCCTAGTTCTGGGACTCTAGACCATGTGTATTACCATCTAACTTTCTGATTATGATTAACTATTCATTTACCAGACTGAGCAACCTGAGCTGCCATGTGGGTGCTGGGTATCAAACCAGGCTTTCTGCAAGAACAGCCAATGCTTTGAACCACTGAGCTGTTTCTCCAGCACATATTTGCTAGTTTTTATAAACATCATTTAAGAATATACAAATGAAAGCTAACTGAAATCTTTGTAGTTCTCAAGTGTGGCCATTTTGAGACTTCACTTTTTGCCATTGTGATAAGCACTATACCCCTGGTGTTTTTCTGTTTTCCTCTTTCTTTCTTTCTCTCTTTCTTTCTTTTCTTTTTTTTTTTTCAAGACAGGGTTTCTCTGTATAGCCCTAGCTGTCCTGGAACTCACTCTGTAGACCAGGCTGGTCTGGAACACAGAAATCCGCCTGCCTCTGGCTCCCAAGTGCTAGGATTAAAGGTGTGGGCCACCACTTCCTGGCTCTGGCATTTTTCCTGTGTGTAACCATTTCAAATAGTCCTTCCTACTAATCTACATCATAGTGCCTGAAGAAGTCTTGAAAGTTTGCTACCCATAGCCCTAGTCAGCATAATTCACTCTTACTTTCTGTACCAAGGCCAGTACTACACTAGTAAGTATCATCTGTTGGTTGCTGTTGTTAAAACACTCCTGCAAAAAAACAAATTAAAAAATGAGGGGCTTATTTAGTGTCTTGGTCAGTGTATGTATTCCTGCACAAAACATCATGACCGAGAAGCAAGTAGGGGGAGGAAAGGGTTTATTCAGCTTACACTTCACATTGCTGCTCATCACCAAAGGAAGTGAGGAAAGGAACTCGGACACCGCAGGAACCTGGAGGCAGGAGCTGATTGATGCAGAGGCCATGGAGGGGGCTGCTTTCTGGCTTGCTCAGCTTGCTTTCTTATAAAATCCAGAACTACCAGCCCAGGGATGGCAGGACCCAGGGGCTGAGCTCTCCCCCTGATTGATATCACTAATTGAGTAAGTGTCTGACAGCTGGATCTCACAGAGGCATTTCCTTAAGTGAGGCTCCTATCTGTGTGATAAATCCATCTTGTGTCAAGTTGACACACAAAACCAGACAATACATTTGGCTTACAACTCCAGGTTACAACCCACCAAGGGATGTCAAAGCAGCTAGTGAAATCCCACACACAATCAAGAGCACGAGGGGCTTGCTTTCTTGCAGAGGGGGAAGGAGGCAAGCAGGCAGGCAAGGCACCATATAAGCTGCTTGCTGGTGGCTTATGCTCATCTAGCTTTCTTATACTGTTCAGGACATTCTGCCTAGGGAATGGGGCCCATAGTGGTTTGGATCTTCCTGCATCTCTTAGCAAGAAAAACAATCCTCTACAGACATGCCCATAGGCCACTCTGATCTACCCAATTCTTTTGCCTGATTATCTTTTGACCAAGGTGTTAAGCAGTTAAAGTTAACCACGACAGTGTTCTGGGTTTTTTTTTTTTGTTTTTTTTTTTTTAAATCCTGGCCTTAAACTACCTATACAGACCTGGCTGGCGTTGGAACTCACGAGATCTTCCTGCCTGTGCTATCTACTTGTCCATCTTCCCGGTAACAAAAAACTTGATTTCATTCTACATATACAACCTCTAGGGCAAAGCAGGACAATGAACCTTAATTACCATGACCAAAATATTTTTAGGATTTATACTGTTATGAGCCAGGAAAAAAAAAATAAGAGAAGTGGCTTTAACAGGCACAAGCCAAGGTCCTAAAATGAATACCTTCTTTAAAATCAGACTTTTCCAGCTGAGTTTGCACGGAAAGTTTTTCCACTTAGAGCAGTTAGGAGTTACATAACTTTTTGGAAGTCTCCCACTTAGCATCTTTTCTTAAAGGCTGGGAACACTTTACGTACAGTAACCAGGGCAACCAGTAACAGCAAAAGTCGGAGGTGGTTCTATGTACAAAAGACATTCTAAGACCCAAAGTTAAAAGGTGGAGCTGCGCGCATTTAGTAAACAGCAGCCCCTACTGCTGTCAATTAAAAAAAAATTTTAGTCGGTTCTTGGACGTTCCCAACTTCTTGTTTTTTTTTCTGTTTTTGTTTTTGCAAAAAACTTTGGGAAGAGATAGTAGCAGGAGAAAATGAGAAGCACAAAGCATACAAGCGGCTGGAAAGCCTCACAAGATTGGCGAGCTTTGCTCAGCAGGGTTAAATAAACCGCTGCTTCGCATCGCAACCACCTCAGCCCGGAGTCCCCAAGGTACTCGTCAACCTCCTGCGCCGCTTACGTGAAACTCATGTGAGGTCCTCGTGGCGAGGCCACGTCGCGGCTCTCGGAACAGGGAGGGGGCGAAATCAACCTGGGAAGCCCTTAAAGAAAGACCCCGGCTTCGGCGCGGCCTAGTCGCGAAGGAAGCCCGAGATCGGTTCCAGCCATGGGTTTGGCCAGGTTACTTCTGCGCCCCAGGCCAAGTCACAGCCCGAACAGTCCGGGTATAAAAAAAGAAAAGACGTGTACTCCAGACCCTTCCGTATCGTGGACCCAAATCAACAACCTACCTGGTGAGCGCCATCTTCTTCCGCTTCTTCCTGCGCAGGCCACTGCGTCGCGGGGTGAGTCTTGCCCGGGAACGAGGAACACAAGGGAAAAAATGCTCATTGCGCAGGCGCTCTCACCGAACGGCCCTCTGGTCCTTGTAGTTCTTTGAGTGGGACCTGTGGCAGCCAGTCTGTTGAAAGTGGGTTAGCAGAGCCATCAACAACTACCTTAACAAACGAAATTCCTTACTTCTGTAAATTTTACAGGCTAGATGGTCTCTGAGTTTAACGTATCAGTAGTGATAATACAAGATATGATATAAAGCCTTAATTTGGGAAGCTAATACTGTTATCCAACTCTGCTTTAAGGCTGCTACGCGTAGTATTGCTTAAGAGTATTGAATAGGATGCAAAGTCTGGCTGATCCCCCTCTATAAGCCGCCCTCCATGCTTATAGTTAATCGTTCTGTTAACAGTCATCTGCTTTAAATTTCGCTTCACGAATGAATTATGTAAAAAAACAGTGTGAGGGTGGGGCAAATAGAGAAGACGCTAGAAATTAAGATCAAGGAGCATAGATTTAGTTCAGCAGATGATTTGGAGCTGAAGTAGGACTGAGACAGGTAAGAAAGACAATTCTTTCTTTCTGAGATAGGGTTTTTCTGTGTAGCCCTGGCTGCCCTGGAACTTTTCCTATAGACCAAGCTGGCCCTGATCAGATATTGACTTGACTCTACCTCCCGAGTATTAGGATCAAAAGTCTTTGTCACTGAATGCAGCTCAAGAAAGACAATTCTTAGTCCAGCAGTTGTGGTATATTCCTTTAATCCCAGAGGCAGATCACTGTGAGTTCAAGGCCAGTCTGATCTACAGAGCTAGTTCTAGGTTGGCCAAGACTACACAAAGAAACCCTGTCTCAAAAGACCAAAACCAAACTGTCTTAGTGTCCACATTACTGTGGAAAGATGCCACCGTCAAAGGAACTTTTATAAAGGAACATACTTAATTGCTGCTGGCTTATACTTTCAAGGGTTCAGTTCATTATCATTATAGCACATCCAGGCAGACATAGTGCTGGAGAAGGAGCTGAGAGTTCAGCAAGCAGATTCCAAGGTAGCAAGGAGAGACTACTTCTCTCACCCTGGGCAGAGCTTGAATATATATATATATATATATATACATACACATTTCCCCAGAGCTGGGCCTCCACAGTGAAACACCCTTAATCCAACAAGTCCACACCTCCCAATAGTACCACACCCTGCTCCAAGAATAATTCAATCTCCACACCAAACAAACAAACCAAAGGACATTTCTTACCCCATACTGGTTTTCTATGGTAATGAGAGATAAAAGAGGCTACTTAGGACAATGTTAAAAGAATGAATGTGGGAAATCAGAAACACATAGACCAAAATCTGGGATGAAGGATTGAAAGGAAGGGATGGATATGTGTTCTTACAGTCGAGTCTCATTTTCCACAAAGGCATATCATATGGGATGCTTGTACCATGATGGTCCCTCATTGTCCTATGGTTTTATAGAGAACAGCAATTTTACTACAATACAATTAAGAGAGTAGATCTGTAAAACTGATTGGGTATCACGGTGGGAGAAGACTCTGGCTGCCATGCTTGACTACCCAAGTATAGTCTATCTCAGATAGACGAAGAAAGCAGACTCTCTCAGGCTGTTCTCTGACCTTCACACTGGTGTTGTGGTAGTTTTACACACCCACACTCATACACACACAAACACACACCCAAACACTCATACACTATATGTAACAAAACTTAATCTATAATTTTATTTTAGGTATATAGGGTTTTTGTCTGCATGTATATCTGTAATCACATGCATGCCTGGTGCCCGAGGAGGCTAGAAGAGGGCATTGGACCTCCTGGTTCTAGAGTAGTAGATGTTTCTGAGCCACCAATGTGGGTGTTGAGAATTAAAAATAGGTTCTCTGGAAGAGTAGTCATTGCTCTTAGCTGGTCTCTTCAACCCAATAAAATTCCCTTTTAAATGACTTACCGCAGGCAATGCTCTCCTTTAGTTATGTGGGGTGTGGATTTGGCTCACTTGTGCAGAATTTTCATGAGTTTTCCTATGTCATCTGGTCCTGGATTTTGGTAAGTTACCTAAATTGTTTCCGCCCACCCACCAGCAATTTGCAACAAACAAACAAACCCAAAAGACCTAACTTCTATCTTAGTTTTACCCTCTGGAAACTTAAAGTTGTGAGGAATTGGAAGTGAGCTGACCAGGGCTGAGGAGGAGGTTGCTCACTCAGTGCAGTCCTCACTACTCAAGCAGGAGGACTCAGTTCAATGCAATTCATGAAAGAAAAAAAAAGATGATGTAATATAAGCAAGCCCCACTAGCATAGCTTCGTTGAGCTCTAATCAGCTCACTAGCACTGGTTCTTCGAACAAGCAGACTTGCCTAACAGAGGACACCCAGAACAACAAACACCACATGTGCAGTGTGTCTGTGCTACAGAGTGTTGCAGGTGTTGGCATTGGGAGCCCCAGTGATCCACATGCAGGTGAAGCCTGAATTTTCTGCCTGCAGAAGCAGCTGACAGTAACCTCGATACAGCCTAAGCCTTGGAAGTGTTGACTGAACTCTAGAGTCAGCACACACGTTGAAGTCTAGTGGTTGAGGTCAGTAGTGGTGATAATGTAATGAAACAAAGCGGCATGTTCCAGGTCCAGCAAGCAGCAGAACATTGGCAGCTTCAGCCATGTACCTCTGGCTACACAGTGAAACCTTGTCTCTCTTTTTTCTTTTTTTCCTTTTAAAAATCTTCACTTGCTTCAGACTGCCTCTAAAATAACCAGGAATAGCCGGGTGGTGGTGGCGCACGCCTTTTATCCCAGCACTTGGGAGGCAGAAGCAGGTGGATTTCTGAATTCGAGGCCAGCCTGGTCTACAGAGTGAGTTCCAGGACAGCCAGGGCTACAGAGAAACCCTGTCTCGAAAAACCAAAAAAAAAAAAAACAAAAATAAATAAATAAATAAATAACCAGGAATAAATAGCAAAACAAAGTTTTGGCTTCCCATCAAATTTCTTTCTTCTTTATTGACTATTTGGAATCTTCCTTTATTAAGTTAATCTGTTTTTATTTGAAGCTCCTCTTTAAGCTGTGGCACATATCTTTAATCCCAGTGCTTGGGACACAGAGGCAGATGGATCTCTGTGAATCTGAGGTCAACCTGGTCTGTAGAGCGAGTTCCAGGACAGCCAGAGTGACAGTAAAACCTTGTCTTAAAAAAAAAGTATATAAAAATAAAGTTCAGTGGTGGGCTGGAGAGATGGCTCAGCAGTTAAGAGCACTGACTGCTCTTCTGAAGGTCCTGAGTTCAATTCCCAGTAACCACATGGTGGCTCACAACCATCCGTAATGAGAACTGATGCCCTCTTCTGGTGTGTCTGAAGACAGCTACAGTGTACTCACATTAAATAAGTAAGTAAATAAATAAATAAATAAATAAATCTTTTAAAAAAAATAAGGTTCGACTTAGCCCCAGTTCTGGTGGTATATCAGTCAGGGTTCTCTAGAGTCACAGAATTTATGGTAGTCTCTATCTAGTAAAGGAATTTATTGATGACTTATAGTCTGTAGTCCATCTCCCAACAATCTAATCCCAACAATGGTCGGCAGCAGCTGTGAATGGAAGTCCATGGATCCAACAGCTGCTCAGTCCCACAAGGCAAGCAGATGAAGCAGAGAGAGCCTTCCTGCTTCCAATGTCCTTATATAGGTCTCCAGCAAAAGGTGTGGCCCAGATTAAAGGTGTGTGCCACCACACCTTTAATCCCAGATGTCCTTGCTTGAACTCATAGATCTTCCAGTCTTTTTTTTTTTTTTTTTTTTTTTTTTTACTGATAATAAATCAGGAAGAAATTTATTTTAAAACAATTATTTGGTATACATATAATTTAAGCATTAATTAATGCTGAAAGCAGATTTGCATACTGTATTAGTCATGGTTCTCTGGAGTCACAGAAGTTATGGTAGTCTCTATGTAGTAAAGGAATTTATCGATGACTTACAGTCTGTAGACCAACTCCCAACAATCAACTCCCAACAATGGTCGGCAGCAGCTGTGAATGGAAGTCCAAGGATCCAGCAACTGCTCGATCCCACAAGGCAGATGAAGCAGAGAGAGCCTTCCTTCTTCCAATGTCCTTATATAGGTCTCCAGCAAAAGGTGTGGCCCAGATTAAAGGTGTGTGCATCACACCTTTAATTCCAAATGACTTTGCTTGAACTCGTAGATCTTCCAGTCTTAATCTTCTAGAATTCATAGCCACTATGCCACCACACCTTTAATCCCAGATGATCTTGAACTCACAGATCTATCTTACATTTTTCTTTCTTCCAATTTCTTTAACATCAATTGGTATTTAAGTCGAGACACAAAAAGAATGTTCCTAAAGGACATTGCCCCATTGTAAATTTACAAAAGCGTTTGTGACCGTACGAGGAATAGTTATATCATGTTAGGTGTATTTGTGATTTTGTTATTGTTTCATGTGGACATGAGATATTATTTGTGTCAAGTTGACAAGGGGTGGATTGTCATGGCTATTCCTGGTTGTCAACTTGACTATATCTGAAATGAACTACAATCCAGAATTAGAAGGCTCACCTGGCCCTAATCTGTAGGCTGAGAGATACAAGTTTCCGACTTGTATCTTGGCGTGGAGATTTTGAGGTATAGTGGCTATGAATCCCAGAGGATTAAGATCTTCCAGTCTTAATCGTCTAGGATTCATAGCCACTATGCCACCACACCCTTAATCCCAGATGATCTTGAACTCATAGATCTTTCTATCTTAATCCTCTGGGATTCATAGCCACTATAACTCAAGATCTCCATGCCAAGATTCAGGTCAGAAACTTGTTATCTCTCAGCCTCCAGATTAGGGCCAGGTGAGCCTTCTAATTCTGGATTGTAGTTCATTTCAGATATAGTCAAGTTGACAACTAGGAATAGCCACTACAGGTGGTTATTATCCATAGATGCTTACTTTCAAATTTACCAACCGGAACTGTTGTGTGATCTTGAGCAAGTTAACTTCTTGACCTCAATTTTCTTCCTTGGGAACTGAAAATACTAATAGGATTATGTTCTTAGTTGGTTAGTATTTTGTTCAGAACTGCATTTGGGACATAGCAAATTCTGTGCTACTATGCATAGCGAATTGCAATGACAGATCATTCATTTATAATTTTAAAATTCATGTTACATCCTGATCATTGTTCCCCCTCCCACCCTCCCAGTTCCCTCTTTCTCAAGTCCCTCCTGACTCCCTTTCTTCTCTGAGAGGGTGCAGGGCTCCCTGGATATACCCCAACCCTGGCAATCAAATCTCTGCAGGGGGTGGGGAAGGTGGAATTCTGATGATAGGGCCTCGAGGGAGAAAGGGCTGTGGGATTTGAACCAAGTGGAAGATGGTGTGTCTAAGAGTGGCCTACTTCTGTCTGACCTGATCTGTGATGGCAATGGAAACAGACAAGGACTCTGGGTCTCCTAGCAGCTGCAGATGAAAGGAAAAATTAAAGCTTTGGACCTGTGCTGACTAGGAAGAAAAGTTATGGGCCTAAGAATCCATCACAAGCTGGCCCACATAGGCCTGAGAATGAGCAAGCAGTCTGTTAGACATCCTGAGAACTAGCAGGTCAAGAAGACATAAAACTGTAAATATAGAGAAAAACATGTCTAGGCATACAAGGACGTGCCTGGGTAGGCCCTGAGTAATGGACTATCAGGTCCTCTTAGATATGGTTTAAGGTCAGATGCTCTGTTGACTCAGATTAACACCAATCTTAGGAATTTTCCACTCTGTTCTGCACGTAATAGTTAATATTTGAACTAGCCAATCATGTATGGCCACACTGATTCCTTTGTCCCCCCGAGACCTTTTCCCTATATAAACCCCTAACTTTCGTTCCTTGTGGTTGGCTCCTCTGCCTCCTGCATGAGATATGAGTTGGCCCAGAGCTCTGAAAATTAAACTACCTCTTGTAATTACCTCAAGATGGTCTCTCGTGATTCCTTGGGTGCATGTCCTCCCGAGATTTGAGTGGGGGGTCTCCCCACAGGGGTCTTTCACAGACATGGGACAGAGCAGGGGAAGTAGGAGGGGGGTGAGGGAATGTTAAAGGCAGTATTGCCTACCCCAAATTTATATTTTGAATACTCTACACCCCACCTCCAAATATAACTATTTTTGCAAATATGGTCTTTAAGGAGGCTAGAAAGTCAAAATTGGATTCTTTGAATGGGATCTGTGCCAATAATATGACTTGTGTTCTTATAAGGAGTGGACATTTGGACACAGACACATGGTTTTACCACCAATGCAGAGGGGATCAGAAATTAAGTTTATGATATGACTGTCAGCACCATCCAATTTTGTTAAAGGCCACAGTGGCTTTCCAGTTAGATGCTTGCACATGCACTCTCTGCTTGCTGCTTACTACAAAGCCTTGTCCAGATAGACATTTGGGTCTTCCCCACCACCAAACCCATCCTGTGTGACAGCGGTGTATTGTTGGGGGTGGGTGAGCTAGCTCAAATAGAATAAAGGCCCTGCTGTGAGTTGTATCAGATCAGCTCCTGTCTGTGTTTTGGTGACCACTAACATTTCCCTGGCACTACATTTTGGTGTGTTGGCCGGGAAGTTGCCTATGACACTCAAAACTACTGATCTGGAGGGATGGTAAGGTGGCAAAACTGGTCTAGATATTTGTGTTCTTATATTTGTAACACTGTTACACTTCTTGCTTCTTGCCTGTCTGAGCACTGAATTTGAGCTTTCTGTGAGATCTGCAGAGCTGAACAGAAGTAAGCTCGTGTAAAGGTAGATGTGGTAACTCTTCCAGCCATGTGGAGATGATTTATTCATGTGGAACCTGGTGGCTTGTGTTGCTATGGTAATTCTTCTAGGATTGAATCCATGCTGAGGAATTTGAGTGTTGGAAGTTTCCTATGTGGTCTGAGCAAGTGGCTCAAAATCTTATGATTTGAGTGTCGGCTAATTTGTCTGAGTGTTAGAAACCTTCTATGAGCTCTACTGAGCAGAACGAAAACTTGTGTAATGATAAATGACTTATGTTGCCATGGTACCTTTCCCAGGTCTGAGTAAAAGTCAGTACTGCAGGTTGTCATGTGTGTGCCACCACTGCTCGGCTTTGATCTACTCTCTTAAATGTGTTGTTGCAAAATTGCTATTCTCACCGGGCGGTGGTGGCGAACGCCTTTAATCCTAGCACTTGGGAGGCAGAGGCAGGTGGATTTCTGAGTTCGAGGCCAGCCTGGTCTACAGAGTGAGTTCCAGGATAGCCAGGGCTACACAGATAGCCCTGTCTCGAAAAACCAAAAAAAAAAAAAAAAAAAAAAAAAAAAAAAAAAAAAAAAAAAAAAAAAAAAAAAAAAAAAAAAAAAAAAAAAAAATTGCCATTCTCTATTTAACCATAGGACAATGAGGGACCATCATGGTACAAGCATCCCATATGATATGCCTTTGTTGAAAATGAGACTTGACCAAGAGAACATATATCCACCCCCTTTTTAAAAAGATTAATTAATTAATTATTTTGTATATGAATATCCTGTAGTTGTACTGATGGTTGTGAGTCATTATGTGGTTGCTGGGAATTTGAATTCAGGACCTCTGCTTTCTCTGGTTGGATTTTTTTATTATTGTATCTAATTACACTGTTGATGTCTTCAGATGCACCAGAAGAGGGGGTCAGATCTATTTATGGATGGTTGTGAGCCTCCATGTGGCTTCTGGGAGCATTCAGTGCTCTTAACCACTAAGCCATCTCTCCAGCACCATCCCTTTCTTCCAGTCCTACATCCCAGGTTTTAGTCTATGTGTTTCTGATTTCCCACATTCATTCTTTCAACATTGTCCTCAGTAGCCTCTTTTGTCTCTCATTATCATAGAGAACCAGTATGAGATAAAAAGTGTGCTTTTGTTTGTTTGTTTGTTTGGTGTGATGATTGAATTGTGCTTGGATCAGGGTGTGGTACTATCTGTAGGTATGGCCTGGTTGGATTAAGGGTGTGTCACAAGGCGGGGCTTTGGGAAAACATATATATACTCAAGCTCTGCTCAAAGTGAGACACAGTGGTCTCTCCTTGCTGCCTTTGACTTGGGAGTCAGAGGCAGGTGGATATCCTATCTAAGCCAACCTGGTCTGTAGAAAGAGTTCCAAGGCGGCTGGGACTACAGAGAGAAAACCTGTCTCAGCATTAAAGGATCATCTGTCTTAGGTGTGTCTTAGCCCTCCTTCAGAGAAGATGGTGCTTACGAGGTAGGGTACTGATTCGAGTCCTGGTTATGGAAGGGTCTGGGTGGTCTGGGAGTACATATATTTTCCATTTTTCTACGGGGACTGTTCAAGCTGGGGAGCAGAGTAACCTGGCCACCGCAGTGGCCACAGCCATGACTAGAACCACTTGCTGGCTGGCTTCCTTGGCGACTAGGCTGCTCAGAAGCTGGGGTCTTTCATGAGGTGCCTGCTTGCTTGCCTCCCTCCTTCCTTCTCTGCAAGAAAGCAAGCCCCTCTTGTTCTTGATTGTGTGTGGGATTTTACTAGCTGTCTTGACCTCCCTTGGTGGGTTGTAACCTGGAATTGTACGCCAGAGAAACCCCTCCTCCTGGAGATTGTGTTTTGCTGGAGTATTTTAACAACAGCCCCAGAGATGAAAGTAAAACCAGAAGATAATGTTTACTAGTGTGGTACGAGTCTCGGAACAGGAAAATAAGAGTGAGTGTTGCTGACTGAGTGTCAGAGGTAGCAAACATTCAAGTCTTCTTCAGGCACTATGATACAGATTAGTAGGACACTGATAGGGAAGGGAGAATTGAAATGGAGGCACACAAGAAAAACACACCAGGGGTGCAGTGTGTATAGTGTGTTTATCATAGCAATGGCCAAAAGTGAAGTCTCAAAACATCCGGGCTTGTGGAATAAGAAGCTTTCAGTTAGCTTTCATCTGTACGTTTTTAAATGTCATTTGTGGAAACTATCGAATAGGGGCTGGAGAGACAGCTCAGTGGTTCAGAGCATTGCCTGTTCTTGCAGAGGACCTGGTTGGGTTCCAGATACTTTCTCCAGTGACTGCTCACAAAGAGAAGTTAGTTTTCTCCAAGGAAGTCTTACTGTGTACAAAACCACTCTTAAGGGAAAGCCCATGCCCAGAAGGAGATGGCCAACACAAAATGAACTCAATAGTGCTTCTGGAGATTCTTTGTTGTTGTTGTTGTTGTTAATTTGTTTTGTCCTATTCTGGCTGGTTGGCTTGTCACTAAGCTTTTCTCACATTTCAAGGAGGGGGAGATGGACTTTCTGGTTGGTCTGGGCTGTTCTGTTTTCACTGGAAGCAGTAGGACTTCATGTAATTGTCATCTGTGTCTATGTCAACTGCTTTCATGTGTTAACCTGTGTCACAAAGTAACAAAGTCTGTGGCTTCTTCAATTTTTCACTCATTTTGTGAACTGAGAAAACAATTTTTTTTTTTTTGAGACAGGGTTTCTCTGTGTAGCCCTGGCTGTCCTGGAACTCACTCTGTAGACCAGGCTGACCTTGAACTCAGAAATCTGCCTGCCTCTGCCTCCCAAGTGCTGGGATTAAAGGCGTGTGCCACCACAGCCTGGCTTTTTTTTTAAAACAAATTTTTAAGAGTTATTTATTTCTATGAGCATACTCTAGCTGTCTTCCAACACACCAACCAGAAGAGGGCAACTGAACCCATTGCAAATGCTTGTGAACCACCATGTGGTTGCTTGGAATTGAACTCAGGACCTCTGGAAAAATAGTAGTCAGTGCTTTCAAGAGCTGAGCAATCTCTCCAGTCCTGAAATTGTTTTTATTATATGTTTTGAGCATGTTCATTCAAAGTGCAGTTGTGCATATTTGTAAGTGTTCTAGTGATATATTAAAGGCCTGATAAACACAAATGACCTCATACTCTTAGGTACTCTTAAAAATATTCTCCTTAAAAACATTAAAATGGTATCTGAATCTATTAAGTGTTTTATGAAATTTAGACTCCTCTTTTTTATATAAAACAACATTCCTTGGAATGATAAGAAGAAGTTTTTATCACAGTATACAATTCAATATTGTGTGCAGAAATTTTGATAAAAAAATTCTTTCCAGCTCTAGGAGCAAGATGGCGGCGGGATCTGAAGAGTGGGAGCAGAAGCCTCTGGAGCTAGTGAGAGGAGGGGTCCCAAGGTCCCCTGTGTCTCCGGACCGGGGTCTCACTGCGGAACAGACCCTGCAACATTGTACCAGCTTCTTCTGCTCCATGGACTGCCTGTGCAGGGCGGGAGCTCTCAGGGGTCCTTGCCGGGGGCCCTACTGCCACTTCTGTCACCGCAGAGCTCTGGGTCCTGGTGCTCTCAGTAGTAATTGCACAGCATCTTCCACAGCAGGGCTTGATTATGATCCGTTCAACCCAGAGCTTCCTCAACCTCCTGGGCAGAGGGAGAATGGTGCTCTCGGTCATGGTGATGGCATGCTAGAGCTGGAGCTGGTCAACCAGGCCATCGAGGCTGTGCGCGGCGAGGTGGAGCTGGAGCAGAGGCGCTACCAGGAGCTTCTTGAGATGGCACCGGGGCACAGTGCTGGGGCTTCAGCCCTGGTGCCTTGCAACCCTGCCACAAGCATGGATAACGATGACACTTTCTCATTGGCCCCAACTTACAAGTCAGGTGGCCTGCTGAGCCAGGACGCTGCCTACCAGCCTACTCCACTGGCTGTCTCTGCTGAGCCAGGGCACAAGTACTCACTGGCCCCTTCACACAGGGGTCAGGGCAGAGCTGCAGGAGGTGCTGGTGCCCTGGAGTATGTCCCCAAGGCTGTGGGCCAACTGAGTGTCTGTGGCCGCCCTGTGTCAGGTTGCAAGTACGTGGTGGATAGCTCCAAACCTTCGACAGGTCTAGAGTATGACTCACAGTCCAACTATTCAGTCCTGCACCTTGGCAGGGCCAGTGTTAGGGATGAGAGGGCCACCGAGCAACTGCGGGGCTCCAGGGGTGCTGAGCCATACACACCTGTCCTCAAGAAGCCCTGTGACCCCCTCGGTGGCTGTGAGGCCAGGTTCTCAGACTCAGAAGATGACGTGGCCAGCCCCCCAAAGGCTGATGTTAGCAGGCCCAAGCCTGGGACTGACCCTGAAAGCAAGGCTCCTGGGGAGTCTGTCTCCAAGGAGGGTAGAGAGCATGAGGAGGCTGACCTGCGGGGCACCAAGGACATGGCTCTACAGTATGACATGGAAGACCTTGGGCAGAAGAAAAGGGAGACCCCAGCCAGCCTCCGCCACAAGAACAAAGTCTGCAAGAAAGACAAAAAGAAAGAGAAAGACCCAGCCAGGCCTCGAGGGAAGGCAAAGCTATGCGCAGACAAGATAAAGCTGCCTGCCAGTAGCCCCAGGGGCAAGACCCAGGGGCCTGAAGGGACCAAGAAAAAGCCATCCTCTGCGACCACAGTGGCCAGCTCAGGGAAAGGGGGACTGGGCCGCCCCTCCAGCACGGGGTCCCAGGACTCTAGACCTGGTCCCCGTGCACCACTTGCCTGGAAAGGTGGCAGTGCAAAGAAGATGCCGTCGGGGAAGTTGGTGGAACCCAAGGTCTGCTCCCTGGATGAAGGAGCCCTCCAGGACACCCCTAAGCTCAAGAAACGGGCCCTGAGCCACGCTGAACTATTTGGGTATGAGAGCGAGGAGGAGGACTCAGGCCTGGGAGTGGGAGCGCCCGGGGTCTGGCCCCCGATCCTGCCCAGCTTTAGTTCAGACTCAGAATCAGACTCTGACTCCAGCCTGGACCTGGATGAGATGAAGGTGCCCAAGCACCTCAAGGCCATGCCTCCCGCATCCCCTGTACCGCTCTCCCCATGGTCGTCGTCCTCCTCGTCCTCAGGACCCAGCCAGTGTGCAGAGGAGGATGTGGACTACTCGGCTCTGGAGAAGGAGGTGGACTTCGATGTGGACCCTATAGAGGGGTGCCTGCGGATCTTCAACGAGTCCATCAGCGTGAAGGAGGATAAGGGCCGGCTGGCCCAGCAGCCACCCAAGGAGAAGGCAGAGGAGAAGACGCATTTAGGCCTGAACACTTTGTTCCCAGGGCAGAAGAGGAGGGTCTCGCACCTTGGTAAGCCAGGCAAGGAGGCAGAGGCCCCAAAGAGGATCCCCGTGGTGGCTCCTCCAGCACGGCTCCCAACTGCTCAGGAGCTGTGCTATCTGCGAGCACAGAGGGACTCGGTCCATTGGCCACCGGCCGCCCCACAGCCAACTGAGAAGCTTTCCTCTGTGCACATGTCAGCGCCCGGGGAGAAGAGGAGGATTGCTCGCGTACCCAACCCCCGACTGGCTGCCACCCCCACAGGTGCCAAGAGGGCGCTCCCTGCCAGCAGCAGCCAGGTGTCCCACGGCCCTGAACCTGGCAGCCAGCCACCGAAGACACACACGTTGTCAGGGATGCCATCTAAGACTACCACCATCACCCCCAAGTGCATCGCCCACAGCCCATCAGTCTGGAGTCTAAAGAAGCCCGTTATCCCAAAAGAATTTGGTGGCAAGGTCCCCACTGTGGTCCGCCAGCGCTATCTCAACCTGTTCATTGAGGAGTATCTCAAGTTCTGTTCGTCCCACCAGGAGGCCATCGAGAAGGCTCTGAACGAGGAAAAGGTGGCATATGACAGCAGTCCCAGCAAGACCATATACCTGAACGTGGCCGTGAACACCCTTAAGAAGCTAAGGAGCCTGGTCCCCAGCAACGTGCCCAACCTCCGTAAAGCCAGTGGCTATAGGGTTGTGTCCCATGAGGTTGTCCTGGGGGGCCAATTGGCAGCTAAACCCAGCTTCTCACCGAGCAACCCCAGCAGCCCGTGTGTAGAGGAGCTGACACCCGATGCCTCCGCAGGGACAGCCCTGTACAGCCGCCTCAGGGAGTACCTACTCACTCAGGAGCAGCTGAAGGAGAATGGCTACCCGTTCCCCGACCCAAAGTGCCCAGGGCGTGCAGTCATCTTCACAGCCAAGGAGAAGAAGAAGCCCAAGGACCCCTCCTGCAGAATTTGCTGTCGCTGTGGCACTGAGTACCTTGTGTCCCCCTTGGACCGCTGCGTACGCAATGCAGAGTGTTACTACCACTGGGGGAAGCTGCAGCAGAATCGAGTGGCTGGGGGCTGGGAGACCCAGTATATGTGCTGCTCAGCTCTTGTCGGCTCAGTGGGCTGTCAGGTCGCTAAGCAACACGTGCAGGACGGCCGGAAGGAGAACCTGGAGGGCTTTGTGCGCACCTTCCAGAAGCAACTGCCCGATGATGTCCATGCGGGGGTCTTTGCCCTCGACTGTGAGATGTCCTACACTACCTATGGCCTGGAGCTGACCCGAGTCACAGTCGTGGACGCAGACATGCGGGTCGTGTATGACACCTTTGTCAAGCCTGACAATGAAGTTGTCGACTACAACACCAGGTTCTCAGGAGTGACAGAGGCCGACCTTGTGGGCACGAGCATCACGCTGGGGGATGTGCAGGCCATCTTGCTGAGCATGTTCAGCGCGGACACCATCCTCATTGGACACAGCCTGCAGAGTGACCTGCTGGCTCTCAAGGTCATCCACAGCACAGTGGTGGACACATCTGTGCTGTTCCCACATCACCTGGGCCTGCCCTATAAGCGCTCCCTGCGGAACCTCGTGGCTGACTACCTCAGACAGATCATCCAAGACAATGTGGACGGGCACTGCTCCAGTGAGGATGCCAGTGCCTGCATGAACCTTGTCATCTGGAAGATCGGAGAAGACACCAAGACCAAGCAATGACCCCCACCCAACATTACCATGTTAGCCCCCTTCTTCCAACCCTGGCTGCCCTCAGCCCGGATGCCCTCGGCCTTTTTTTAATCTGCAATAAAACATGACAGCTAATCGTCAGGCGCCTCCTGAGCTTTTGTTGCAGGTCCCCAATGAGCAGCCCAGAGCCAGGGCTGAGACTCACTCTCAGCCCAGCCCCACACCCATCCAACCTGTCACCACCACCTCCCCCGGTCCTGTCCCCTGGAGCCTGCTACAGCCTAGAGCAGAGCTGGCCTAGCCTCTGTGCCCAAGTCAGGCACCCCCACTCCTACCCCCAGCCCACTGCTCCAGACAGTGGACTCTGCCTTCTGCTCCTTTGTATAAGGAAGGGGCAGGCAACAGGACAAGCCCTTGTGGTTTGACACAGGGGTTGTCTTTTTTACTTTATACTGTTATTTTAAATTAATTCTTAGTTTAAACCTGCTGATCTGCACACCTCCTCCTCAGCTGAGGGGCCCACCCCTGGTGCCTCTGGGATCCAGGGGCTGAACCCCAGGTGGTCAGGCCAATGGGCTTGGATGTTTGCCCTGCCTTGTGGGGTAGCTTCCAGAACTCACCCCAGCCCATCAGGACTCCCCAACCTCAGAGCCAAGCCAGCCCCTTGGTCTGGCCCTCCAGGGCCTCTGGGCTTTCATTCTGGGGACTACTGCCTCTCTCTGTGAGTAGGAACGGAATAAATGTTTGTATGAACTTTAGATTTCATAGTGTGTGGTGCTTTGGGGGCCAGACAGGACCCCGACACACGCCCATGTGGCCCCTGTCTCAGTGGCCAGAGTCAAGAAAAATGGAAATGATTTCCTTGCTGAAACCAACTCTCACCTCAAGTGGCCCTGTGGGGCCATGACACCCAGCTGTGGGAAATTTGTGAGACAGTCCCTTGGTCTGGGTAGGCTGTGCCTGCCAGGCTTCCCCTGATGGCACCTTGCTGTTGTCCCTGGTGCAGGCTGATGGCATGCCTTCACTCCTTTTTGCCTGTTAGGACCCCAGTTACTCAGACAAGATCCAGGGTGGGGACTGGGAGCCCCTGCCACCTGGTGCCCTGAGAAAGGGCCAGACCATCAAAGCACTCTGTCCCCATGTCAGGAAACAAGTGTTGTAGGGCTCACTGGATATGTGACCTCAGCTTGATTGGCAGCCTCTTGGCTATTATCTGTGGGCAGAGTAGGTTGGCTGGGGTCAGACCTTTTCAGGATAACTGGGGTGTGACAGTCAGGGTCCTGTGGGAACCCAGTCCAAATACTCCCTCAAGCCACTTGGAGGGGCTGCAAGTCCATTTTCAGAGCAGCTTCAGGGGCTATCCACATAGTGGGTATGCAGGGAGCTGCAGGGGCCAAGGGAGCTTCCTTGGCTAAGCCAGGCTTCCACCCTCAGGGGTTTCTTTGAGCACTTTGTCCCCTCTTCTACCTTCTGTAAAGAAGTTTTTAAAAACATAAATAAATGGTGCCGATGTATTCACAAGGCCAAAAAAAATTTTTTTTTTCTTTCCAAAGTAGATTTCAAAGGAAAACTTATTTAAACTTATTTGTTAAAAGGTCAATGCTGGAGTTCTCGCCGGAGCTTGGGGAAGGAAGTCGCTCCGCGGAGGTCTGAGGGAAGAGCTCGCGCCAGGTAGACGCCGCGCCGTCATCATGGGCAAGGGTGACCCCAACAAGCCGCGGGGCAAAATGTCCTTGTACGCCTTCTTCGTGCAGACCTGCCGGGAGGAGCACAAGAAGCATCCCGACTCGTCGGTCAACTTCACCGAGTTCTCCAAGAAATGCTCGGAGAGATGGAAGACCATGTCTGCAAAGGAAAAGTCGAAGTTTGAAGATTTGGCCAAGAGCGACAAAGCTCGTTATGACAGGGAGATGAAGAACTATGTGCCTCCCAAAGGTGATAAGAAAGGAAAGAAAAAAGATCCAAATGCTCCGAAGAGACCACCGTCTGCCTTCTTCCTGTTTTGCTCTGAACATCGCCCAAAGATCAAAAGTGAACATCCTGGCCTGTCTATTGGAGATACTGCAAAGAAACTGGGCGAGATGTGGTCTGAGCAATCTGCCAAAGATAAACAACCGTATGAGCAGAAAGCAGCTAAACTAAAGGAGAAGTATGAAAAGGATATTGCTGCATACTGTGCCAAGGGCAAAAGTGAAGTAGGAAAGAAGGGTCCTGGTAGGCCAATAGGCTCAAAGAAGAAGAATGAACCAGAAGATGAGGAAGAAGAAGAGGAGGAAGAAGATGATGAAGATGAGGAGGAGGAAGATGAGGATGAAGAATAAGTGGCTGTCCTAAAGTGTGGAGTATATGTGCTCAGGCAATTATTTTGCTAAGAATGTGAAATTCAAGTGCAGCTCAACATTAGCTTCAGTATAAAAACTGTACAGATTTTTGTATAGCTGATGAGATTCTTTGTAGAGAAAATACTTTTTAAAAAGAGTTTGTAGCTTTTTCAGGGGCTACAACGTACAGTTAGATTTAAAGCTTTTGATGTTGAATGTTTCTAAATATTTAATGGTTTCTTTAATTTCTTATGGTAGCAAAAAAAACTTCATAGGAATTTGTATTACCAGTAAAAAGAATTTTTTTTAGGATGTTGCATTTTTTTTGTTTTCTTTTTTTAAATTTGTAATAAAATAATGTATATTAACAACAACAAAAAAAAAGGTCAATGCTGAATGATGGTCACTGTTGGGGAACCCTGAGAGCACACCCCAAGTCCAGCAAAGGCTGCCTGCACTGTGACCCCAAGTCGAGCAAAGGCTGCCTGCACTATGACCCCAAGTGACCACTGTGCTACCAGGATGTTTTGCAAGAATGCAGGTCTCTTCCCATCCTGTCTTCTTACTCTGGATGGGTGGTAGATCACATCCTACCCAACACTTATGCCACACGCAAGAGAATGCTCCTTCCTTGGGTAACCCACCATCCTCTGGATCTGTTTCAGGCCTGTACCAGTCCTCACTACTCAAGTCTCCTGTCAGAAGTACCCACAATCCCCCTCACCCTCAACCCTAAATGGACCGCATAGCACACATGTGTTCCCGTTCACAGAACCTATTGCACTTCAGTCCTCTTGGACGATTGAAGTGGAAGGTTGCATCCAAATGAAGGAAATGGCATTCAGAACGACAGGAACAGAGGGCCTGAGGTAGTGGCAGGAGAAGCAAGAGAGGAAGGTGTGAGCCCTCTCAGAGATGGCATCCGAACAGCTAAAGAGGTTTGATAAGCTGAAGGAGATGAAGCTGCATGAGGAGTTCCAGGACTTAGAGGAAGCGATGGAGAAGAGTACCTGAGAAGCCCTGGGCCATCAGGAGAAGCTGAAAGTTGAGCAGCATCACTCCAGAGCCAAGATTCTCCAACTAGAGCTTGGAGAGGTAGAGCAGAAGCAAGTGAAGCAGGCAGAGCAGGAGCAGCTTCAGAAGGAGGAAGGCCACGTCCGTCTGCACAGCCTGTACACCCTGCAAGAGGAGGTCCTGCAGCTCCACTGCCATGGACCGGGATTTCTTGCGGG
>NW_022196912.1:102602248-102602405 GCF_008632895.1 Mastomys coucha
GGGGGCTTGTTCCGCGGGACGAGGGATTCTGGCCAGGTGGACACGGGATTTGGCTTTTGACAAACAGACTACACACGGGTAGTGTAAAGTCTGAGTGTATTTCTTTAAAAATAACATGAGGCTTTTACAATCATTGCAAAAGAGAAATGAAAAATCT
>NW_022196912.1:102603562-102606997 GCF_008632895.1 Mastomys coucha
AGTTCGGTCTATCGTGAGTCATTGGGTGGTCGTGCATCCCGAGACTTGAGTAAGGATCTCCCCAGTTCCGGGGGTCTTTCAAGAGAAACCTTTCAATTACTCTCTAGTACTTAAAACATTAAACTAGGATAGTTGGAAACATTGGTGAAGGTCAGAAAGCAATGTCCGAATTTTCTCTTGCTAGCTATAAGAAAATGATATCTTGGTGAGTTCCTAGCACACTAGTACGAGGACATATCTGGGCCACCTCTGAGTTTGGGGTGCCAGGTGACAATGCAGAGGCAGGAGACTGACTTTCCTTGAAGTTTATGCCTCAGATACCGCCTTCATGCAAAGTGTGTGTGGCACTCCACCAGCAATTAGACGCTTCCAGGTTGCACAAAGACGTGCTAAATGTGTACCTGACTGCCTTCCAGACCCAGGGCAACCAGCTGTGTGGCCTCATCTCCACAATCATTCACAGCACCTTGGAGAGTGGCTATCCCACAGCAGAGACCCAAGCTGAGGTTGAGCTGGGCATGCAGGAAATGTAGGACCTCCTCTTGAATTTGGAGCAGGAGATCACTAGAGCCTCCGAAGTGAAGAGAAAGAGGAGGAAGAAGAGGAAGATGAGGAGGAGAAGGAGGAGGAGGAGGACCAGATCAAGAGGCAGAAGTCACGGGTGCAGCAAAGGACAGGGACTCCCACCCAGAGCTCTGCACCCAGCCCAAGCCCAGCAGGTTGGCAGAATGAAGACCTGCAGGGGAAGGTACAAGATAGTACCATGTAGTGGTACCAGCAACTTTATGATGCTTCTGCCACTTGTGTGTTGTTGGCCTTTGAGGACCTGACCAGCTGTAAGGACAGTCAGTTGAAAAAGATATGGATGGACCTGCAGAAGGCAGGCACTATCCCAGTCAGCCAGATCTCCAGCATTGAAGGTTCAAAGCAGAAGGAGATCTTTGATAAGAACCCACTCTCGGGAAAGCCTGTCCAATCTGGTGTCCGTTCCCTGTCTGTCACTCTTAACCCTCAGGGGCTGGACTCTGTCCAGTATAAACTGGCAGAGAAATTTGTGAAACAAGGGAGGAAGGAGTGGCCTCTCACTATGAAGCAGCATTCCCTATTGCAGTGGTGGCATCTGGTATCTGGATGCTTCACCCCAATGTGGGAGACCTCATTCTTGCTCATCTCCACAAGAAGTGTCCATACTCCATTCCTTTCTACCCAGCTTTCAAGGGACTGATGGCTTTGGAAGATTATCAGAAGATGCTTGGCTACCAAGTGATGGATTCCTGGTTGAGCAACAGGACGACTTTCTAAACGTGTGTCTAGGATGATCTATTTGTATGCCACCATCATCCAGCTCCAGTGGCCCTGTGGAAACTGGCAGGAAGCTCATGCTCATGGCTTAACTCATGGCTGGTGCTGGTTAGCACAGATCTTAAACATGGAGCCTCGCTCAGATGTGACAGCCACTCTCCTGTTTGACTTCTTGGAGGTGTGTGGGAATGCTGTACCAGGTCCAGTTCTGAAAGATGATACTTCTCATCCAAGAGGACTACTTGCCCAGAATTGAAGGCATCATGAGCTCAGGACAGATGGGCTCTTTCATATGTCTCAAGCAGTTCTTGGAGAACTGTCTTCAATTCAGGGACATTCCTGTCCCCAGAGGCTTTCTGATGTCCTCCTGCTGGACCTCTTGATGTCCTTTGTCACACTGTGTGGCAGGAGGGGCAGCGATAAAGCAACTGAGGCAGTGGGTTTGGAAGATTCATGTCAGACTGAGAAATTCATTAGTGTGTTTTTATATATCTGTACCCTGTGAGTGAGGCTTTTAGGGCTGCAGAGATGGCTCAGCATTTAAGAGCACTAACTGCTCTTCCATTGGTCCTGAGTTCAATTCCTAGCAGCCACATGGTGGCTCACAACCATTTGCTATGGGATACAGTGTACTCTTCTCTTGTGTGTCTGAAGATAGCTTCAGTGTACTCATAGAAATAAAAACAAATAAGTCTTTTAAAAAATGAGGCTTTTATACTTCACAGCCCTTTGCCAGTCTCTTGTCAGGTTCTATAGGTATCACAGATACAGAACTTGCCTCTCTAATTTTCACAAGTTACAAGGCAGGGTCAGAGCGGGCACTTAGCGCTTAGCTGCACCCTTTGTCTCTAGTGTCATTCCAGAAATTGGTCTGTGGATGAGGTAAAGTACTTTATGCTGCATGGTTGTGGAGTTTATGTATATTCAGAAGACCTGTATGGTGTGGGTACAGACTGAACCTAGAGTGCATCAAGGTATTGGGTTTATGGATCATGACTGGGAACATGCAACTATACAGTGTTCTCTGTCTTCATGATTTGGTATTTGGTCCCTGGCTGGCTGAGGATGCTGTAGTAGATTCGGTACCTTTGTGTGGGGGTCCGGCCAGCGGGCCCACACTCCGTAGGTGCTCTCGGACTGGAGATTTATTGAGAACCTGTTGAAATAAGTGGGTGGGAGAGACACAAAGAAAGGACACCAAGTAAGCTTTATCAAGGTATGTCTTTACTTGGGAAAACTGGATATATATAGTAAGGCAAAACCGAAACCAGCAATAGTCAAAGCTCCTAACATAAACATGAGACTGGAGGGAAGGAACTTCAAAGGCAATTCCGACAGAGGTGAGATAGTTGTCAGCAGTCTTTGATCTATGGCAGTCAGGGATTCGCTCCACAGGTGGCATCCACAGTCCTGGGTCTGTGGCACTGTTTCACTTTCGAAACTCTCTGGGCTAAGGGAAGGGAGTCCACACCTTTGTGTTGTTTTCTGACAAGAATTAAGATGCGTTGGCATATGGCTTCCAGTACAAGCTGAAGATCATCACCAGTGAATGCACTGGTGTTTAGGAGGAGCTGCCTATCTCAGATGGAAGTTGGTATTTGTTTTAAGAACAGATTGATTCTTGGTGTTGCAGAAGCCTAGATTCCCTTCTAGTGGTGCAGGTCTCCTGTGGCAGGCGTTCTCATTAGTACTCTAGAATGCCATAAGCATTTTAATTGAGGACTATAGTTCCCCAAAAAGTAATAACGCTCGAATTTTTATTTTTTAAAGATTTATTTTTATTTATTTTTTATGTGTATGAGTACACTGTAGCTCACAGATGGCCGTGAGCCATCATGTGTGTGGCTGCTGTTGAACTCAGGACCTCTGCCGGCCCCTCTCACTCTGGCCCCACTCAGTCCCGTGTAATTTACTGCAGCTGACTTCAGACACACCAGAAGAGGGTGTCTGTTCTCATTACAGGTGGTTGTGAGCCAACATGTGGTTGCTGGGATCCGAACTCAGGGCCTTCAGAAGAGCAGTCAGTGCTCTTACCCGCTGAGCCATCTTGCCAGCCCATAAAGCTTGAATTTTAAGTAAAAGTCAATGGACCTTGCAAATGACTCTCAGCCAGCCCTCAGGATGGGGGGGGGG
>NW_022196912.1:102607007-102609136 GCF_008632895.1 Mastomys coucha
GGGGGGTGGTGGGGAAGTGCGGGGGCGGGAGAAGCTAGCAGGAGCCAAGTGGCCTGCTTCAACACTGGTCAGACAAAGATTTGGTGACCCTAGTGGTGAAACAGGGAGTATCTGAGCCCCCAAACCGTCCCTTGCTGCTGGCTTGAAGTTTCAGCTGCTAGCCAATCCCTGCTCACCTCCAAGCCAGGCAGTGCAGGTCACTGCAAGCCCAGGGAGCGAGGAGGTCCAGAGCCCAAAAGAAAAGCAAAGTCCTGCCGGGCGGTGGTGGCGCACGCCTTTAATCCCAGCACTTGGGAGGCAGAGGCAGGTGGATTTCTGAGTTCAAGGCCAGCCTGGTCTACAGAGTGAGTTCCAGGACAGCCAGGGCTACACAGAGAAACCCCGTCTGGAAAAAAACAAAACAAAACAAAACAAAACAAAAAAAAAGAAAGCAAGTCCTCCAGGAGAAGAAGCAAGTCTTCTCCGACCCAGAGAAGCCAGAGTCCCCACCACTCCAAGACCAAAATGAAACAGGAATGTGAGGACTATCTACAGAGAGGACTAGAGGATGTGCAGCCATCAGAACAGGACCAAAGGAGAGCTCGAAACAATGAGGCCTGCCAGTGAGCAAGGTTGGGGTTGAGACAGCCCAAACCTGCAGACCCAAGAGAAGGACTTTCGTAATGCAGGGTGGAGGGAATACCACCAGCAGAGTGAAAGTGCTGGTGGTAAGGCTCAGGAGGTGAGCAAAGAGGTGCCCCTTAAAGAAAAACCAAGCCTTGAACTTTCTGGGGCACTTCTTGAGGACACTAATACTTTCCCGGGTGTGGTTATTTAATACAGCAAGCCCCCAGAAGCCCAGATTCCCAAAGAACAGTGGGGTCTCTACCCCTTTAAAATTGATGAGGTACTTCCAGTCATGTACATCCATCGGCCCATCTGCAGAATGCATACCTCTGCGTAGACATTCAGGCATCTCAGACATTCCCATTGACCATCTCTCTTGCTCATAGACCTTGGTTCAGACAATTCTTGAACAGCAAGTATATTGAGCCACAGAGATACTATGAACTGAAAGAAAAAGACACAGTTAAATTTGGGTTCAGTAGCATTGACTATGTCTTGCTTCATGAGTCTTCAGAGATATCTGAACTTGAGAGGAAGGAAGATGAAGAGGAAGATGAGGAGGAGGAGGAGGGGGAAAAAGGAGGGGGAAGGAGGAGGAGCAGGAGGAGGGGAAGGAGGAGGAAATGGTGTCTGACATTAGAAACCGTTCCTACCAGAGGCGGTGGGGATGACTCCAGCACCTCTTCTTGCCTTAAGTCATTTTTCTGCTGCTGCCCAGCTTATGTTGCAGTATGAGAACTGTCACTTCCTGTTTTCTTGAACTCGGCACCGCAGCTGCCTGCCTGAGGGCACTTGTTTTCCAGTCTCACTAATTACAGAATTGCTAAGGACCTGAGTTTCATGGGTGTGGTTCATAAAGTTCTTTTCTAGGGAGCTCTTGGTTTGACTGATAGTGAGGAAGCACAGCTTTTAGTAAGATTCATCTAGGTTAGCAAGATTCACAGATTTTAGCAAGACTCTTGGAAGCAAATGGTTCTTGACATGTAAGAACCATATATAAGGGAGCTAATAAGGAATGGCAGAGTGTGCTGTGCCTGCGTTAGGAGGGCTCCTGTGAAAGATGAGCTGTGAGAATGAGGATGCTCTTAGTCCCTTTTAGGAAGATTGGCCTGAGGCAGGAGTAGGATGAGGGGGATGGGTGGGGTATGAGGCAAGGGTTCTCTAACACACCTGAACCAAACAGGATTGCTTAGGGATGTGACACAATAGAATTACCTCCATGAGTATAGAGGGGAGTTGGGAGGAAAGATTAGGCAATAGCTTACGTTTTCTACTTTACAAAATACATGATGAAAGCAATGTAAGCAAAGAAAGTTTTATTTCAGTTCACAATGTAAAGAGATTGAGAATTTGTCCTGGTGGAGAAAGCATGGCAGTGTATACTTGAGGCAGTTGATCATTTTATACTGTAGAATAAAAATTCTTAACTAAGTCCCAAAATGGAGTCAAGCATGTTCCTATAGAGCAGAGAAATCTTTGACTGACATGAACTTCACGCCCTTAGGCTGAGTGACTGTTCCAGG
>NW_022196912.1:102612415-102616406 GCF_008632895.1 Mastomys coucha
TGAGTCATTGGGTGGCCGCGTCATCCCGAGACTTGAGTAAGGATCTCCCCAGTTCTGGGGGTCTTTCAATACCTTTGGTTAGTAAACAGAGAGAAATGAACCAAAATGGGCACGGGCCTGTAAAACCTCAAGACCGCTCTCCAAGGACCCACTTTTTCAAGGAAATCCCTATCTCTTAAAGGTTCCAAAATATCCAAACCAGTGCTATTAACTGGGGACCCAGTGTTCAAAAACAAATGAGTCCAGGGGGATATTTCACAATATTTCACTTTCAAACTGCATGAGACCCTCAAATGTCATACAGCTCCAAGAAATCCCCAGCTAGCCTCAGGGGAGTTTCCTAGCAAATACGGATTGTCAGAGGAGTGAATCCCTCATAGGGCAAGCCAGAACTTTTACTAGTGTTTTTTGTAAGCCTTTGCCATTGACTGAAAGCATTCCCAAGAGAGTGGGCTTCATTCAAATGCTTGATGGGCTCAAAGGGTAGCTGATGGGGCTCTTGTCCCTTCTGCTTTCTACAGCAAGTGTTCTTGAAGGAGGTTTAAGGAGAGTCTTTGTGTCTGTCCCATAAGAAAGAGCTACCCAAAGAATAATGAAACATTCACTGAAAGCAACTTAGAAGGATGAGTGTGTTTTTCTAGACTAAGGAGGCAGCTGGTGTCGGCCAGAGGCTGTCTATTCTCTGAGTTCTTTACAACAGGCCTTTGGTCACAGATTTTTCATCCTTTCCAGAGGGCCTACTGACTTGTCAGACCATATAATGTCACCTTTGCTCCTAACCCTGCACTGTTTTCCACTGCTTCTGACTTCACACATCCTTCCTCCTAGCCTTTTCAGCCTGGCCTGAGCCCTTCCTATACCTCCTCTGCTACTGACCACCCCAGCTAGATATGGGGGTCCCTGGGATGTGGGTTCTTGAGGTCAGGTGGGTAAGGATTTGGTGGTGACAAACAGAAGCAAACACAGAGGTAGGTTGAATCTGAGTGTATTTTGCAGCTCCCAAGCAGGTGATTTTATACATTAAGACCTAAACATTATATCTCTTAGAAACTGTATCCAGTGAAATAATCACAAAGACCAACAAAAATTGAAAGACCCCTGAGGGGAGACCCCCACTCAAATCTTGGGAGGACATGCACCCAAGGAATCACGAGAGACTGTCTTGATGTAATTACAAGAGGTAGTTTTTAATTTCGGGGCGCTCCGGGCCGGCACCACATCTATCTCATACAGGAGATAGTGGAGCTGACCACGAGGTTCGAAAGTTAGGGGTTTATATAGGGAAAAGGTCTAGGGGAACAAAGGGATCAGTATGGCCATACATGATTGGCTAGTTCAAATATTAACTATTACGTGCAGAACAGAGAGGAAAATTCCTAAAGTTGGTGTTAATCTGAGTCAACAGAGCATCTGACCTTAAACCATATCTGCTCAGACATGTAGTTTATGTCTTCTTGACCTGATAGTTCTCAGGATGTCTAACAGACTGCTTGCTCATTCCCAGGCCTATGTGGGCCAGCTTGTGATGGATTCTTAGGCCCATAACTTTTCTTCCTAGTCAGCACAGGTCCAAAGCTTTAATTTTTCCTTTCAAAATCATTTGCCACAGTAAAGCATAAAAATCTCTTTTTTTAAAAAAGTGGGTTTTTTTTAAAAGATTTATTTATTTATGTATTTATTTATTATGTGTATGAGTACACTGTAGTTGTACAGATGGCCGTGAGTCATCATGTGGCTGCTGGGAATTGAACTCAGGATGGTCCCACTCACTCTGGCCCCGCTCGCTCCAGCCCCCCTTGCTCCAGCTTAAGACTCTTTAGCTGTCTTCAGATGCACCAGAAGAGGGAATCAGATCTCATTACAGGTGGTTGTGAGCTACCATGTGGTTGCTGGGATCCGAACTCAGTACCTTCAGAAGAGCAGTCAGTGCTCTTACTCGCTGAGCCATCTTGCAAAATAACTCTTAGAAACTGTATCCAGTGAAACAATCACAAATAGAACAGGTAACATAAATCATCAAAATATAACAATCCTAAAAGGATGTATTCAGTGGGGCAGTTGTCCAAGGATAGTGGCATATTTCCAAGAGCAGGTTAATAAATCTTTATGGTCAGTGCTCTTAACCACTGAGCTAACTCTCTAGCCCCATATGGTCAATTACTATTTAACATTTAATGCCTGATTTTTTATAAATCTTCAAAGCATAAATTTAAACTATTTGAATTCTTTTTAATTAAGGCTTTATTTACCATATACCAAAATCCACCTCTGATGACACACGTGCAGTCATATGAAATTTTATTGTTGGGAAAGTTTTTATCTATCATAATAGTTTTGTAAATGATTTAAAAAGTATATCGTTGGTTTCCCCGGGGATAAGGTTATGTTAGTGACTCCATCTCAAGGGATGGTTTCTTACCCATGATTCTCGCTTATGATCTTGGCCTAGGCTACCAGGAACATGTAAATAAGAAAAGGGATAAGAGAAAACAAAACAGATAGATTGCCATGAGAACTACGGCTCAACAATTTTTCTCTGGTGAAGAGTTCCACAACTGGTTCTGGGAGGCCTCCCCTTTTGAGGTCAACCACCGAAATCTGTGGAACTTGTCACACAGATACTACTGGAGGTGGTGTGGCACTCCTCTCTCGATGTGTACATAAGCCTTGTCATTCTCCCCATCCCAGCCCATTGGTCATTCAGTATTTCCTATTTGGCTTGCTCATTCTCACTACAAAGTCTTTCTCATAGTGCTCTCTCATCCCAGACTTCTCTTTTCCTTTGCTACTTTGGTCTTTTTTTTCTAGCACTAGAGTTGTTTCTCTGGGGAAATTCAAAGTCCCCTCCTCCACATAAGTAAATATTTCAAAATTGTTATTTCTTCAAACCTTAAGTTTAAATCTCTTATTTATTTTTTAAAAGATTTATTTATTTTATGTATATGAATACACTCTAGCTGGAAAGATTGCTGTGCACCATCATGTGGTTGAGAATTTGAATTCAGGACCTCTGCTAGCTCAGCTCTGGTCAACCCCGCTTATTCAGTCCCTGTTCGTTGCTCTCCCCCAAAGATTTATTTATTATTATAAATAAGTATAAGACTCTGAAGAACCTTAGCTTACCGGAGACCCCCTGAGTGAATCACATGGAGCCTGATTGATGCAACAAACATGAGGATTCAGCTGGGCAGTGGTGGCACATGCCTTTAATCCTAGCACTTGGGAGACAGAGGCAGGTGGATTTCTGAGTTGGAGGCCAGCCTGGTCTACAGATTGAGTTCCAGGACAGCCAGGGCTACACAGAGAAACCTTGTCTTGAAAAAACAAAACAACAAAACAAGAACCCCCCAAAAAACAAAAAGAACATGAGGATTTTTATTTCAGTGCACTGAGGCCGTCCCTGACCCTCAGGAAAGGAGGTGACTCTGCACAGCTTGTTCAGTGAGCTTTTATACAATTTTCAGGGCAGCAGCCGTTAGACACAATGTGATTGGTAGAACAGTGTTTTTTTTTTTCAAGACAGGGTTTCTCTGTATATCCCTGGCTGTCCTGGAACTCACTCTGTAGACCAGGCTGGCCTCAAACTCAGAAATCTGCCTGCCTCTGCCTCCCAAGTGCTGGGATTAAAGACAGGTGCCACCACTGCTCCAGTGTGACTTTTTAAACTGATTGGTCTTTAGACTTCCCTTGTCTGAAGGTAGGCAAAGGTCCACCCTGCGGAATGTGCCCCCACCTGCATGTAGTTTCTCATTCGGTGTTCTGAGGAATGTTAATTAGCCTTTCCCCTGCTACCTTCCTTATTCTTAGCCTCCCGGTGTTTTTCTGAGATGTCCCTGTTTACTCAGATCTTACATAAGTACACCGTAAGCCAGGCCTTTAATCCCAGCACTTGGGAGAAAGAGGAAGGTAGATTTCTGATTACAAGGCCAGCCTCGTCTACAGAGTGAGTTCCAGGACAGCCAGGGCTATACAGAGAAACCCTGTCTCAAAA
>NW_022196912.1:102616473-102631713 GCF_008632895.1 Mastomys coucha
TGGGTGGTTCTGAGCCACCATGTGGTTGCTGCATATCTCACTAGCCCAAAAAGACTACAATGGAAACTAACTACACCTGGCTTCTAAGATTAAACAGACCTTAGATAAGGCTGGCTTTCTTTCAGTTGTAACCACTTCTTAGTTTCTGTCAATTTACATGTATATACTTTTCTATAGAACCATTGTGCTTCAGATGACCTCGATGTACCTTGACTGTTGTGCTACCTGACTCTTCTTTTTCTTTTGTAATGAGCATAAAAGTCTGATGCTTACTTTGAGAAATTACACTCAGATTCAGCACTCCCTTGTGTCCGTATGTAAGGAACATGTAAGGCCTAAGGGCCAGGTAGGCTAAAGTAGAATATTAAGTGACAAGTGAATAAAGTGAAAGTAAATGTGTGAAATAGATAAGCACACCGAAAGGTGGTAACCTAGAGTGAAACCTTAGATAAAGACAGAGTGATGTACAAAGCCAACGTGCAACCATAGATAGAGATACGTAAGAGTATAAAAGCCACGACCAGAAGCGACCAAGTCAGAGACAAGATGGCTTGCTGAACAGATCCACGCCTCTCGACTCTAGACTCCCGACAAGGCGCTCACACAACCGACACAAGCAAACCCGAACGCTCACTTCACACCAGAGACCATCCATAGACCCAGAGAAGTCTATGCCTGCGGAGCAAGACTTGCTGTCGAGATGATCGATGGAGCCAAACGGGAAGTAAAACCGAAAGTGACACCCGAGCCGTCGGAGCCCGAACCAATCAGTGGACAGGTAACTCTCTTAGACATAATGTTAGGATGTTTGGAATAGCCATATTCTTCTTAGGTATTGCTATGATATTTTGGTGTGTAATTTGTACTGTTGAACTTGATCATAACGATAAAGGAACTTTGTTCACCACGTCCGACTCTTGTACCTCTGTCCTGGTTGTCTCACCTTTCTGTGAGACATTTGGTGAGGGTGTCCACCAGCTGAAATCATAGGCTGGTCGCCCTAAGTGCTCACGACACCGTGTCTGTGTGTCATTTCGCTGACTCTTTGTCCACCTGAGTACCAGAATTGTAATAACTAGCGTGGGAACCCCACTTGCGTGGAATCAAGGAGGCCGCTGTAATAACATGAGGTTGATTTTTATTTTGAAACTGGTATACCAGAGTCAGCTCTGTAATCAAGACCAGAGTGACCAAGAGGAAACAAGGCTCTAAGCTTTTATACCATTTCAGAACAGAGTTTTACAACTTACAAAGTTACAATTTATAACATGGGCTAGTTACACTTTATCGTGTTCATTGTTCTTTAGTTTTTATTGACTTTTCCTCCCAGTTAGGATAAGACACCTGTGACTCTCAGGAGGGGTGGGGGAGATCCTCTCTCCCAGAGATGTTCCCAGGAAGCGGCATTCCTTGGGGATGGGTGTTTATTTTGTGAACTCTCTAAAACCTCTTTTATCTTAAGGATTAGTGGACCTCTTTGCTTTCTGGCAATTTTTTATGAAGCATCCTGGTTTGATTAAATTTCTACAGAACCCTGATTTCTCCCGTGGGTTGAGGGACCCTCGACTGGCCCAGCCCGTGGCAATCCACCTCCTCCCAGATCCACCCCACCTTCTCTCCACACCCGACTTGGTGTCTTTTTTCTATTGTTTGAGGATTTTGTTTGTTTAATTTTGGTTTTTGCAGGTAGGTTCTCTGTGTATCGCTGGCTTTCTTAGAACTTACTCTATAAACCAGGCTGGCCATTGTAAAGCAGGTCTGCCTTCCTCTGCTCCTGTGTGTTGGGGTTAAAGCTATGCATCACCACACCCAGCCATGTGTCCTTTATTTTTTGGTTAGCCAAACCTTTGTTGTTGTTGTTGTTGTTGGAGACAGGGCATATTCTACAGCTCTGGATGTCTTAGAAAGTGATATTTAGACCAGACTAACTTCAGATTGGCAGAGATTCACCTGCTGCCTTGTTTGTGCTGGGATTAAAGGCATGCAACAACACACACAGCTTAAACTAATGAATACCTTGATTTAATCTTAGTCTCTAATTAAGAACTCAAATATGTGTGTGAAAGACCCCCAGAACTGGGGAGATCCTTACTCAAGTCTCGGGATGACGCAACAACCCAATGACTCACAAGAGACCGAACTTGCTGCAATCACATGAGGTTTATTGGGGATACTGGTACCGGGGTCGATCTCTTGACCTTGTCGGCCAGAGGAGTTCGACCCCCGGGGTCGATCTCGTGACCATACTGGACAGCGGAGTTCAACGCCGAACACAAGAAGTGTGGGGTATTTAAGGGAACATCCACAAGCTGGGGGCAGAGAGAGGGTTACCAAGGAAACATTCAGAGGGACCCAACCCAAGGTATTCAGTTAGGGAGGGAAACATATTCATTCTAGGAATGTAATCTTCATCTACTGGTCTACAGGGTGGAGAGTCTCATAAACCAGTAGACCTTCATTCTTAGTTCCGCCCTCATTGTGGATCATTCAGGAGGGGCAGGTATCAGGAACCAGAGCCCTGAGGCTCTGAGTTAGCCAAGTTCCTGGAACTACCTACTTCTACTTCTCGTTTTTTGGCTTGATACAGAGGTTTTCCATGCCCCCTTTTAGGTAAAGGCTACACGTTATACATACATTTCTATTAAATGCCCTCATTTTAAATTCTAAGATTCTCCAGCCTTTCATATGAAGAAGTTTATACATGTTTATTGTTTTATATAAATGTTGCAGTTGAGGATTTTTAATTAGCTGCAAACACAGAACTATTAATTCCTAAGCATTCAGATTCAGCTTTGGATAAATCTACCTTTTTGTTTGGTGTCATTCATTTTTCACAGGGTATGGATTTGCAGGTGGAGAAGATGAAATTTACAATGTTTATGATCAGGTCTGGAAAGGTGTCAAAGATATGGCTCAGAGTATCTACAGGCCCAGCCATAACCTGGACAAGGATATACATGGTGATGACCTCAAAACCAGGAGAAAGAGCAACAGGTACCAATGCAGACAGTTGATGGTTGGTCCTGTTTACACCAGCAAAAAAGAAGTAGTTCATGACTTCTTCTCTTTCTCCCCCAGATTTGTTCCTGATAATACATTTTCTTGTTCAGACCCTAGACATAGAGGCCGAGAAGGACCAGTACAGTTTGAGGAAGATCCTTTTGGCTTGGACAAGCTTTTAGAAGACACAAAACAGCACCATGGCTCTAAAAGACCCTCTGATAGCAGTCACCCCAAGGAACATGAGCATGAAGTCAAGAAGCGGAGGAAGGAGTAGAGGGGCCTCTTAAAACTAAATCTGACATAGACAGCAGAGCACTGCCTGGTCTGGCCTCAGTGAGAGAAGATGTACTTAACCCTCAAGAGACTTGAGACTCCAGGGAGTGGGGCCATCCTCTTGAAGCAGAATGGAATGAGGAACTCTTGGAGGGCAGAGCTTGAGGGGAATAAGGACTGTACCATACCAAAAAAAAAAAAAAAAGACTAAAGATTAAAAAAAAAATCTCATAGATCCCAGTACTCTATTTTATTCTAGGAGATAGAATATTTTATCTATCTAAAATATATTCTATCTAGAATATTCCAGGGCTTGAATATTCTACATCAGAGTAGTTTATATATATATATATATATATATATATATATATATATATATATATATATATGGAGAGAGAGAGAGAGAGAGAGAGAGAGAGAGAAAGAGAGAGAATGGCTTGTTTTTGTGCTTCTTCAATCTTGCAGAACTTACAGAAAACTGCCCTACACAATATGGAGACTACTACCTTGTGTGGGACACTAATCCAGGGGTAAAATTTTCTGAAAGAACTTTATGAATTAACTTTATAAATCATATCATCCCAAATGGTGAGTGAGATGAGGTTCACACACTGAAACTCTGCTAGGAGATGCATTTGTCCTGTTGTGCTTTTTACTGTACCGTGGGGAAACTAAGGTCTTGCATAGTGCAACATGTTTCAAGTAAAAACATTTTTAAAAGGTACACTGATCATCTCAGAAATCTTTCTCTTCGTTAGCTGATACAGCTCCATGCAAAACCTTTCAGTTTTTCAGCTTGAACATAGATCTGGGGATGGGGGTGGAGGTGGGGAGAGCACTGTCAGAAAATATAATTTCTTTTTAAGAAACGTTAATAGCAGAATTTACCTATTTTTAAGATTGGAGAGTTGCCGGGAACCATGGCCTTAACCATGGCCTTGTGGAAAACTACTAGCTTACGCATACAGCCCTGAGAGAACATGTGTAGTCTAACAGTAAGCATATTTGTGTGTATGGAGGACACTGTGGCCATTGGTTCCTGTGCCTTCCCCCCAACCCCCAGCCTGGAGCAGGCTGATTCAGACCTTGCTCTGCCACAGTCAGCTAGCCCACCTAGAGTGGAACCTTCTGACCTAGGTGAAGTCTATTGTCCGGCCACATCTGCAGCTTCCTACAAGGAGCCACCACCTGCTGAGCTGCTGAGCCTGTCTGCCTGACAAGTTCCTGACAAGCAGCAAGACACTGATGAGGCAATGAGATCCCTGCATAGAGGGGGATGGGTTCTCTCCCTTATTATACTCAGACTCCTAAGTAAACATTTGACTTTGATCAGAAATTTGTCTTGGTCTCATTATTCTTCTCTCACTGTCCCCCCATGTAGCCTCATTTTTCCTTTTGGGAACCCAAGTAACCCGCAGCTGCTGGTGGCTACAGGTTCCGGGAACTGAACATTGCCACCTGGACTCTCTTGCCCCAGGCTCTTCCTTCCTCCCTTGTCCTGGGCGCTTTCCCCTCCCTTGAAGCTTTCTCCTGCTTGTGTTTATATTATCATCCCTGAAGTAACGTTTTTTGGAGCTTGATCAGACAACTGTCTTGCTCTCATTCTTTGTGTCTCTTGTCTCTTTCAGTCTCTCTCTTCTCTGTCCTAGGTCCCCGTTGAATGCCCTGTGGGTTGGGGCAGACATTACATACTCATTGTATAAAAAAATCCACTGAGATCAACTCTCAGTTCTAAACATCTATGCCCCAAATGAAAGGGCACCCACATTTGTAAAAGAAATGTTACTGAAGCTCAAAGCACACATTGATCCTCACACAATAATAGTAGGAGATTTCAACAACCCACTTGCCACACACACTCCAGTCAAGTCTGCGTGACAGCAGCCCACGAGGCGAAAAGCTTCAAGGAAGCTAGTCTTCTGGAACCCCTTTTGGCATTCCTAACTCGGAAGTGACCCCAATTTGTTCTTGCAATAGTTGATGGAAGGTCTCGCATGCTTTCTGAATAGAGGTGCCCCCAAGGAATGATTTACTAATAGCTAAGCAAAATTGGACATTGCTTTCTGGCCTTCACCAATAGTCTATGCTGAACCAAACCTGGGCTTGGAATTTCATAAAGAATGTTACCCATTCAGACTAATCACCTCCAGCATTGCTAGGGAAATAGTGAAGGAGGTCAGGCATTGAAGTTTAAAGAGTGGGAGTTAGTTATCCCAGGGCAAGTTCAACTAGAATCTTCATTACAGTCACATATGGCAGACCACATTAGAATCGCAGCTGAATCACTCCCAGGAATTAGATTATTGTATTGTTCTAGGTAAAGTTAGCAAGAATGGGACCCCTGGGGCATTCTCTGCTAGCTCAGAGGATTAGCATAGTTGGGTGTTTACTAAGGATGGGGCTGGTCATAGCTTATATAATAGATTAGAATGGAAACTGTTTATACCTAGCTTCTAAGATTAGCCTGACTATAGATGAGATGCCAAGTTCCTGTCAGTTTAAATGTGTATACTTTTCTATAGAACCATTGTGCTTCAGATGATCTCATGTACCTTGACTGGTGCATTATCTAACTTCCTTTTGCCTTCTGTAATGACCATTTAAGCCTGATGCCTATTTTGAAAAAATACACCCAGATTCAACACTTCCTTGCGTTTGCGTCTGTGTGTCATTTTCTTGCCAACTCCTTGCCCACCTGATTACTGGGACCCCAATTTCTCCCGTGGGTTGAGGGACCTTCAACAGGCTTGGCCCACAGCACCCACTCTCACCAATGGACAGATCATGGAAACAGAAACTAAACAGAGACACAGTGAAACTAAAAAAAGTTATGAATCAAATGGACTTTTTGAAAATTTTTAAAGATTTATTTATTTTATGTATATGAGTACACACTATAGCTGTACAGATAGTTGTGAGCCTTCATCTGGTTGTTGGGAATTGACTTTTAGGCCCTCTACTTGCTCCAGTAGGCCCTGCTCACTCTGGTCCAAAGATTTATTTATTATTATAAATAAGTACACTGTCTTCAGATGCACTAGAAGATGGCATCAGATCTCATTATGGGTGGTTGTGAGCCACCATGTGGTTGCTGGGATTTGAACTTAGGACCTTCAGAAGAGCAGTTGGTGCTCTTACTCACTAAGCTATCTCACCAGCCCAAACCAAATGGATTTAACAGATATACATAGAATATTTCATCCAAAACCAAAAGAACATACCTTCTTCTCAGTACCTCATGATACCTCCTCCAAAATCAACCATATAATCAGACACAAAACAAACCTCAACAGCTACAAGAACATTGAGTTAATCCCATGTACTCTATAGAACCACCATGGACTAAGGCTGGTCTTCAGTAACAACAAAAACAACAGACAGCCCACATAAATGTGGAAGCTGAACAACCATCTACTCAATGGTAACTTGGTCAGGGATGAAATTAAAGTCTTTCTAGAATTTAATGAAAATGAAGGCATGAAGTAATAAAGTGAAAAACAAATCTGTAGAAACAAGGTTCTGGGAATATAGAAAACAAGTTTTTGAGAATATAAAAACAAAGTTCTGGGAATGTAGAAATAAAGGTAAAAACAAGACTTTTTTGTTTTGTTTTGTTTTGTTTTTTTGTGTTTTGTTTTTCGAGACAGGGTTTCTCTGTATAGTCCTGGCTGTCCTGGAACTCACTCTGTAGACTAGGCTGGCCTCGAATTCAGAAATCCATCTGTCTCTGCCTCCCAAGGGCTGGGATTAAAGGCGTGGGACACCATCGCCCGGCTAAAACAAGACTTTTGAGAAAGAAATAATAAGCCAAAATTACCTATAGTAGAGACATCTGCTTGTATAAGAAAAACAAAGTTTTTAAAGGTCAGGAAGGCTGGGCTGAACTAAAAGCTGACCAGAACATAACCTGTAAGAACAAGATTAGATGTTCTACCCCTCCCTGTACTGGGGTCCAAGAACACTCTGACCTTACAAAAATTCTGGGACTTTCCAGCATGACCTGTTCCAGGGGCTTGTCAGGTACAACAGTTAGGTAAGGGGGCAAATGTAGCCAAGAACAGCTCCCTTGAGTAAGCCTACCAATGCCTGAAGAGATCCTTTATTTGATACTGAACCAATCAGAATAAGCCAACTAGCCCTGTTGCCTTTGTAAAGTATAAAAGATGTGTGCTTTCTGAGTTCAGGGTTTCTTCTTCCTACCAGGATGAGCAACCCCTCATGCATTGGCCATGCACGTTGGATCAATAAACCTCTTGTTATTGCAGTGATCCGTTGTCAAGCTGTGATCTGTGGAGTAGTGCATTGGGGCTAAGACTCTCTGAGGGTCTCACAGAGTTTTACAGGCACAGCAAACCCAAACTATGGGACACAATGAAAGTAGTGCTAAAAGGAAAACTCAGAGCTCTAAGTGCTATGGCAGGGAAACTAGAGACTCCCAAGATCCTAAGAGGATGATTTTAGCAAAGAGGGTGAGATAGAACCTGTAAAGACCACCTCCTATAGTTAGGGATGGCCACCAGTGGTGGGATGGGGTGACACACCTATCTCAAAGTTTTTAACCCTGAAATATTCCTGTCCAAAGAAAGAACAGGGATAAATAAAGGAACAGAGACTGAAGGAAGGGCCATCTGGGGATTGCCCCACCTGGGGATCCATCCTATCTGTAGACACCAAACCCAACACTGTTGCACTTGCCAAGAGGTACTTGTTATCAGGAACCTGGTAGGACTGCTCCTTGGGAGGTTCAACCAGCAACTGATCAATGCAGATGTGGATGCTTGGAGCGAACCATCAGACTGAGCCCAGGAACCCTGGTGGGGGAGATCATGAAAGGACTGGAGGAGGGAATAGGGATTGCAACCCCATAAGAAGAACAACATCAGCTGGCCAGACCACCCAGTCCTCCCACGGACTAGACCACCAACCCAGGAGTATACAGGGAGAGACCCATGGCTCCAGATACATATATAGCAGAGAATGGCCTTGTCTGACATCGATGGGAGGGGAGGTCTTTGGTCCTGTGGAGATTTGATGTCCCAGTGTAGGGGGATGCTGTAAGGGTGGGGTGGGAGAGGGTAGATGGGTGGAGGAGTACCCTCATAGAGGCAAAGGAAAAGGAGGAGAGGAAGATTGTGGGATGGGGGGTTTGTGGAGGAGTAACTGGGAATTGGGATATCATTTGAGATGTAAACGAATAGAATGAATAATAATAATAAAAAAAGATCCTCATCCTAGCAGAATGGAAGTCAGTATTCTCCTAGCAGCCTTCAGATGAAGATATATAACTCTCAGCTCCTCCTGTACCTTACCTACCTGGATGCTGCCATGTTCCTGCTTTAATGATAATGGACTGAACCTGTAAGTCTGTCCCAATTAAATGTTGTCCTTATAAGAGTTGCCTTGAACCAACCAACCAACAAACAAACAAACAAAGTAAAAAGTCGGGCAGTGGTGGCACATGCCTTTAATCCCAGCACTTGGGAGGCAGAGGCAGGCAATTTCTGTGTTTGAGGCCAGCCTGGTCTACAGAGTGAGTTCCAGGACAGCCAGGGTACATGGAGAAACCATCTTAAACAAACAAACAAACAAACAAAAAGTTGCTTTGATTATGGTGTCTGCTCACAGCAGTAAAACCCTAGCTAAGACAGAAGTTGGTACCAGAGACTGGGGTATTATGTGACCATGCCTTTGCAAGAATGTGGATTTTGGGACTTTGGATTTGGAAAGTAGTGGAATACTTAAATGGAGCTTAATGGGTTATCTTAGTAGGAATATGGAAGACCTTGTTATGGGGAGTGATCTGAATTGTGCAGTCATGGCCCAAGAGATTTCAGTGGAGAAGAAATTCAGTATGTGGCCTAGAGACTGGTTTTGTAGTATTTTGGTGAAGAACATGGCTGCTTTTGCCCTTGTCTGAAGAGTTGGCCTCAGGCTCAGGTTTAGAGACTCAGATTAATTTCATTGACAAAGGAAGTCTCAGAAATGCCCATCCTAGACTTTGTTCTCTGCTTAAGTCTCATGAAGAGCGTTTGGAATAAGCATAGTATCTGCATATTAATCCCAAGTGATGGGGTTCATGGTGTGTGCCACCTTCAATGGGAAATTAAACAGTTTTAACATGAACCTGTAGAATATTTGATATATGAAAAACTTCAAACATGTTTGAAAGTAGGGAAACTAGAATGAATCACCAATACTAACAAAATGAAACATTATTTATTTTCATGGAAACGATTGTTTTGCCTGCATGCATGTCTGTGTGCCACATGTGGACCTAGTGCACGAGGAGATGAGAAGAAAGCATCAGATCATCTAGGACTGGAGTTACAGATAGTTGTGAGCTGCCGTGTGGCTTCTGGGAATTGAACTTCAGTCCTGTGTAAGAGCAATAAATACTCAAAACCCCTGAGTTACCTTTCCAGCCTTCCACCATGTGAATCTCCAGCATCCAATTCCAGTTTTCAGACTTGGTCATGGGAGGCTTTATTCTCTGAGCCATTTTGCTGGCCAGTAATATAACATCTTGATATTATTCAATACTTCATACAGAATTCTGTTTGTTTAACATAGATGTTTCTTTAGATACAGAGACCTGATAACATTCATCGATTTGGTTTGGTATTGCACAGAGGTAGGACAAGACTAAACAAAGTAGGGTTGTTTGTATCTATTTAAAAGATCAAATGTCTTGCTAGCCATCACTAGTGGTTGATGTTACACCTGTCTATTATGAACGATTGCAAGGTGGTGATGGATTAATTCTGTCATTTTTTTTTCTTTTTTCAGTTGGAATACTTCTTTAAAGGGAACATTTCAGTGAGATAGAGTGTCACATTTATAAAAATTCATCACCAGAAAGACATAAGTAGGAGGATCAGGAGTTTGAGGATAGCCTTGGTCACAGGAGACCTTGTGGTGGTTTGAATATGCTTGGCCAATGTAGTGGCACTATTAAAAGGTGTTGCCTGGTTGGAGAAAGAGTGTCACTGTGGGGGTGGGCTTGGAGACCTTCAACCTAGCCACCTGGAAGTCGGTCTTCTCCTAGCAGCCTTTAGCTCAGGATGTAGGACTCTCAGCTCCTCCCTTGCCATAGGGGCCTAGATGCTGCTGTGCTCCCACCTTGATGATCATGGACTGAATGAACCTCTGAAGCTCTGACCCAATTAAATGTTGTGCTAATAAGAGTTGCCTTGGTCATGGTATCTCTTCACAGCAGTAAAATCCTAAGTGGGACATACCCTGTCTCAAAACAAGCAAGAAAACAAACAAACAAAAACCAACAACAACCAACCAGAAGAAAGAGTCCCACATAATTTTCCTTTCCTTAACTATTTTACTGCCTCTCAAAATAGAGCACAAAGGTAAAGTGGAAACTTCTAGATCCTTGGGAAGCTAGGTATGTCAAATGATGTTTTGCTGGGGTACATAGGTGAAAGGATGTCTTCCTAAAGCAAACGTGGAAGAATGTTTTCCTGAAGCAAACACAGGTGAAAGGATGTTTTTATATAGGAAACATGTGGAAGGACCTGTGAGGAAGGAGTATCAATATGACCCTACAGACAATGGGAGACTAGTGTTGAGCCTTGGTTTGGTTTGCTCCACTTCTCTATTCTTCCCTAAAGACAGGAAGATTTAGGTTTGCCTTATATAGCATTGTTGAGCTCAACGTGTGATAATGTATCCAGTGAAAGAAACTTGCTGAAGAACTGCACATGAGGTTTCTGAGGCCTCGCATCAAGCCTGTTGGGCAGTGTTTTGGTTTCTGCAGGATTGAAGGACAGCTGCTGGTTTGTGCCTAGCCTCTATCTGCCAAAAAGATTGGACTGTAGCTGCTGGACTACCTGCTTAGAGGTCTGCAGCTGTAGAGTCCTATTTTGTGTTTGCTATGTTAATGAATTCTTGCCAAAGGAAAATGATTGGCTCTCTTTAATAGCCAATATGTGTAAAATATATGATCTATAAAATATACACATAGATATTATTGTGTTAATAATGGGTGATTGAACTCAGGGCCTTATACAAGATAAACAAGTGCTCTGTGGATTTGCATCTCCAAACTTCCTGCCCTCTGCTGTAGTGATGAGTATCAAACCCAACCCTTTTCATGCCAAGTATCGTTAAGCCTCTATCACTGTGACCAAGCACCTGCTACACACACAAGTTAAAGGAAGAATGATTTCATTACCAGTTTGAGATGGTTTGGTTCATGGCCCTCTGACTCCTCTGCATTGGGTCCATGAATGGTGAGGCAGAACTGTGTGGCAAAGAGCATGTGGTAGGGGAAAGTAGTTTGCCTATCAGTGGACAGGAGACAGAGACCAACAGAAAGGTTCAGAGGGAAGTAATTTTATGCAAAGTCATACTTCCAAGGATCAGAAATCTACCTGCCTCTACCTCAGGAGTGTTTGGATTGAAGGGGAACACCACCATTCCTGTTTTCTGATGTTTTTCCTGACCCTCTTCTCTTTCTTCCCTCTCCCTCTCTCTTTTCGGCCTTGCTCCTCTCCCCCACCAGAAATACACTGTTCTTATGACAAACCAAGGAACATGGTGTGAACAGAGGAACATGGTATGGGATTTTTCGAGAAGTCACTCTACAGCCTGTAGTAGTTCTCTATTACTCTGATGGTTAACTTTGATGGCCGACTTGATGGAGCTTGGTATCCCTATGGAAACAAATGTCTAGGCATGTCTGTGGGGTTTTGTAGATTAGGTTAGTTGAGTTGGGGAGACCCAAGAAAGACCTACTCAAATGTGGGTGGTACCATTCAGCAGACTGAACACCAGTGGAAGAAGGAAGATGGCTGCCTTACTCTACTTCCTGCCCCCTGAGATGACCATCTTTCTCTGTCACATGCTCCTGTTACCATGATGCTCTTCACATATGCCCACACCACTGGGGGGCTGACTGACTATGGACAGAAATCACCAAAAGCTTGAACCAAAATGAACATTTCTCTCCCCTTTTTAGTATTTGGATGAAGCTGCTGAGCCATGGGCATGTTGCCAGCATTCTAGGGCACAGGGAAGGGAAGGGTAGAGAAAGCCTCTGGGATAGACACAGAGACTATTCAGTTCAGGGGCTTACTCAGCACTGTTCTCCTTAGTAGTATTGCATTTTCAGTGTGTGCACATCTACAGGAGATCAGAACTTGCTATATATTTGAAGAATCATGGACTGTGATGGTTAGAGAGCCCTTAGAGTTCTACCCATGAAACCCTTTTGCTTTACATGAGAAGAACCAAGACCCAGTGGCCTAGTAGTAGTAGTAGTAGTAGTAGTAGTAGTAGTAGTAGTAGTAATAGTAGTAGTAGTTGTAGTGCATGTGTGTTGGAATTCAATTTTAAAGTCTCCGTTTGTCCCTCAATTTGGTAGATGTGGTCAATGACTGCTTAGTTATAAAGAAGTACTAATCATCATTTGCTCAATTTTTACTAAAATCAGCTGATGACCCTAGGATGTAATTTTCTTTAGCCTTAGATGGTTGCTTAAATTTGTTTTCTTTCTGAATCTATCAGAAAGTTGATTCAAGTGAACCTCCCAGTTCCAGAAGGCAGCCATGGAATCAGCCTCATGGGGCTTGGACTCAACTCTGTGTTTATGGCAGTAGTTCTCAATTTGTGACCACAACAGGGGTCACATATCAGATAACCTGCATATGAGATATTTATGTTATGATTCATAATAGTATCAAAACTACAGTTATGAAGTAGCAACAAAATAATTTTATGGTTGGGAGGTGTGATGATTTGTATATGCTCTGCCCGGGGAGTGGCACTATTAGATGCTGTGGCCTGGCTGAAGAGATGGCTCAGCAGTTAAGAGCACTGACTGCTCCTCTGAAGGTCCTGAGTTCAAATCCCAGCAACCACATGGTGGTTCACAACCATCTGTAGTGAGATCTGACACCCTCTCATAGTATCTGAATACAGCTACAGTGTACTTACATAAATCTTTAGAAGCTGGGGCCTTGTTGGAGTAGGTTTGTCACTGTGGGTGTGGGGTTTAAAACCTTCATTCTAATTGTCTGTAATCCAGTATTATGTTAGCAGCTTTCAGATGAAGATGTAGAACTCTCGGCTCCTCTCAGCTCCTCCTGCACCATGCCTGCCTGGGTGTTGCCATGTTCCTGCATTGATGATAATGAACTGAACCTCTGAACCTGGAAGTCAGTCCCAATTAAATGTTATCCGTATTAGAGTTGCCTTGTTTGATGGGGTCTGCTCACAGCAGCGAAACCCTAGTTAAGACAGAAGTTGGTACCAGGGACTGTGGTATTGCTGTGATAGGCCTGGCCATGCTTTTGTTTGGAAGAATGTGGATTTTGGGACTTTGGATTTGGAAAGCAGTGGAATGCTTTCAATGGGGCTTAATCTTAGTAGGAATATGGAAGACTTTGCTACTAAGAGTGATCTGAATTGTGCAGTCCTGGCCCAAGAAGTTTCAGTGGAGAATTTCAATATGTGGTTTAGAGACTTTTTGTGGTGTTTTGGTGAAGACAGGAGACAGGCATGCAGATCTCTGAGATCAGGGTCAATCTCCAAAGCAAGATCCAAGACAGCCAAATTTAGGCAGTGAAGGAGGTAGAAAAGAGGAAGGTCGCGATAGTGTAATACAGCAAGGGGGCATGTTCCAGTGAGGGACTCGAAGGGTTTTATTCTGTCCCACACCCAGTAATTACCACTGACCAATGGTTGGGGTCTTACACCAGCTCCTGCAAGGAGCGGAACTCTGCAGCCAAATCTAGGCATGGAGCTTATACATATTGTAATTGTGTGTTTTTTGCAAAACTTCTTTGGGGTTGGAAGTTTACTGCAAAAAATTGGCACCCATCATATCGTTTAGAATCCAATTAATTTGAGATAAAAGTCCACTGCCCCGAATAAACAGCTGGGGCAGTGATTTAAGGCAGCAGCAATGTGTGGCTTGAAAGCTGATTGGGTCTGAGAGGGTCCAGAGAGAGCTGCAGTGAGGCTCCCTCCCCAAGCCCCAGGTACACAGACAGCTACAGCCAGGGGTAGCACCCTAGCACTGAGCTGGACTTGGGCAGAGCCAATGTAGGATTACCAGGGATGGACCTGGGACCCTGGAGCACAATTGCCTGGGAGTTAGTTTTCTGGCAGACATAGTGAGCTGATTGGGGCTTCTACACCAGAGGGAGTCACTCCATGCTTGCTTCCCTACACGGGACAGCCAGACCCACTCTTCCCAACCGCTTGCACTGCAGGCTACCTGAGAGAAAGCATATATACTGCCAGCTGCAACCCAAACAAAAGACAGAGAGCCTGCTCAGAAGCACAGACACCTCTGTTCTTTCTGTAGTCAGCCTCTCCCTGCAAATAAGAATCAGAGAGGACTGCAGTGTGCTGAATCGAACACCAGAGGGAGACAAAGGTACAAAGGGCTCCAGATCAGGTAATATAAAATTATAAATTCATTATAAATATATATTTAAATATATATGAACATATATATTTAAAGATGAGAAATACAATAAATACCTTTTGAGATTTATGGGATGATATTTTCAATGGTTCGATAGAGATGAACTTCAAGGAAATAGGCGTCTTGAAATTCACGATTACTGCAATATTTATTGTGCCTTCTCAAAAGACAGGGCCCTAGATACAAAAAATTACATGCCTTAGAAAAGGGATTAGAGGGCTGGTGAGATGGCTCAGCGGGTAAGAGTACCGACTGCTCTTCCGAAGGTCATGAGTTCAAATCCCAGCAACCACATGGTGGCTCACAACCACCTGTAATGAGATCGGACGCCTCCTTCTGGTGTGTCTGAAGACAGCTACAGTGTACTTAAAATAATAAATATATAATAAATATTTTTAAAAAAAGAAAAGGGATTAGAGGCGGGCAGTGGTGGTGCACACCTTTAATCCTAGCACTTGGGAGGCAGAGTCAGGTGGATTTCTGAGTTTGAGACCAGCCTGGTCTACAGAGTGAGTTCC
>NW_022196912.1:102632609-102646080 GCF_008632895.1 Mastomys coucha
AGCACAACAAAAGAGAGCCAGTTGGTAGATACAGCAAATGCTAAGTCCACAGAGGGAGAAGTCAGGGAGATTGAATGAAAACATGCTTTAACGAAGAGTTAGAAAACTCTTGCCAGGACAATTTCTCGGGGTCTTTGAACACGGTCTACTCACTGGATTTCTGGGATTTCTTTGCCTGGTATGACAAACAGAGCCTGAAATAGGCTTATCCAGTAAGTAGACAGAGATATGAGATAATAATTTAGGCCTTGATCTCATGGAGGTTGGGGCAGGAGACAGTAGAAATACTGTCTCATCAGTTCATACTTGTTCAGATTGCTTTATTTGCTTTGATTTGTTTAATTATCAAAATGTTCCCACCTTGAGTACAATGGACTGAATCTCTGAACCTGTAAGCCAGCCCCAATTAAATGTCCCTAGAAGAATTGCCTTGGCCATGGTGTCTGTTCATAGTAGTACAACCCTAACTGAGACAGGAGGGTCATCACAACATGAGGAACTGTATTAAATGGTTGTAACTTTAGGAAGGTTGAGAACCTTGTCTATGGGGTGATCTTGGACAATTAGGTCTGTGGACCATAGTTTCCTCAACTATAAAATGGGGTATAGGGCTGGAGAGATGGCTCAGTGGTTAAGAGCACCAACTACTCTTCCAGAGGTCCTGAGTTCAAATCCCAGCAACCACATGGTGGCTCACACCATCTGTAATGAGATCTGATGCCCTCCTCTGGTGTGTCTGAAACAGCTACAGTGTACCTATAATAAGTAAACAAATAAATAAATTAAAAAAGAAAAAATGGGGTGTAACAATGATAGTGATAGCATATATTTTGAAGAATAAATGCAAAGGTATATTTAAAGCATCCAGATTAGTATAGCACATGGATTGTATTCAAATGTATACAGATTTATCCTACTTCAAGAAACTTGTTTAGGATTCTGATTCACACAGGATGCTGGAGAGACAGCTCAGTTGAGTCAAGTACTTCTCTTGCAAACATGAGTACCTCAGTTTGATCCCCTGACCCCTTCCGGAAAAACAAACCACGTTCAGCAGAATATTTTTGTAATTCCAAAACTAGGGATGCAAAACCATTGAGGGATCCATAGAACTTGGCTAAGCTACCTGTCAAATTGCAGGACAATGGCATCAGGTTTATCTTAAAAAGAAAGATGGTGTCCCATAGGAGAAAATTGAGATTTTTCTTGGCTGCTACATGGACACATACCCATTGTACACCTCCAACATGTGTGCAAACAAGCACACACAGATACACATCACATGTGTACACATGCATATGCACAGAATAATTCACATGGCTTTTGCTGTAACTGAGATGCATGAACAGTTTTTTCTTTTCTTTTTTAAAGATTTATTTATTATTATATGTAAGTATGTGTACGTAGCTGTCTTCAGATCTCATTACAGGTGGTTGCGAGTCACCATGTGGTTGCTGGGATTTCAACTCCTGACCTTCGGAAGAGCAGTCAGTGCTCTGAACAGCTGAGCCATCCCTCCAGCCCCGTGAACAGTTTTCATAAGGGAGTTTTCTTCTCAGGACAGACGATGACAGTGATGTCCCCAGGGGCTATGCTTTTTTTTTTTTTTGGTAGGTTTCCTCAGCTTGATTATTATGGTACTCCAACCTCCCAGGTCAGAAATTCTAGATTACTTATATTGATTTTCTTCCTTTCAGATACCCAAACATTCCTTTAGCCCTCTGTTAGGTCCAGGACAGCTTGACCACATTATGGGACAGGCGATGCGCCTGACATGACTAGGCCTCTGTAAGTTGTCCAGATCCAAGAGGTCTCCCTCCTTGTCCCTCTGAGGGCCCTGCTTCTGCTCTTCCAGCCCTAGCATATCAGTGCAACAGGGGTAGAGGCTGGCAAGTGGATGTCATTACACTCTGAGGGAGCTGGGTAGTGACCAGCTTGGGTCTGAGCTTTGGGTAGTTCCTCCTGGGACCGTCTGTTCTGGGCATGTGCTGACACAAGCCTCCTGGCTGCAGTTGGTGTTCCATGCTGCTGCTGTTCTCCCAGAAAGGCGCTGCTCACGTTTGGATGCTGCTGGCCAGCCACCATACTGGTTTTGTTTCTTCCTTTTATCACAGGTTCCTTCTTCCTTCCTTTGCCCCGGAACTAGGTGGACAGTTTTCTCATCGCCTCCTCTACAGTGATTTTACATACTTAAAGAGGAACCCTGTGCTTTGATCCTCTTTGCAGATGTCTCATGTCTGCCACAGAGATGCAAAATCTTGCATGAAATTCTAAATCAGCCATCACCAGCTTCATGTCCCGCCGCTGCAGAAACACAGCTGGGCCTTGGGGAGATTCTGAAATGTTCCCTTTCTGGCTTTGGTTGTTTAGTTGTGTTCTCTATTGAGCTTCTCGGGTCAGACCCCCTCCTGGTTTATAGCTCTCTAATGGATCCCTATCATGCTTTGATTAAAATCTAAACTCTTCAAGCTCTATGTGGTGTAGCCTAGCTTGGCACCTGCACCTTCTTGCCCACGAGTGCCTTTGCCTCGGCCACACCCGGTTCCTTTCTGTTTCTTCAACATGCTAAGCTTTAACCTTGGATTTTTACAGTTGCAGTTTCCCATCCTAGAACATTCTTAGCCTCACGACCACCATGGGTGACTTTCTCACCTGTCAGGTTGGGATTTCTTAGGGGGATCTTATCTGACAATGCTGTCCAAAGAAGTGATCAGTGACTTCTGCTCAGTTTTTCTTTGTCTTACTTCTGCTTCTGTCCTTCCTAGGGTTTAGCACAGGATACAACTATCCTGATACTTCTTTATCACTTTCCTTCCCCACCTTAGCCAAAGGATGCTCTCCATTTACGAGGGCAGTTACTCTTGTTAACATCCTGCTTTCAGCATGGGATACTGATTATATGTCAGGCACTGTGTTGGTTTGAATAGATTTGGTCCCCGTAGACTCATGTGTTTGAATACTGGCCCCATAGGGAGAAGTATTATTAAGAGGTGTGGCCTTATTAGAGTAGGTGTGGTCTCTTTGGAGGAAGTTTGTCATTGTGGAAGTGGGCTTTGAGGTCTTTTTTTAAAAAAAAATATATTTATTTATTTTATTTTATGTATATAAGTACACTACAGCTGTACAGATGGTTGTGAGCCTTCATGTGGTTGTTGGGAATTGAATTTTTGAACCTCTGCTCCTTCTGGCCAACCCACTTGCTCAGTCTCTGCTCACTCTGGCACAAAGATTTATTTATTATTATATATAAGTACACTGTAGTTGTCTTCAGATGCACCAGAATAGGGCAACATATCTCATTATAGGTGGTTGTGAGCCACCATGTGATTGCTGGGATTTGAACTTCGGACCTTTGGAAGAACAGTCAGTACTCTTACCTGCTGAGCCATCTCTCCAGCCCTGAGGTCTTATTTATTTATACACACTAAAGCTCTGCCCAATGTGGAAGCTACTCTCCTGGCTACCTTAAGATAGAAATAGAGAACTCTCAGCTCCTTCTCCAGTACCATGTCTGCCTGCATGCTGCCATGCTTCCTGCCATAATAATAATGGACTAAACCTCTGACACTGTCAGCTAGCCCCAGTTAAATGTCTGCCCATATCAGCTTTGTCTACTTATGATGTCTCTTCACAATAATACAACTCTATCTAAGACAGGCATCGTGGATCCAAATCCTTGCTGTCCTACCTTCTATATTCTAGCAGCATACAGATAACACCATTTGAAGAAAAGGATTATATAATTTCAACTAAAAGCAAAATTGGTTCGTATGCTAAAGTATAAGGGGATAGATTAAGTCTCAGAGAGTGTAGAGGTAATTGGGTAGTTGTATATAGGGATAATGTCTTAGTTTGGTTTCTGTTGCTATGATAAATTGCCATGGCCAGAAACAACCTAGGGAGGAAAGTGTTCATTATCCATTTAATTGGGAGCTCAAGGCAGGAACCATTGCAGAGGCCATGGAGCCATTGCTTACTGGTGTGTTCCTCATGGCTTGCTTGGTCTGCTTTCTTTTAACACCTAGGATATCCAACCCAGGGGGCACCACTCGGAGTGAGCTGTGCCCTCCCATACCAACCATCAATCAAAAAAAAAAATCACGTTTGTCCATAGGCCAAGTGTTGTTGTTTTCTCAATTAAGATTTCCTCTTCCAAAATGACTCTAGCCTTAGTCAAGTTGACATAAAACTCGCCCGCACAGATGATATATCTGTGGAAGTGACATGAGCACAGAGAACAGATATTCCAGGATGGAGATGACCTATGAAGATATTGGGGAGTAGGAAGTATAAGAGCAGCAGTCAGGTTGGCAAGTTGAGGGATACAAAAGAAGCCACCATAGTTGCACTGTGGTGAGTCAGGGGAGAGAAGCATTGGTGGGTTTTACTATTCAATGCAATGTGATAACTCTGAACATAAATATTCAATTGGCAAAGCATTCATTTGATTCTCATAAGAGCTTCTTAAATAAGTAGGGACCAAGAAAATTGAATGCTTATCAAGAAGGAAATAAAGATAGTATCAAATTAGAAAATCTGCTGTAGGGCTGGAGAGCAGGTTCAGTGGTTTAAGAGCACTGACTGTTCTTTCAGAGGTCTTGAATTCAATTTCTAGTAACCACGGAATGACTTACAACCATCTGCAAAGGGGTCTGATGCCCTCTTCTGGTGTGTCTGAAGACAGCTACAGTGTGCTCATATAAATAAAGTAAATCTTTTTTTTTTTTTTTTTTAAGATTTACTTTATTTATTTTATGTGTATGAGTACACTGTAGCTGTACTGATGGCCATGAGCTATCATGTGTGTGGCTGCTGGGAACTGAACTCAGGACCTCTGCTGGCCCTGCTCGCTCCGGCTTAATTCACTGTAGCTGTCTTCAGATGCACCAGAAGAGAGCGTCCAGTCTCATTACGGGTGGTTGTGAGCCACCATGTGGTTGCTGGGATCCGAACTCAGGACCTTCGGAAGAGCAGTCCGTGCTCTTACCCGCTGAGCCATCTCGCCAGCCCAATAAAGTAAATCTTAAGAAAGAAAAAAATAGCTGGGCAGTGATGGCACACACCTTTAATTCCAGCAATTGGAAGACAGAGGTGGGTGAATTTCTGAGTTTGAGGCTGGCCTGGTCTACAAAGTGAGTTCCAGGACAGCCAGGGCTATACAGAGAAACCCTGTCTTGAAAACAAAAAACAAAAAAAGAAGGAAAGGAAGGAAGCAAGGAAGAAAAGAAGAAAGAAAGAAAGAAAAAGAGAAAGAAAGAGAAAGAGAAAAAAATCTGCTATAAGGTACATGGTGCAAAGCTAATTCATTAACTCATTGTTAATCTTGGCTATAGACTATCACCCCTTGGGAATTTCCACAAAGTACTATGTTTGGATCCTGCCTGTTGAACCTGGATTTGACAGCTCTAGGGATGGCCTGGGAGGATGCGTAGGGCTTGGTAGGTGATTCCAACATGGCTGAGAACCACTCTAAAGGCACCCGGTTTTTGCCATAGCACATTGCCCCTTTGCCAGAACCTTCTCTCTGACCAGCCTGGTGAAATCTTTTTCATGTTTACACATTTCAAGTTTACACATTTCCTGTGGGTCTTCGGGAAAGTTTTGAGGCCCAGACCCCACACTAGACTCTAAAATCAGAATCTTGTTGGGTAGAACTGGGCTACCGCTTGTTTTAAAGGTGCCTCAGTAGCTTGCCTACTTTAGAGCTTCTTCTTTTTTTTTTTCTTTTTTGGTTTTTCCGAGACAGGGTTTCTCTGTATAGCCCTGGCTGTCCTGGAACTCACTCTGTAGACCAGGCTGGCCTCGAACTCAGAAATCCACCTGCCTCTGCCTCCCAAGTGCTGGGATTATAGGAGTGCGCCACCACCGCCCGGCTACGTTAGAGCTTCTTACACTGGTCTTTTGATTTTCCTGTCTGCTTTGCCTTTTTTGTGTGTTCTCCTTAGGTGAGATATTCTTAATTTTTTTTTTTTGTAGTTTTTATGGGATTTCAGAAGGCAGAGGATTTACATAGTTATATATTTACTCTATCATATTTAATTGGAAGTCTGCAAACTTAACAAATCAATTTAATTACATTTTAATATGAAAGTTTACACATTTACTATATGAATTGAAAGTGCTTTGTACTTTCCATTCCTAGGTGATAACTCCTGGCCTGCAGCACTAACAGTTTGTTAGTTAAACTTATGGTTTAATTAGAGCAACCAAGTTTTATTTTTCCCTCCTCTGCCTCACACATGCTAAGGTAAGTACATTCCTTAGTTCTCATCTGTTGGTTATAGTTTCTTTATTTCTTTTCTGTGGTCCTGGAGATTGAACTCAGGACCATGTCATGCTAAGCCTGTGCCGAACAGCTGGGCAGCACATCAAGCCCCTAAAACAGTTAAATATTTCTGGTTTTTGTTCTGCTCTGCTCAGTCTTTTAAAAACACTTATAATGACTTATTATGTTTTTGTGTATGTCTGTGGGCTGGTGTGTTTGGGCATGTGTATTCATGTTACAGCACACGTGTGGAGGTTAGAGGGTAGCTTAGCAGTGACTGGTCATTTTGTTCACCAGTATGTAGGTTCTGGGGATCCAACACATATCCTGTGGCTCGTGTAGCAAGCACACATGTACTCACTGAGCCGTCTCACTGGCCCTGTGTTGCTTCATCTTCATGCTTTTGGGTGACTCTCTGTGTTGCTGGTTGTTATCCAACAAACGTCTTCCTTCTGGGGGAGTGCCCTGTTTCAACTTTTATTAAACAATTCCCAACCCACAAGTCAACTTTAGTTTCTTCTCGAGCGCAGTTAACGCTTCCATCTCTGTGCCCTCTACCACTTGATTCTGTATTCCTTTTGGGATTCTCACCCCATCTAGACATCATTGATTTCCTTACACGAATGTGTTATGAACTGCAAACTTGAATGGTGAGGGCTGTGTTGGTCAATTCTATGTCATCACCATCTTGGTATGCACTTTCCTTCTCTATTGTCCCTTATAGTTAGATTTTCTTATTTTATTTTTCAGTTGTTTTGCATATGTGAATGTATATGCACCACATGTATGATTGATGCCCACAAATGTTAGAAGGGGTTATTGGGTTCCCTGGAACTGAAGTTTCAGGATGTTGTGAGTTGCCTTGTGGGTCCTGTAAGAACAGGATCTGCTCTCTGCTAAGGAGCTGTCTCTCCAGTCCCTTTAGTCAGTCTTCCAGTCTCTATGTGGCTTTTTTTCTCTTCTTTTTAAAAAGTGTTCCACTCCTCTTCTGAAGCAGGATCTCTTTATGTAGTCTTGACTGTCCTGGAACTTGCTTTGTAGACCAGGCTAGTCTTGAACTCACAATGTGCCACCACACCCAACTATGTGGCTTTTTATGATGTCTTTCAATGAAGCTAAGTTTGTAATATGTTACTTTTCAGAAGCCATCTAGGAGAGACTAAGGCATGCAAGTAAATTTTCTGGAGATGGCCCACCATTTTGCATGACTTGCTATGGGTGAGCTCTGAGAATGCATAGTCCTTAGAGAGTTATCCCAGGATTCCTTCTTGCTGCTGGTATGGCTTTCCTGTCACTGTTACGTCATCTAACATCCCTCCACTCTATTGAGCAAATCTCCTTCAGATCAACATGAATATGAACTTTCATGAATTCATGCTGTTTAGATAAATTTACGACTTTATAGAATTACTGATTTGATTCAAATAATTTTATGAAAATGGATTTAGTTATTTTGCCAGAAAGATAAAGTTAGAATCAAGAATAGAATATGCTCATTCCTTACAGAATATTAAGTAAAAGCTGCATAATGATAATACACGGAGCTTTCACAATTACAGTAAAAAGAGAAGTAGGCTTGGGACAATTTTTTTTTTTTTTTGGTTTTTCAAGACAGGGTTTCTCTGTGTAGTCCTGGCTATCCTGGAGCTCACTCTGTAGACCAGGCTGGCCTCGAACTCAGAAATCCACCTGCCTCTGCCTCCCAAGTGCTGGGATTAAAGGCGTGCGCCACCACGCCCGGCTTGGACAAATTTTTGATCAAGGGAAAAACATTCATCCTAGGTCAGGTCCAAGGATGAAGCCACAGGTCCAAGGATGAAGTGCACTATGATAAAGGAAGGCCATGTGAAATGGTTGCTTTGAATTTATAATGAGTTCATAGCCTGAAACACTGCTTTGAACTTACTATTAACATCTGTCTATAACTCCCCTTTTGTGTAACATTTTATCTAAAAGGTAATTTTCTAAAGAACTTTTGCTTAAGAAGATATAGTGGGGCTGGAGAGATGGCTCAGTGGTTAAGAGCACTGACTGCTCTTCCAGAGGTTCTGAGTTCAATTCCCAGCAACCACATGGTGGCTCACAACCACCTGTAATGGGACCTGATGCCCTTTTCCAGTGTGTCTGATGACAGCTATAGTATACTTGTTGTAAGATTCCGAGAACTGAGTCTTGTCTAGGATGTCGTCCCACTCACAAAAACACAGAGATGGAGATCAATGCAATTAGCATGAGGTTTTTAATGATCCAGTATACTGGGGTCATCTAGCATTCAGGCAAAGGTGACCCGGAGGAACAAAAGTCCACACTTTTTATACCTTCCCAGCACATAGGTTTACAGCATGAGTTGGTTATCTCATTGGTGGAGCTCATTGTTCTTTTGAGACCATTGACCTTTGTGCCCCAGGTGAGGAGATACCTTAGCAACATAGGAGGGATGGGAGGAGATCCACCCCCTCCTGGGGACGTTTCCTGGAACCCGGCATTACTCCCCGAAATCAGGGCATCTCTTGGGAATGGATGTTTGCTTAGTAAACCCTTCTAAGCTGTTTGTCTTTAGGCTTAATGGTCATTCCTGCCTCCTTGGTATTTTTATGAGGTGTCCCCATTTGCTCAATTCTTACATAATCATATATATAAAATAAATAAATAATTCTTAAAAAAAGAAAGAAGTTATAAGGAGGCCAGAGAGAAGAAATAAACCCCATCCATCTAATGTGTGTGTGCGTGTGTGTGTGTTTGTATATGTGTGTGTGGTTGTCTTTATGTATGTACATACATACATCTGAATGTATGTAAGTATGCATGAACACTTATGGAGTTTATGAGACAGGTGATTTCATCTGACCAAAGTGTGTGTGTCTCTGCCTGTTTATTTTCTTTCTTTTCTTTTCCTTTCTTTCTGGTTCACGAAGAGTTAACAAATTCTAAACTTCTCCCCTGGCCAGAGAGTGGTCCTTGAGGTACAGAGTAAAAAGCCCTAGCAATTAAGTCTTTTTTCTTCTTAATCTCCTGCTGCTGTCAGCAGGAGTTTATTACCAGAAACCAGTACCATTTAGCCACAGAACAGTAAGAAACCAGTGATTATTAGCACAAAATAGTAAGAGAGAGTTACAAGGCCAGAGATCATCAGTCTTTGACCTTTGTTAGATATTGTGTCCTGTGTCCCGCCTCATGCTTTCATTCTAAAGGCTAGGGCAGGTTTCTAGCAGTTACTGTTTAAGTAATATTTATACCATTTGTGGAGAGCTTTGGGGCCCCTTGGCAGGAATTTAACACTGGGCCAGGACAAGGTAGTAGGTTTTAGGCATGAATTTGACTTTGGGCCATGACAAGGAAGTAAGGTCAGGCAGGAATCTAATTTTAGGCTAGCACAAAGAGGTAGGCTTCAGGCATGTATATGACTTTGGGCTAGGACAGTAGGCTCAGATATCTTGGTTATCCTGATTAGGCCCTTAGAAACAGTGATCACTGGACTTTGTTCATTGCTTTGCTTGTCTCTTGACTATTTGTGTTTATTGTCTTGCTTGTTCCTCAACCTAGCAATGACCTTATTACTTGCATGTAATTAAACTGGTATAAAAGCAGGTTGGGAAAAAATAAACCTGCCTCAGCCTTAGAACTGGCTGGGGTCATGCTACAATGTTGTCTAATTGTCTTTTTTTCTCTTTAATCCCCCCTCCTGCATTGGAGAACCTGTTTACTGACTGAGCTGGCTTGGTCAACCAATAAAGACAAAGGAGGTATAAACTGAGTAAAAATCTGCTAAATCAGAGAGGTAACTTTTTTTTTCTTAACTATATATGAAGCCTGATCCTACAGGTAAACAGCTAGATGTTTAGAAATCTCTGTTCTACTCTACTGAAGCTAGTCTACCTTTCTCTTGAACTCCTCCAAACCCACGGGGGGCTCCTTAGCTCTCTTTCCTAGAACACTGTTTACCTGTGCCCTGCCAGCTGCTTCTCTGTTGCTCCTAGAAGCCCAGAGAGAAAAATCCCTATCTCCTACCTAAAGCTCCTTCTGTAAAGGAGCTTCCTTCCAAGTCAAAAAGGGAGCTATATCAAAGGTCCAACTGCTCTTCAAAGAAGCGTCTAACTCGTCCTTTATACCCTTCGCAGGCTGAACCATGTCACTGTCGTGGTGGGGAACTAACTTTGTCTCTGGGTCATAGAGCAAAGACCACAAGACCTTGCCCAAGTGTCTTGTCTTAAAATAGCCATTCTTTAAAATTCCATTCTTCGGCATTCTTGTCCATAGAGGCTTTTAGAGGCACCCCCGAAGGATATCTCTTCAGGACACACTTAACTGCACCTGGCAGATGCACTATCTGTCCAAGCTTGCATACTTGGCTAACAATTGAGTTTTAACAATTGAGTTTTCTTTCTTTCTTTCTTTCTTTCTTTCTTTCTTTCTTTCTTTCTTTCTTTCTTCCTTCCTTCCTTCCTTCCTTCCTTCCTTTCTTTCTTTCTTTCTTTCTCTCTCTCTCTCTCTCTCTCTCTCTTTCTTTCTTTCTTTCTTTCTTTCTTTCTTTCTTTCTTTCTTTCTCTTTCTTTCTCTCTCTCCCTCTTTCTTTCTTTCTTTCTTTCTTTTAAAGATTTATTTTATTTTATGTGTATGAGTACACTGTAGCTGTACAGATGGCAGTGAGCTATCATGTGTGTGGCTGCTGGGAATTGAATTCAGGACCTTCTGCCGGCACCACTCGCTCTGGCTTGCTCCTGTGTAATTTACTGTAGCTGCCTTCAGATGCACCAGAAGAGGGCGACCGATCTCATTATGTGTGATTGTGAACCACCATGTGGTCGCTGGGATCCGAACTCAGGACCTTCGGAAGAGCAGTCAGTGCTCTTACCCGCTGAGCCATCTCGCCAGCCCAACAATTGAGTTTTCTATGTACAACAACCAAATATTCTGTAACAAAGTTCTTAAATTTACTACAGTTCAGATTTAACAAGGCTCCTACTACACTTGTGCCCACTACACTTGCCCTATCTTGAACTCATGAGGATGCTTTCCTTTTTCTTTTCTTGTGAGAATCTTGACTTCCAATTAGTTTCTGCGAGTGAAGCTAGTTAACGGGTCGAGCAGATCACTACTGTTCAGTTCATGTCCTGACAACCCCCACCCTACACAAAGATCTGGAGGCTTCTGGGCTCCTGAGAAGGTTCCATGCCTTTACACCAGCCTATGTAAATATCACATGGTGTTAATTTTCATAGCCTAATTGTACATGTGAAATACTGAAGGCCAAGTTCTTGAAGCATGTTCTTTTTCAATAATGTCACCATTATGCTTTACCCTGTGTTTGCCATATAATCTTTAGATCAGTTTGTCAAAGGGCCAGGGGAAAAATACAGCTGGAAATTTGATTACAATTACGTTGAACTGAAAGATGCAATGAGAATGGCTTCAGATGTTTATAAAATTGTTGTCTCATAAATTTTTACACGGTGCATGCTTTAAATCAACATTGGGTCATCACAAGTCACAGGATCACAGATAAATCAGATCCATCCTCGTATTCTTACTATTTACCAAGTAACAACAAATTTCTTCTTTGCCGACTCATTTTTTTTAAAAAATATTTATTTAATGTACATGAGTAACACTGTAGCTGTTCTTAGATACACCAAAAGAGGACATCCGATCCCATTACAGATGGTTGTGAACCAACATGTAGTTGTTGGGAATTGAACTCAGGACCTCTGTAAGAACAGTCAGTGCTCTTAACTGCTGAGCCATCTCTCCAGCCCTTGCTGACTCATTTTATTCTTTAGAATTCTAATTAGAATCTAATGCCTACTTAAAATCTACAGATCCACAATTACATCCTACATTAAACGCGAATGTATAACATTCTGAGTAAGATTCTTTGTCGGTATCTTAGGCAGACAAGGCAAGACTTCCCTCTGGCTCAGGGACCACAGCTGTGGCCTCTAGTTGGTGTCGGTGTGTAAGGAACAGAGGGGAACTACAAGTCCCGGCAGGCCTCTCGGTACCGGCTTTTCTAGGCGCGCTGGTGGCGAAGGCACAGTTTCCTGGAATTTGGGTTCCGGGCTGCGCGGGGCAGCTTCCCTATCCCCTGGTGAGTAGCACCCACGCACAGAGTCCGGGCCGACCCTGCTGCCAGATCGAGCGGCAGGTGGAGAGGGGTGGGTCCGGTGCAGATGTGCTCCGCGCCGTTTGAACTCAGGCTCTGCAGCCCAGGCGAAGCTGGGAGGAAACTCGAGCCTGTGACCCTGTCACCCTAGCAGGCTCAACCACGTGGTTCAGGTGACTCGCAGTGCCCCGCCCCCTCCGCTGTGACTCTCTCGCTCGGTGCCCTAGCGGTCGTTAGTGTGGACTGGCCACTAGGGTGGCCCAACCTTGCGTGCCCTGGAGTAGGCAGAAGTGGAGACAGGGGCTACGAGTGCCTCCGCCAGAAGCCTTCATACATCGGCGGCCTTGTGGGCTCCCACGCAGAGGTAGCTGGGGTGGTTAGAGTGGAGTGGTGAAGAGCAGGGGCCTCCCCAGAAATCAGGTCACCTAGGCTTGCAACAGGCTCCAGTCGGCTTTTAATCCTCAGTACCTTGGAGACTTCCGGCGCTTCCAGCTGATGTGCGGAGAGAAGACACATAGTAACAGCTGTCCCAGACTTTATTGACATTTACTTGCCACGAAAGTGGGAAGCTTAGCGTTTAGTAGACGCTCAAGGCATAGTTACAAGTTGATAGGAATTGGATTTTGTCCGGTGACAATTTTTCTTTAAGCATTTTCTTGTCACTGTGGTTCCTAGGCTGTGTGTAGTGTGCAGCAGAATTATGTGGAGGGCTTGTTACTATGCAGAATTCAGCCTAGTCCCCCTTTCAAGTTCCGATTTTAGTGTGATATCTGAACTCAGGAATCGGCATGGCTAACATGAATCCAGGAGATGCGATGTCACTACCCTGGGGACTACAAGTTTGAATGTTACTTTATAAGAAAAAAAAGTTCATAGATTTGTCACACCTGGTTATGGTTGTGGTTTTTTTTTTGTATTTATTTTTTATTTTTTATTTTTCGTCCCTGTGGCTAGCTTCGCTGTTGTAGTTGTAGCACCCATGGGAACTACTTTATACATTGCAATCCAACCCCTCTTACTTTATATACGTGTAGTTTTGCCACCTGGGTCCGTTTTATTCTGGATTATATCCTAACTTATTTTACTGTGGTAGTTGGCTGATACTC
>NW_022196912.1:102646203-102655485 GCF_008632895.1 Mastomys coucha
CCCCCCCCCCGTTTCTCACCAGAGACTGGACTGGTGAATGACAAGAGTGCTTGGTATAGCCATCCATCCCTGCCTTGTCTCTCAATAGGACACACACTGCGTTACCTAGTTTCCTTGTTCATATGCACGTGTTGCTTTGTTGGCGACACAGACACACCTGGACTCTAGCATTTGTTCCATTGGCTCCTTCGGGCAATTTCTTCTACTGCCTTACCTGTCGAATGAAGCTCCAGTGGTATGTACTTGAGAATCAAGTTGTGCAAGTTACGTGCGTTATTTATTGGAGCACATTCTGGAAGCTCACTCACTTCTGCTGCGTGCTTCACTTACCTGCTTCGTGCCCACTGCGCTTGCCCTTGCCTTGTTAGCCTCCCTTCCCTAAGATGAGCTGAGTGGAAGAAGGTTTCTCTTGTGCTGGGTGAGATTTATTTTCCTTATCTGCTGAGGAACCTTGGCTTTGGTCTGGGATTCCTTAGTTTAATTAGTATTGATCCAAGCAAGTTCTGGCCATTACACACTAAGAAGTGTAGTTAAAACTCACTCTTGTATTGAATGTTACCTATCTGTAGGATGGGGAAGACGGGGAGCCTCCTCAGGCCATGTTCCTGGGTATGGACTCATCATGCCTGCTCTTCCAAGAGTATATTTGGGTCTTTTCTGGTTTAGAAAGAGTTCCAGACCAAAAAAAAAAAAAAAGCTTATTTGCCCAATAATCTCTGTAGGAAATGGAAGGTAGCCAGGGTCACTGTTGGGGATAAATAGGGTTTTCTTCCTAAATGACTTCCCTCAGCAGAGTTCTCTTGTTCACTGGGGTGGGGTGGAGGTGGGGGTGAATGGGGATGTAATTTCAGACCTGCATTCTCAGGATGTGGCCGGGGAAGGGACAGCCAGTAGATGGTAGTTGGAAAGGGCATTTACATAAGTGCTTGATTTTATGTTTAGTTCTATCCTTGAGATGGACATTTAAAAGAGGATTTATTTATTTTTATTTCATATGCATTGTCTGCATGTATGTCTGAAGGAGTGTCTGATCTCTTGAAGCTGGAGTAACAGACATTTGTGAGCAGCCATGTGTGTACCCTTAACTGCTGAGTGAGCTCTCCAGCCTCCCAAGATGGACATTTTTAATTGACCACCAGCTTCCAGTTGTCCAGCTTCCTGAAGCTTGGTTTCATGAGGAACTGGGGTGTCTCTTTTGGCAGAGACAGAAGTTCATTCTCATTGATTTGATGATTAAACAGCTATACCACTGCTTCAGGCTCAAATGTGTTATTTGTAGTGAGGAATATTGCTTGATCTTTGGCATGCTATTGATTTCCAGAGCTCCAAAAACTGCCTTCCACAGACTTGGCTCTGTTGGGGCTTGCTTGCAGGTCAGAATCTGTCTGCAGCCGTTGTATTTACTTCAAGCCAGTAGTAAGGACCTTAGTGACATGAGGTCTATCCCTATCAAAGAGATGTCATTAAAAAAAGAGAGATGGGGCTGGAGAGATGGCTTATGGATGTGAGCTCAGACTTGTTGCTTAGTCAGGGGTCTTGGGTTTGGTTCTTAGAACCCACACTGGGTCCTCACAAATGTGTAACTCCAGTCCTAGGGGATCTGATATGCCCCTTCTGACCTCCATGGGCACCTGTGCGTGTGCACATACACAGACACACACAGAGATACACAGACACAAGTACAGATACATAGACACACAGATACAGACACATATAAACATACACGCAGGCACACATAGACATAACAAAAACAGATATACATACACAGACACACACACACACATACACACACACAAACACAGAGATGTACACAGACAAGCAGGCACACACACCCAGCTACACCCAGATACAGACACAAAGGCACAAACAAGTACACACACACACACACACACACACAGACACAGACACACATGGTCACATGTACACACAGGCTAAACTATATCTTAAAAAAAAGACTGAGCCCTTGCAGTGGGAAGGCCTGTCCACATCACTCTCTGCCACTTTGCTAGCTGGGCCGCCCTGGCCTGAGCATTCAGCATCTCTGTGCCTCGAGTGCCTCAGTGGCCTCATTTATACCTGAGAGGAGGATGTCTCATCTTACCGCTTAGTCACAAGATATGTGTGCTCTGTGGTGGGATTAAAGGTGTGTGCCACCAGATCCCATGTGTGTGGAGGGGACTCTAAAGGTTAGTTATTGCGAGGTTTTAGGTTCTTGGTAGGCTCAGACCTCCTGCAAGGTGTGTGCCTTTACGAGAGGTAACTCAGGTGAAAGTCAAGGCAAGCAAACAGAACAGGGCAGGCGATTCATTAGCAGGAGCTTTAATAAATGTCAATTTTCATTGAGAGCCATATTTTAAGTGTGACAGGCCTTTTAGAAATACCTCAAGGGAAGCAGCTCATTTACATGTTGAAGACTCTCTGACACCTTATGGAAAATTCCAACTCCAATCTATGTAGGCACAGTTGGGCTCTCATATCCTCGATTTTTTTTTAAAAGATTTATTTATTATTATATGTAAGTACACTGTTGCTGTCTTCAGACACACCAGAGGAGGGTGTCAGATTTCATTATGGGTGGTTGTGAGCCACCATGTGGTTGCTAGGATTTGAACTCCGGACCTTTGGAAGAGCAGTCAGTGCTCTTACTTGCTGAGCCATCTCGCCAGCCCATATCCTCGATTTTTATGTATTTCAGTTCCCACCACTTTTATTACGGAGGACATGTGTTTGCAAATGGGGTTGCCTCCTTATTCCTTTGATATATACCCAGAGCTAGTGTCAAGGTAGAGGAGACTGCATGCAGTCCATTAGGAGCTGCTGTGGAGGATGCTACAGCCGGAGGATGGGGTTCAGAGGAGCACAGGTTGGGAGGTGGTGTTGGAGGTCATGGGAGCAGAATGGCTGTTGAGTTGGAGGCCCAGGGTGTATTCATCTAGAGAAACTGCTGTTCTTGGTTCTACCAGGCCTCATGGGGTATAGTTGATCCATTTATTAATTAATTCAGTTAGTAAAGTTTTTGGATGACCTGTGGTGTGTTGGACTACAGTCTGGCATATGACATCCTGGGGAACCATATTTCGCCAGACCCATTGCTTTGCATGTCCCTTTTGCTTGCTTTTCATTATAATAGAGGTGACAATAGTTGCCTCAGAGGTGGGGTAGCATCCAAAGCTAAAAGGAGTTACTCTTGATGTGCAGCTTTTGGCATGGTGGAAAACTAGCAAGTTGGAATAGAGTGAATAGAAGGTAAGGAGGAAGAGCCAGAGGTCCTTTGGGAAATCTGGAAGGCAGATCTGTTAAGACTCTTCATGAGTGAGATGAATTTGTTGAGATAGCTGAGAGCACAGAAGTGCATAGTTGAACCTAAGTTTTCACATTACGAATCAGCTCAGGGAGGCTGAGGGTGGTAGTGAGTTTGGACCCAGCCTTGTCTACGTTGTAAGATCCAGGACAGCTAGGGCTACATAGACTCTGTCTCAGATTAGTCAACCAACCAGCCTATCAACCAACCAACCAACCAACCCAAAAACCTACTAGAGGAAGAGAATTGTTTACCTCTGATTTGGTCTTGAAGTCTTAGAGGAATGACTGTATCTTATGGTTTCTGTTGCTGGGGAAAGACACCTTTACCATGGCAACTTTTATAAAGGAAAATATTTAATTGGGACTGGCTTACAGTTCAGAGGTTCAGTCCATTATCTTCATGGAAAGAACATGGCAGCATGAAGGCACACATGGTGCTGGAGAGGGAGCTGAGAGTTCTACATTCGGATTGGGAGGTAGCAGGAAGAGAGAGACACTGGACCTAACTTGAGCCTTTGTCTAGAGCCCACCCCAAAGACACACTTCCTCCAACAAGGCCACATCGTCAAGGTCTCTCTCAAATGTCACTACTATCTAATGACCACATTTTCAAATATATGAGCCTATGGGACCATTCATATTAAAACCACTGTATCATAATAGCTCTTTTTCTCATTGTTATATTGTTTGATATAAACAAAAGGAGAAGGAATTTATTTTGCTTATAGTTTCACATCAGGGTCATTTGGCCTCTTATGCTCTTGGACAGAGAATCATGGTCGTAGCAGCATGTGGCAGAGGCTGCTCCTCTCTTGGGTGGACAGGAAGTGAGAGTGACAGATTGGCCAGGACCAGTCTAACCTTCAAAGCCTTACTTTTTCCAACTAGGCCACATCTCTTTACTTTTCTAGAACCTCCCATAATATTGCCAGCAGCTGGGGCCCAGGTGTTTGACCCATGAGTCTGTAAGGGAACATTTCTTAATAAAATCATAGGAGTGGTCATAAAATCTACCTTTGACCTGATAAGCATCCAAGAGAGTTGGAGATGGATGTTAACCATTAAGATCTGCTTTTAGTTAAGCACTAACAAACTTCCACTCGCAGCATTTATCAATAAGCAAGTGAATACTAAAGTGGAGTGAATGCCTGTACTATTCTTACGTCTGGGTACACTTGGAATGTAGGTAAAGAAGGTTTGCTAACTTGGGCTTTTGAGTAAAATCACCCACTATTTTATTCACAGATAGAATCTTACAGCTGAGTTGGTGGGTCAGTGAGCCATAGGGTGGGGCCTAGCAACCTGCTTTGTGAAATGGCACAAAGGCCAATTTCTGTTCAGGTGTTCTTCTGACCTTACTTTACAAATGCTGGGCTAGGAAAACAGGGCTACTCTGGTGATTTGAATGAGAGGGCCTCCCTACCCCCATGTAGGCTCATCAATTTGAGTGTTTGGTTTTCAGATGGTAGGTTGTTTAGGAAGGATTAGGGGGTGTAACCCTGTTGGAAGAAATGTATCATTGAGGGTTAGCTTTGAGGTTACCTTCAAAAGCCCACTCCATGCCCAGTCTCTCACAATCTGCTTCCTGTCTGTGTAAGGATGTAAGCCTCAGCTACTGTTTTAGGGCCATGCCAGCTTACCTAGTGCCTTGCTTCCTACAATGCTCATCACGGACTGACCCTCTGAAACTGTAGGCAAGCCCCTAATTAAATGCTTCATCCGTAAGTTGCCTTGGTCATGGTGTCTCGGTGTTAGAACAGTAACTAAGGCAGCAGTGAGAGGGAAGATAACAGAACTCAATGCAAAGTATCATTGAGTCCACGAAGTCGAGGAAGGAGAGAGCATGGGCTAGAGAGAAGGCTTTGCGGCTAAGAGTGCTCGCTCATCTTTCAGAGGACTGGACGTGGTTCCCAGCACCCATGTCTTGTAGCTCCTAACTGCTTGCTACTCTGGCTCCAGGACCTATGACATCTTCTATCTCCCGTGGGCACCTGAAAGCATACAGCTCATACAAATATACCTAAATAGAGTAAAATAAATCTTGACAAAAAGAAAGGAGTGAAGTACAACAGTTAGGAAAGAGGGCTGGAGAAATGGCTCAGTGGTTAAGAATAGTGACCGCTCTTACAGAGGTCCTGAGTTCAATTCCTAGTAACCACATGGTGGATCACAACCATCTGTAATGGGATCCAGTGCCCTCTTCTGGTGTATCTGAAATCAGTTATAGTACTCATATACATAAAATAAATAAATCTTTTTTTTTTTTTTTAAAAAAAGAACAAGTAGGAAAAATTAGGAATGGTTGAAAGAAGGTGGTAAATTTCAATACAGATACATAAGCTATATTGAACGTAAACCTAGAAAGCCAATTTTGTGCTTTTTAAAGAAATGGTATAAGGTCTAAGTTAAAAGTGAAAGGATGGGAAAGGATGTGCTTTGTGTGTATTTAAAGAAAAGCCCACATCTGTCTTAGCACAAGTCAAAATAGAGTCCAGAGCAAATGAAGGCAAGGCTGCTCGCAGCAGCAGCGTCTGTGCACATAGGAAACCAAATGACAGAACGGGGTCAGAGGAGAAACCTCAAGGTGACAACCTGCATCTCGCTGCTGCGTCTCTGGAGGCTTCGCACCGACAGGAGGCTTGGCGAGGTTCCTTTCTGTCTGGGGCCTGTCCCTTGGCACTTGCAGATGGGTCAAAGCCTCAAGTAGCTACCAAGTACTCAGGGACTGTTGAGGAGAAAGCCTATTGGATTCAGTGTCCCCAAAGAGTGTCTGTGTAGTCACATGGTGGGTGGAGGAGGTGTGAGTAAGGAGAGCAGGCCCTTTCTGCCCAGTGATGTGAGTATGGTCCCCAGCAGGACTCCCAGGACTGTATGTGGACAAAACCAGCATCAGTCCTCCTCAGGGAGTGCAGTCTAAACTGCACTCCTGTACTGACTGTAGGAAACATTTTGACTGTCAGCTGGATAAGGAAGAACCCCTGGTTGCTTTTGCTCAGCTACCATTCTGGCAGGGGCTTGACTACTCCCCACCTGGGCATCCAGGTAATGGCGCCTGTGGCTGTGTGCTGGTGTAATGTTAGTTACAAGTGCCAATGCTGAGCACCCTTTACTATCTAAAAGCACCCTTCATCTGGATCCTTTCCCCCTCCATTCTCTGCTTCCTGCCACTTCCTGGCAGCTGTGAGAGTGGTTATGTATCTTTCTGCTTCTCTGCCACTCCACCCTAGAGCTCCACATAGGCAAAAGCTGTAGGCTCTTCACCTTTTCCACCATTTCTAGAACAGTTATTGAAGGAAGGATGTTAGGAGTTGATTTGTGCCAGGTGCCATGCTAAGTGCCCCCCTCCCCCCCTTTTTTTTTTCAACACAGGGTTTCTCTGTGTAGCCCTGGCTGTCCTGGAACTCACTCTGTAGACCAGGCTGGCCTCCAACTCAGAAATCCACCTGCCTCTGTCTCCCAAGTGCTAGGATTAAAGACATGCACCACCATTGCCTGGCTCACGCTAAGCCCTTTATGTAATTATTTTACTTCATCTTAATGTTGAGGTGGGCATTATCTTGTTTTATAAATGAAGAAACTGAGGTCCCGTGAGATTAAGAAAATGACATAAGGTCATACAGTCTGTGAGTGGCAGAGCTTGGGATTTGGACTCTGGATTGACCCACTCTGAGACTCTTCATTGCTAACCTTTCTTGATCTTCCTTTCTTACACAGGGTCTGGGGACATGGCCAGAAAAGCTCTCAAGCTTGCTTCGTGGACCAGCGTGGCTCTTGCTGCCTCTGGTGTCTACCTCTACAGTAACAACTACTTGGACCCCAATGACTTTGGCGCCGTCAGGGTGGGCAGAGCTGTTGCTACGGTGGGTTTTTGTTTTTCCTTTGGGGGTAGCAGAGGATTTACAGCATTATTTATAGGTGTTTCGTAGATGTGGCAGATGGGCATGCTGACACATATGAAGATGCAGATGTGTCAGCTCTGTCTATAGTGTGCATCCTCACAGACCTTCACTCCTGTACACTCGACCCCTGCTACTCTGCAGCTGAACACAGGATTGTATGAGACCTGTGCTCTGAAGCTGTTACATTGAGGCTCCATGTCTTACTGTAGCAATGGCTCAGAAGGGCAGGCTCCTTGGAAAACAAGGACAGAAGACTCTGTGGAAAGAGGATTTTAGCTGTTCGGTTTTGCCTGCTGCCTCTCAGCTTCCTGTCTGCTATGATGTGAAGTCCTTGGGAGGCCTCCTTACCTCAAGTTCCCACCACCCTGATGTTTTTGCAAGACTGTGGGGGGCCAAGCGAACTCTGACTGAACACTCTGAAATCATGACTCAGAGGATTTTCTGAAATCCTTTTCAGAAAAAAGCTTCTGCCAGCAAACTTGATCTCGCTCTGAAGAACTAATCTGAGGAGTTCTGGATTTGACATTTATATGTACATTGTCTGGGGCTGGGAGAACACTATCCATCTCCAAGTGGAGAATATGATTTGAATATTTGACTTTAGATGTTTTCTCCGGTAGCTCATTAGCAATATTATCTGGTGTTATCATGTCTTTTTAGAAAAAATTCTAGACTTATGTATTTTATTTTGCTCTATGAATGTCTTGCTTGCATGTATGCATATATGTATATATGTATGTATATGCACCATGTGTATGCCTGCTGCCTTTGGAAGTCAGAAAAGGATTTCAGGTACACTGGAACTAGAGTTACAGATGGCTCTGAGCCACCAGGTGCTGGGAATGGAACCAGGTCCTCTGCTAGTGCAGTAAGAACACTTAGCCACTGACCGTCTCTCTATGTCTAGCACTGATCCTTTTCCCTCCTCTTCCTCCTCCCCCTCCTCCTCCTCCTCCTCTTCCTCCTCTTCCTCCTCCTCCTCCTCTTCCTCCTCCTCTTCCTTCTCCTTCCTCTTCCTCTTCTTGCTCATCCTCTTTCTTCACCTTCTCTTCTTCCTCTTCCTCTTCTTATTTTGTTTTTTGAGACAGGGTTTTTCTGTGCAGCCCGGCTGTGCTAGAAGTCACTCTATAGACCAGGCTGACCCCTAACTCGAAGAGATCCACCTGCCTTTGCCTCCCAAGTGCTGGGACTAAAGATGTGTGCCACCTTAGCCCAGCTCATCATGGCTTCTTAGCTCTGCTAGTAGCTCCTCTTCCAGATGTGTCACGTTCTTTGTTGTGAGCTGTATGTGTCATGCTTTCTCCCTTATTGCTGCTGGCGAGCATAGATAACAGTTGCTGCTGTCCCCTTCCCCCTGCCCCATGGGGATATGCATTGTGATATCACTTGTTTAGTTTATTTCCTGAGAAGTTATGTCATCAAGTGTTCTCCGTGGGAGGCCACTGACGTGGTGCCTGTCCTCTAGGGTAAACTGAGTCAAAGAAGGCAAGGGGCTTCGTGATAACAGGCTGTGGGATATGAAACCATTTCTGTTTACCAAGTGCCTTTTGGAGCCAGTTTTCTTTTACGTGTTGAAGGATAAAGACAGACTGTTTCATCTAGATCCAGCTTTGAAGGAGCCTCTGGTCATGGAGTGCACACATGCTTTCAAAAACAGTCTAAAGCCAGGCACACATCAGGACTGCTGCCTGGTCAGCAGCAGGAGTGAACACTAGAGCCTGGGAGTCAGGAGGAGTATCCTAAGGAAGCAGGATTTGAGTGGAACTTTCCGGTTAAATAGCCAGCAGAAAGGCAGGAAAGTGTCCATGGGCACTTTTATAAGTCAGTCACTAAGCTGTGTGATTCTTTTCTTTTCCTGTTTGAGGATAGTTTTAATAGAGTTTAAAGGAAAAAGTTTGCGTCAGGCAAGTTGTCGTTCTCAGTAGCTGCCCACAAGAGGGGGACAGAGAAGAGAAAGACAGACCCACGCTGTCTGAATTAAGGTGGTGCAGAGTCAGCCACATGGTGGACAAGCAGCCATGTGGTGTGAATGGCACATTTGAGAGAGAGTGAACAAGCCAGGCTAGGCGAGGGGGGTGGG
>NW_022196912.1:102655678-102658324 GCF_008632895.1 Mastomys coucha
AGAGAGAGAGAGAGAGAGAGAGAGAGAGAGAGAGAAGCATACTTAGGCTCTGCTACCATCCAAAAGAAAAAGATGGTAGAGAAGAAGGGGAAGTATTGAGTTTTCACCCAGGCAGACCAACAGTGAGTTGTCCATTCTCTAAAGGCCTCTGGTCCTGGTTCGACACTCAGTGAGCAAACCTTGGTGATAGGTTGTGCTCAGCACACACAGAAGGACTGGAATTGCTCTGTGAGAGTGCAGATGAACACTTTGGATTTTAAAGCTCAGAACTTAGTTTCCGAGGTCCTTAGTTGCTCTGAAAAGCTGGATATCTGTCGGAAGCCTGTGATTTTCTGATTGACTGTGGATAAAGGCCTCCCTCACTGGAAGGTTTTGACCAGAAGATCTAGAATGGAAATTCAAGTTTAACAGCATTTATTTAGTTAGGATTTATTGAATGTGTACCTGTAGAGTATAAAATATGCTGGAGATCAGTAATAAGCAGGAAGACCCAGCCCTTGAATTCAGACAGCTCCCAAAAAAGGAAGCAAGTGGAGACGATACATTTGGAAGTGGTTGCTTACGACCAGTTACGGACAGTTGCTGGTACATAAGGACAACTCGAGATTGACCTCTCTGCAGGAGTGTTATTGTGCCCACTCCCGAAGGCTACAAAGGATCAACCAGGCTAATATGATCTGGTGGTTTAGCATCCAAAGGGGTGGGTCCAGCCACTCCCATAGCGCCAGCATCTCCTGTGTGGGTCTCCTGCTTCAGGGTGTTGGGAGAGGTATGGTTTTGAGATCCTCAGTGTTAAGCCTTCTCCTCCCTTCGTTCACAGACAGCTGTCATCAGCTATGATTACCTCACCTCCTTGAGGAGTGTCCCATATGGCTCAGAGGAGTATTTACAGCGTCGATCCCAGGTAAGGGACCCAGGGGGAGAACCCTCAGAGCTGGGCCAGGATGGGATATGTCTGAAGAGTGGGCACAGCCAGTTTACTTTCTGGGGAAAGCTGGGCTTAGGACAGACAGGCATGAGGTGGTCGCTGCTACTGGCCTCGGGGGTTTGGGATAAAGGGATGGGAAGATTGCCTCCTCCTTTCTGTGCAGGTGCCTTAGCACCTGTGAATAGGCTGCCACCTTACATCAAACTGAGTCTCCCATGCTAAGGTCATTACCTATAAAGTACTGTTGGGGAGACCACTGTGTATTTCTGATGACAGCTGGGATGTAGGCTGCCCCCGGAAGGCTAATGACTTCTAAGCTTCATTGTTAGGTAGAAAGAGATTGTTTTTCTGTCCTCTGAAGGCCACTTGGGGCCTTTTGTAGGAGTGGAGCTGTAGACCTCACACCCCTCCTTAGTCAGAGTGTGGTAGTTGATGTAGATGTATTAGAGATGCCAGGAAGATAACCTCTCCCTATTTGTCTATTCCTCTAATTTCTATATTACTATATCCCCCTTTTTCTACCCTCTTTCCTTTACCTAAGAAGGAAGGATAGAGAAGAGGAAAGGAAAGGTAGAGATCCCTGAGTCTAAGCTCTTTGGTCTCCTCTCTGTCTAGTGACAGCATTTGTAAAATATCCCTTAAAATGACAACTTATCTACAATTCATAAAATAACCAGAACCACCCATCCCAACCTAAGGGACTTGAACTGACGACTGTCCATAACTTCTTCCTGCCGAATAGGGGTGACGAAAAAAATCTTTAAAGATGTGGGGGGAGGATAGGAAAATTAGAAAATTTGGTTAGACTTAAGAAAGCTAGCTTTAGCATCTGTTATCCAGTCTCTGCATATTTGGAAGGTTTAGAGCTTGACTGAAGTTCTGACCAGATCCGTCTGAAAGGTTGGGTGAGGCAAGATGGCCTGGGATCTGTGGCAAACCCCAAAGCCATTTTGGGCAGCAACTAGAAGCAGGGGCCAAGCAGGTCAGTTTAGCATCTCTGAGGAAGAGTCTTGCCAAAGCTGTACCATTCTGTAATATATGAATCTCACAACCAAAAGTTTAGTACCATTAAGATCTTCGTTATGGATTTGTGCAGGGTGCACAGATAAGTTAAGGATGAAATTCTCCACGTTTGAGCAGGTGAAAGACAGCTGTCCCTTTTTATGAGTCAGTTTTATTACTAAACAACTGTAAAAAGTCTCCATCCATGCCATGTGAGGGATGGCACGAAGAATCTTTCCCTGTCCTGGTTGATTTCTCTTGAAATTTTTTTAGTTATTCATATCTGATCTATAGACCAGAGTGTGGTCTCCTTTCCTGTCAACACAAGTGCAGAGACAAACAAACAAAGTGCAGATTCAAAACCACACTCGTTTTGATAAATAAAACAAATCAAAGCAAATAAAGCAATCCGAACAAATATTAACTGATGAGACAATATTTTTGCTGTCTCCTGCCTCGACCTTCATGAGATCAAGGCCTAAATTATTATCTCATATCTACTTACTGGATAAGCCTATTTCAGGCTCTGTTTGTCATGCCAGGCAAAGAAATCCCAGAAATCCAGTGAGTAGACCGTGTTCAAAGATCCCGAGAAATTGTCCTGGCAAGAGTTTTCTAACTCTTCGTTAAAGCATTTTTTCATTCAATTCCCTGACTTCTCCCTCTGTGGACTTAGCATTTGCTGTATCTACCAACTGGCTCTCTTTTGTTGTGCT
>NW_022196912.1:102659186-102672526 GCF_008632895.1 Mastomys coucha
CCAAGTCTTAAGTTTATCTGTCTGTTGCTCAGTCTCACCTATGAACTTCTCTAGTGTTTGCTCTAGTCCATTTTCTAAGGCATGTGGTTTTTTTATCTAGGGTTCTGTCTTTTGAAAAGACATAGTAAATCAAGAGAATTTATTTATTGCAGTAACCGTATATTTCAGGGTGTCTATTTCCTTTAAATCCATTCCTGTTGAACCTTTCAAAATAACATCCTGTAAAGCCCCAAAGATATTTATTGTGTTTCTCATTTTTAAGTATGTATATACTTAAAGATGTATATATATGTTTATTATCAATTTATAATTTGATTACCTGATCCAGAGTCTTTTGTACCTTTGTCTCCCTCCGCTGTTTGGTTCAGCACACTGCAGTCCTCTCAGATTCTTTTATTTGCTGGGAGAGGCGTCTGTGCCTCTGAGCAGGCTCTCTGTCTTTTGTTTGGGTTGCAGCTGGCAGAGTGCACACTGATGTCAGGTAGCCTGCAGTGCAAGCGGTTGGGGAGAGCAGGTCTGACTGTCCAGTGTAGGGAAGCAAGCTTGGAGGGGCTCCCTCAGGCTTAGATGCCCCAGTCAGGTCACTGTGTCTTCCTGAAGACTACTTCACAGGCAGTTATACTCCAGGGTCCCCTGTCCCTTCCTGGGAATCCTACATTGGCTCTGCCCAAGCCCAGTTGTAGGCAGGCTGGGTTGCTGCCCCTGCCTGTCTGGGGCTTGGGGAGGGATCCTCTCTGTAGCCCCTCTCAGGCCCAGTCAGCTTTCAATCCACTCATTGCTGCAGCCTTAGATTACTGCCGCAGCTATTTATTGTGAGTGCAGGGAGGGGCAGTGTAATCTTATCTTAGGTTAGTTGGGTTCTAATCGATATGATGGATATGATGGGCACCAATATGTTGCAGTAAACTTCCAACCCCAATAATCCCATGCAAAAACCACACAACTCAGTTACAAGATTTATAAGCTGCACACCTAGATTGGGCAGATTTACCACTACACTACTCTATTCTCCAGCTATAAGATCCCTTGCTTCTTGGGCTCTCCAGGCCATATAGTTCTGTTCTATTTTCCTTCTACCTCCTCTTCCTCTGTCTTCTTCCTCTCCTTCCCTCTCTTCCTCCACTCTCTGAAACCTCCAGGCCCACCTTTCCCTTCCACTGCCCAATCACAGGCTCTAGTCTTTATTTGACCAGTTAAAATGTGGAGAAGGTTCACATGACATGACTGGAGTATTTGATTCACCCCTTGTTGGGGCAGCCCCTCTTGAGGAAACAGAATTAATATCAGAATACAAACAGCACCAGGGCAACTCTCAACAGTTCTGGGGACCTGGTGAGGAAGGTACAGCCAGGCCTTTGATGAGAGGGCAGCATGTGGTGGCTCCATGCACTAGATAACAGGGTGTAGTTGATTCCTAGGGGTTGTCCCTGGGAAGGGGAATCCAGCAGGCACAGAAGAGCATGACTAAATACTGCAGGAGAGTTCTCATCGTGGCTGATAAAGGAGGCTCAGCATCATCATGTCACGTGTCAAGCCTGCATCTCCAGGTTTTAGAGTCTGTTAGAGCCAAGGCTGCGGCAGTCAGTGACTTGAAGCATTTTCAGGGTTAGCATCGGCAGGCTGGCTTTGTGACTCACTGCATCATGGAGGAGAAGAAGAGAAAGCACATGGCAATGCTAGGCAACTGAGGGTTTAAGGATGGGCTCTGGAGAACTGCATTTCTGATGCCTAGATGCTTATAGCTGAGGTTTGTGTGACTGGACATGTTCACTCTCCAAAAGGACATTGCTCTGAGTATAGACATCCAGTCAAAAGGCTGGAGGTGACAGGACAGTATGGAGCTGATTCTGAATGAGAGATCGGGCTGTAGTGAGTACTCTCTTCATAGGGAACAACTGGACTTTTCTTTGGCGATCTATGTGTCTGTGTCTGTGTCTGTCTATCTGTCTCTGGGTGTGTGTCTCTCTCTTCACACAAATGCACTCATCCACACTCAAATACCCACGTGTACACTCACATATTATATGAGTTTGTCTTAGAAATTGATTTAGTGATGGACCCTAGAGCCAGTTCTGGCCAGTGAACATTATTAGGTCCAAGACATTTCCTTTGGAATTTCAAGTTCTCTTTCTGTCTGGTCAACTGAGAGTGTAGGCTGTTGGCTTGCTTCTGCTGGGAGCCATCTTGCCACTGTGATGAAAAATCCCATCTGTGAGTGAAGTTGGTATTCATGAGTTGAGTTCTTTGAGTTCCTGTATTGAGTAAGACTCGAAGCCACTTTCTCACTGGACTCCCCAGTTATGTCCTCAGGAGGTTCTTTTTTGTTGCTTAAGGTGATTTGCATTTAATATTAATTAAAACTTGGTAATACAGGGAACTCTTGGAGAATGTTGTCTGAGTTGACGTATGATTGGCATTTTGATAGGTTACAGGATGATCAATAATTCAAGGGAAGTGATGCAGAGAGAGGTTTGTGTGGTCCAGGGTTGAAATGGAGCCATCATGGATCAGGAGCCTTCTCACCTAGTCTTAGTCTTTGCCAAGGACCTCTGCATCCCTTCTGTAGTGTGGACAATGGTCTTGGCCTCAGCTGTTGAGTGAACAGAGAGGAGAAACTTGGTACTGAATTACTTTCTTTGTAGATGAGATCTTGAAACACAAGGTAACCTTGATGGCTCCTTAGTTATTTTATGTTTTGTGTTGTGTGTGTATATATGACTGTACTTGTGTTTGTGTATGTGTATGTGTGTGTGTGTACTTGTGCATGAATAAGCTTGTATGTTTGGAGACCAGAGATTGATGATGGATATCTTTCCTTGATCTATTTCCACCTTTAGTCTTTGAGACAGGGTCTATTACTGCTCGTATGGCTCATTGACTCAGCCAGGCTGGCCAGCCAGTGAGCTTCAGGGGTTTGCCCAGCTCTTCTCTTGTTTGTGTGTATTGTCATACATAGACTTTTAGGTAAGTTCTGGAGATCCAAGTTCAGGGTCTCCTGGCCTACACTGTGACACTTCACTGTCTCAGCCATCTCCCCAGCCTGCTCTTTATTTTTCTTGCTTTCTTTATCTCATCTCCATTCATATAGAATCCCAGTGTATCCCAAGAAGGAAAGGCCCCTGCTTCTTTTTCTTCCAGCCCCACATTCTAGTTTGGCTCTTTCCTGTTCCTTTTGTGACACTTTTGTCTTTGACAGTAAGAACCAGCACTTACTTTCTTAGTACATTTCCTGTTTATTAAACTCTAGACAGCCTAAGACAGATGAGATGAGGTGCATGCTGGGTGGTCCGGCCATAGATAGATGTTCTAAGGCAGACAAGGTTCCTGAGGCCTACCAGAGCAGAGTGGCCTCAGATGGGTGAGGTTGTATAGTAAGGCAGTATTGAAGCTGACCCTGGAAAGGTGGAGTTGAAACATATACTGTCAGGGACAAATTGATTTTGGCTGGGGCTTGTGGGCATGATTTGGGGGACTGTCCATGTGATAGATGTAGAGATTAGTTCAGTGTGTTTCAGTTACATTTGTGTTGCTTTGAGCAAATATCTGACAGAAACATCTTACAGGAGGGGAGATTTGTTTGGGCTCAGAGTTTCAGAGACATTTCAGTCCATCGTGGTGGGCATGCAAGGCCGTGTGAACATGAAGTCAGACAGGAAGCAGAACACTGGAGCCAGAGATGGAAGCTGGCAAAACCTTCAAAGGCCCACTGCTAGCTATCTTCTGCCAGCCAAGCCCCACCCAAAGGCTCTACCACCCATAAAATAGCAACACAAGCTGGGAATAGACTGTTCAAACATCAACTTGTGGGGACAAACATGGACATACTGCCAAGTCACAGAGAGACTTGAGGCCAGGTTTCATATCATGGAGTAAAAAGTCATAGAACATTCTCAAGCACTGTTTTGATAAATTTTCAGTGAGTTAGTATCTTTAAAGTCACTAGTTACTGAATATTTCTTATTTATTTATTTATTTATTTATTTATTTATTTATTTATTTATTATATGTAAGTACACTGTTGCTGTTTTCAGACATACCAGGAAAGGGATCAGATTTCATTACAGATGGTTGTGAACCACCGTGTGGTTGCTGGTATTTGAACTCAGGACCTTCGGAAGAGCAGTCGGTATTCCTACCCACTGAGCCATCTCTCCAGTCCCCTGAATATTACTTTAGCTTTTATTCTGTTGATGGGATAGGGAGAGAGAGAGAAAGAGACAGAGAGAGACCGAAAAGAAACAGAGACTAAGAGAGGTAGTCACACACACACATACACATAGACAGACAGACACACACAGACACACAGACACACACACACACACACACACACACAGACGACACAGACACAGACAGACAGACATTTACCACGCATAGAGTCAGAGAGACAGAAACAGACAGACCCTCCTGAAGTATGAGATAGAGAGGCAGAGATGATGGTGGGGATGTCATAATACAGGAAGGTGCCTTGATCCCGACTGACTGCACCAGGCCTATGAAGCCTTTCAGCTGACCTTACTTTATATTACTGAACAGAGACTACTGAACCTGTGTGAGGTGCTTCAGTTCGGCAGGATGTATTCTCTTAATTACTGTGGTATTAAGACTTTTGAGGAGGTAATGGGTAATCCGTTCTTTTCTTGCCTGAGAAGCAGAGGCAAGGAGAAACAGGATGCCATAAGGAGGCGATCAGTGCCAGCTGTGTTACTGATAAATGCTGGGTTGTAGCATGAGGTTTGAGTCAGCTTGCTGGACATCACCTCCAAACTGGATAGATTTCCTTACTGGGGCTTGTGGATAGACAAGCCAGATATGAGGGCAGTTAAGCAGATCCAGAAAGCAAAGAAGGGAGGAAGCATGCATGAGCTGGACAAGCTGCCGCCCACCAGTCTAATCAGTGATCCCTCTGTCCCAAGCAGAAGGGAGGGAAGAGAGGTTAACATCATGCCCTATTGAGACTCCCCACTCCTATGAAACTTGGGAGCGGGGTTCACCAGCAGGATGTAGGAGAGATGGGGTGGATCTAAGGTAACCCATCAGGAACTGGTTCCCAGCTAGGGGTGCATGAGCCCTGCGTACGGTTGCATGCTGGAGCCTCATCTGGAGCAGGGGGACTGTGTAATTGTCCCACCGTCCCCCTGCACATGCAATGCCTATCCACCTGGTGTGGACCCTTTTCAGTGGATTTTCACACGCTGTACCCCTCAGACCCCCGTTCTCTGCTCTCCATTGTCATCCTGAGCCTTGACCTGCAATCATTCTGCATAGAGAAGGGACACTGAATCCTCGCTATCTCTGTGACTGGCTTTCCCCAGAGTCTGGTAAGTTCTGCAGAGCCCGAGCTGCATGCAGTGTCCTGGGGTGGGGTCACCCGAGGATTGGTTCTCTGGGGTGAGGGAGGCAGTCTGTGACTGAGCTGGTACTTTCTTCTTGGCCTGTGTCCCTAAGTCTATCCATGCAGTTCTATGGAGGGGCTCTGATCCTGAAGCCTTTCTGATCCTGAGATTGGTCCACAGGGCTAAGCTTTGGGAGACTTAGGGGCCACACTGCCTTCCCTGAGGGGAAAGCATGGTGGGACTGCAGTGTCCCTGAATACTGGGCTCACCTGTGGTGACTTCTCTGTAGGCCCAAGGACGTGCCAGTACCTTCTTACTTGGTCTAGGCTCATTAGTGGCCTAGGAACCATGCATTGATAGTGTTCTATTTTGTCATATCTGCATATAGATGTTGTATTTTAAAACATGTGGAACATTTAAGAACTAATATTGGTGAAATTACACCATTAACTCATTTTCTTCTTTTTAAATAAAAAAAATTAGACTTAGTTCTTTTATTTTATTAGTGCATGTTTTGCCCAGATGTATGTATGTGTGCCATGTGTATGATTGGTGGCAACTGAAATTAGAAGAAGGCATAGGATCCCCTAGGACTGGGGTTATGGGTGGCTGTGAACTACCATGAGTGCTGAGAATTGAACCTGGGTCTTCTTCAAAAGCAACAAGTGCTCTTAACCAGTGAACCACTTTTTGAGAGTGTGCGCGTGTGTGTGTGCGCGCGTGTGTGTTGCAGCAGTCAGTCCTCTCCTTTCGCCATATGGGTCCCAGGACTGAACTTGTGCTCAGTCTTGGCAGTAAGCATCTTTACCTGCTGAGCCTTCTTGTCTACCTTCCATCTTCTTTGGTGGAGTGCTAATCGCATTCTGTATACTACCTACAGCTTGCCTTTGGCACCCTGTTTTTCCACACTGTCACTGGCATAAGGTCCTCTTTTGAAAAGCAAGCCTAAAGCCATCTCTAGGGGATGGTTGTTCAGACCCTGGCTGGCACCTACCTGCCATTGCTGCCTTCTCTTCCCTGCTGAGTCTGGCCACTCTCTTTCTACTCTGCTCTTGGATCTTTTAAATTTCTCTTGTTTGGTCTCCTGGGACTGGTTCAGGCTCACAGACGCCTGGTGGGATGGGGTTTACTTCTGCTGCTCCAGAACAACAACCCTTTCCAAAGGCTGTGGCTGTAGCATGCCCCTATACTTCTGGTGGTAAGGGTGTTTGCCTCTGACTGTGTTAGCTGAGTACCTGTATGTGTGTATCTGCAGTGCCTTCTCACTGCCGGCACCTAAGAAGTTGCTTTTAATTCATCCCTGTCTCCATAGGTAATGGGGATGGTGACCATTCCATTCCCCACAGAGAGCTTCACAGAGTCTACACCTAATGCAAGGCCCTCAACAGGGAAGGAGATGCGGAAACCAAGCATCTACTGAGTTTGCCTGTCTTCGATGCATTCCAGCCTAGTGAGACAGGTTCTCTGATGCTAAGAGCAGATAGCTGTTCACATGTACTGAACACTAATTATAAGACTGGTATGATGCTAAGGACTCTGTTATCTGTCTTAACATCACGACAGCAAGGTAGATACCACTGTTCTCATTGTAAAGGAACTTAAAGTAAATTTCCTAGGTTAGAATATGAAGTACTGGGTTTCCCACTGTCATCCTCATACATACAGCATTATACTTTGTTCTTGATCTTCCCGCTCCCACTGAGCTCTGCTGTGTTCCTCCTCCAGCTGATTCCTTCTTTCCCTGGCCAGCCCCATTTCAGATGAGGGAACTCTGCCTGGCATAGGTTAGTTAAGTGACTACCTACCTCCCCATGAACGTCATACAAATGACTTAAAATGACTGGCTTAACACAACAGAAGTTTATTCTCCTAGAGGCCTGGAGACCAGAAGTCCATAGTCAAAGAGTAATGGGGCTGGGCTGGTTCTGGGGGCCCTAGGGAAGAATCTTGGTTTCCTCTGGAAGCCCCAAGCAGCCCTGCGACTGCATCTCTGCAATTTCTGCTTCTATCTTCCCTTGTCTTTCTTGTAAGGACAGTTGCCATTGGGCTTAGGCATAGCGCCCTCCTAGCCCAGATAGTGTAGGTGATCACATCTGAAAATGATCAGTAACATTGACAAAAGTCCTCTTTCCAAATAAGGTTACAATTTTAGGTCCCAGAGGCTAGGATGTAGCTGTATTTGTTTTTTTGGGGGGTGGGTGTGGGGGCTTCATGGGATAGCCCTTCCAAAGCCTTCTGGGTTGGGAGCATCCAGGACTCCTCAAGCCACCAGTCTCACAGGCATGGATTCCCCTGCTTCATCAGAGAGTGGGGGCTGTTAGGTCTTGACATTCTGTACCTTGCTATCTTCCATGCCTTCAACTCATAGCCATTTCTTCTGTAGCCTTTTAGAGTGTTCATCCTGGATTTAAGACTCCTCATACCTTAATGTTAATGTGTTCAGGAGGTCAGGCCTCAGGAGCTGGGAGGACAGCTTCACACCTGGGAAGGTAGGATGGACGTGGTATTCCTGTCTCAGTGGCCACACCTCTAAAATGGGAATGTGGGAGTAGCCTGACCCTACTAATGAGGTGTGGAGGAGGGCGCTGCCACTGCTGCTGCTGCTGCAGGGTGGTCCGACTGCTTGTTAAGAGTAGCAGTCACAGGCTGCTCTTCGCTCCTGCTTCTCACTGTTGTGGCCCCAAGCAGCTATTTTCTACCAAATTAAAATCCACTCAGTGCTCTTCCTGTCCCCAAATAAAAACTCCTCTCCAAGCTTTTTGCTTGTTACAGCAAGACTTTTTAATAGACTCTGCCTTGTAGAGCCATGAGACATATGTCCAATTAGCAGAATAATTTTGCTTAAATATACAGATAAACTGTTGACTGACAACAGCGGCATGTATTTGAGGCTAATTTAAGGCAAAGTAGCTTGGGAACCGTGGTACTGCTTTCCCCCATCTATGTGCTTCCCTCCCCCAACCTATTGTTAGGCTTCCTTCCCCTAGACTTTTCCTTTCTGACGGATCTTCATCCTCACCATCTAAATGATCATAAGGGACGTCTCCGTGCTGTGCTTCATCATTGGGCAGAGAATCCAAGCATGACTATTCATATAGACAACTGAGCAGCTACTGCTTATTGAACGGCTATGGTATGCCAGCCACTGTGTGGGATGCTGGGTGTATGGTGGTACACTGCCCCGACCCACCACTGAGACAGGGTTTCTCTGTGCTTTGTAGACCAGGCTGGCCTCGAACTCAGAGATCTGCCTGCTTCTGCCTCCTGAGTGCTGGGATTAAAGGTATGCCTCACCGCCACTGCCCTGCTACATTTTGTTTTATTTTATTTTATTTTTTCTTTTTGGTCAGTGGTCAATTATTGGGGGAACAAGAGGTGAGTAAGAATTATGGAACTCACAAGGGCATCAGCTCCAAGAAGTCAGGGGCTTGGTCTCTCTGGATGCTGTATCATACACCCAGCACAGTAGGCACAGTGTACATTCTTTGTTGAGAGAAGGAGCAAGATTTTTCAGCTCTTGCTCAGTGTCCCAAAGAAGATAAAATATAGTCATGGAACAAATGAAGGTGAGGTTGAGGAGGGCTCTATGACCTGGCCTGTGTCTGAAGAGCTGTCCAGCAAAGGGAGCCTGGGAGGCCCTCAGAGGAGCCAGAGCTGGCTTTGTATTCCCCTGGGTTCTGTTCAAAAGGAGAGCTGGTTTCCTTTCCTGTGTCTATGCTACCTTGCCGCATGGATGATGGACGCTCTCAAGAGCTTGCAGCGTCCGTGCAGGTACATGGTCAGGATCTGCACCTGAAAGCCGTGGAAGGTCCCTGTCATGTGACCTTTTGACATTGCTAGAGTCATCTAGCTGTGCATGGGGATAGATGCCATATGGCTCCAGTGTGACTCTGATTCTCACCATGTCTATATCAGCCTCCCTACAGGGCTGCAGAGCAGGGGCAGAGTGTAAGCTGCCCTGAGTAGAGCTTCAAGGATTGCAGGGCAGAGGTGAGGAGGGAGGCTGGGGTTGGGGAAAGACAGTGTGCCAGAACATGGGGAAGAGCCTCCAAGAATGTATGTCTCGCGGGGGCCCCTTGTTCCGCGAGACGAGAGATTCTGGCCAGGTAGACACGAGATAAGGCTTTTAACAAACAGACTACACACGGGTGGTGTAAAATCTGAGTGTATTTCTTTAAAAATGACATGAGGCTTTTACAATCATTGCAAAAGAGAAATGAAAAATCTGACAGCTCAACAGTTGAGGTACCTCTGAGGCTATCTGAAACATACTGGGTCTAAAGCAGTAGCTGTCTCTTCTGAACTGGTGCTGCATCCCCCGGGCCCAAGTGCTCTGGGCCCAGGGGACTGTGGGTACATAAATCTGAGTCCTAGCCCATCTAAGTTCTAGTGCTAGTCCTGCATGTGAGTCCAAGTCCTTCTTCTTCTAGTCTTAGTGTTAGACTGAAGTCACGTAGACAAAACGACCCCCACACACCCAGGTCACCTGACTTCTAAAAGCCAGGTGTAGAGCAAGAAGAAGAGGGGTAGAGCCCTCTCTGTTGAGATATTCTTATGTTAATTCTTTGGTTCTTGCTAGAGACAGGTAGAAGAGAATCTTGACCTAACTCTTTCAGCTAATGTCTTAGAGTGAGAGAAACCTTTCAATTACTCTCTAATACTTAAAACACTAAACTAAGATAGTTAGAAACATTGGTGAAGGTCAGAAAACAATGTCCAAATTTTCTCTTGCTAGCTGTAAGAAAATGATATCTTGGTGAGTTCCTAACACACAAGTACGAAGACATATCTGGGCCACTTCTGAGTTTGGGGTGCCAGACAACAATGCAGAGGCAAGAGGCTGACTTTCCTTGAAGTTTTCACCTCAAATACCGCCATCACACAGGTGTCCGTGACAACTCTGATTCTCACCATGTCTATATCAGCCTCCCTACAGGGCTGCAGAGCAGGGGCAGAGTGTAAGCTGCCCTGAGTAGAGCTTCAAGGATTGCAGGGCAGAGGTGAGGAGGGAGGCTGGGGTTGGGGAGAGACAGTGTGCCAGAACATGGGGAAGAGCCTCCAAGAATGTATGTGAGCTAAATACCCCAGTGTAGACTCCACTGCACCATCAGATTTCACTTAGAAACACCAATTCAGAAATAAGGCATTTCAAGACAGCTACTATGTTAGTTTCCTGTGGTTGCCATAACAAATTACTATTGAATGGTGGCTTAAAACAATACAGTCTTAGGGTACTGGGGCTCAGAAGTCCAGAGTGATTCTGTGTGGACAAAATGAAGGTGTCAGCAGGTGGCATTCCTTGTGGAGGCTCTGGGGGATCATCCATTTCTTTGATTTTTCTTATTTCTATTCTCTCTCTCTCCTTCCCTCCCTCCTTCTCCTCCCCTCCCTCCCTTCCTCCCTCCCTCCTTCCTTCCTTCCCTTCTACTCCTCTCCTTCCTTCCTTCTCTCTGTCTTTCATTTTTTTGAGACAGGGTCTCACTATGTAACCTTGGTGGGCCTAGAACTTATTGTATAGACCAAGCTGTCCTTGAACTCAAAGAGATCTTCCTGCCCCTGCTTCTGCTGTGATTAAAGTGTGTGCCACCACACCTGTGATGATTTGAAAGAAAATTACCATCCCCCCAGGCCCCCCTCCCCGTAGGCCCAGAGGGAGTGACACTATTAGGAGGTGTGGCCTTTTGGGGTAGGTGTGGCTTTGTAGGAAGAGGTGTGTTACTAAGGGATGGGATTTGAAGTCTCTGATGTCACTCTGAAGTCACTCTGAAGTCTGCCTAGTGTCACTCTCTCTTCCTGTTGATCTAGATGTAGAACTCTCAACTCCATGTCTAGTACCATGAAGTGCTTTCATGACAATAATGGACTAAACCTCTGAAATGGTAAGCTAGCCCCAATTAAATGCTTTCCTTAATTAATTGTTTTTCAAGACAGGATTTCTCTGTGTAGTCCTGGCTGTAGACTAGGCTGGCCTCGAGGTCCACCTGCTTGTCTCCTGAGTACTGAAATTAAAGGCATGCACCACCACTACCCAGAAAATGTTGTCCTTTATAAGAGTTGCCATGGTCATGGTGCCTTTACAGCAATAGAGACTCTAATTAAGATAACACCTGACTAGTTTTCTGGTTTTTAGAGATGCCTCAGGTGTCTTGGCGCATGATCCTTCCTTCCCATCTTTAAGGCCAGCAGCATCTAGTCCAGTTCTTCCTGTCTTTGAGGGCAGCAGCATCTAGTCCAGTTCTTCCTGTCTTTAAGGGCAGCAGCATCTGTCCAATTCTTGTGCTGCTATCTCTCTAGTGCTCTCCTGCCTTTGTCTTTCTTCCAAAAGCTGTGCAGATTACCACTGTGTACCTGGGCAATGTCCCTCTCATCCCCCTGTCTCAGGATTGTGGGATAATTAGCAGCCTGATTTTCTTCTGCAGGGTGTGAACTGCTGTTGAGTCTGTTAGGAAAACAAATCTCACTATGATAAATCCCAAATGTCATTACAAAGCCCAGAGAATAATAAAATGAATGTTGTACCTGGTGCCTCTGCCTGAAATATGTTGCCCTACCTCTTGTTTACTTATCACTGAAGAACTTTAAGTTGTAATTCCTGTCTACATCTCTAAACCAGTTCACTTTTCTAAGGAATCACAGTGTCATTGGTACACATGATTAGATTAACAAGTGTCAGTGTCATTTGTATTAGTCAGGATTCTCTAGGTTCTGAATTTCCTAATGCTGCGATCCTGTAATACAGTTCTCCATGTTGTGGTGACCCCCCAACCATAAAATTATTTCATTGCTACTTCATAACTGTTATGAATTGTAATATAAATATTTTATATGCAGGATATCTGATACAAGACCCTCGAAAGGGGTTGCAACCCACAGGCTGAGAAGAATAGAACACACAACATGAATGTATACAAAGTGGTATAATTCCATTGGCTGACCTGGACAGGTTGGTAGTCCAGCAGTGACTGATTGTTCACTGCACAGGCTGAGAGCCCCGTAGCTTCTGACTGTAGGAGGATGGATACCTCTGCAGTTCCAGTCTGGCATCAAAGGGCTGGACGATTCCCAGAGACCCACCAATCTTCAGCTCTCATGGGAAGGCTCAAGAAGCTGGCTTCTGGTGTTAGTGAGGGATAGCAGCGGTGGTGGTGGCAGCAGTAACAGCGGTAGAGTAGATGCACTTAGTCACAAGAAGCAAAGGCAAGCAGGCAAAAGTAGCATTGGCATTTCCTCAGCTCTCTTTCTGTCTGGGCTTCTGATGGAAGGTACTGTCCACTCTGGGGACCTTTCCCCTCAGATAATTCTTGTGGGGAAGCACGTCTCTTAGATGATTTCAGACCCACTCAAGTTGAAATAACATCGTCTAACCACTACCTATAGTCAGTTTTCTCTAGCTTCCCTACCTGATGCTCTCCACATACCCCTGATCCTGCTCAGCTTCACTCTCCTTCTAAGAGTGAGGCCTTCTTGCCTGTATCGTTTGAGGGTTTGTTTTGATTTCTGCTGTCAGCCATGAGAGTACAGGGCTGTATGGATGTGAAAAAGAAGACCGTCATCCCACATCCAGGCGGGTATCCTGAACAAGCACAGCGAGCCAAGAGGGGATGCAGGCTGTCTGGGTGTGTTATTCTGCTCATGGCCTTGGCATTTGTTATTCTTGTCTGTAACAGCCATTCCAGAAATGCCCCCACTTTTCCGGTCGCTGAGCAACTGTGAGAACAAATTAATTATGCATTTTCTCACTGTGTGTGATTAAGGGGCAGATGGAGGGAAGGGTTCTCTGTAGCTTTTCTGGCCATGAAGTTCCCAAATGGATAGCTTCCAGATTGACGAGTTCAGGTCCCGAACTCCTGTGGGCATCTGTGTAGGCAGGCTTGCTCTTTGGCAAGGAGAGCCCCAAGTTGCTAGTAATAACATTGTTATTCTCTTAAATTTGCAACTCGGTTACTGTTTGCTGAGTGCTTGTAGTTAGTTGTGACAGCTCATTTGTTGGGATTCCAGGGATCCTGG
>NW_022196912.1:102672536-102696147 GCF_008632895.1 Mastomys coucha
TACCTCCCTAAATTATTGTTGGCAGTGTTAACTCCACCACTAGAGACTAATTCCTTCAGCCTAAAACTCCGTTCCCTATTAAGGTATAGGTGTGGTCCAGGAGATGGCTCATTGCCGTGCAAGTCTGAGGGTCTGAGTTCAGTCCCCAGAAGCCATGTTTGAAGAAAGCCAGATATATGTGGTGGTGCACATCCTTAATCCCAGTGCTCGGGAGAAGGAGGCAGGCAGGTCTCGGTGAGTCGGAGGTCAGCCTGGTCTACATGGTATGTTCCATGCCTGCCAGAGTTACATGGTGAGACTCTTTGTAATTGCTTTTCTTTTGCTGTGATAAAACACCGTTGCCAAGGCACTTAGAGAAGGAGGTGGGAACATGCACTTGTTGGTCTGGAGACTATCTTTTCACTTTCTGTTTCTTTAGAAATACAATGGCATTATGCACCCAGGCCATCCGACTCATAGTCCTGCGTGGCGTAGACTCCTTTCTAGTCTAGACAGTCTTTGAGCTTGGGATCCTTTGCCTCCCAGTGCTGGGAATGCAGAGTTGCATCATCAGGCTTGGCTTTAATGCTGTTCTTTACTAACAGTTTCAGATCTTATTTGATTTTGTTTGATATCTGTCTCTCCTCTTAGGCCATAGTATGCCATGCTCTCTCTGTCATCTGCATATCTGTTCATTTTCCAATAGTTGTTAGATATTGTGTTTTATCTTTTGGGGTATTATATATTTTTATAATGAATGTTCTTAAATTTTGATCTAAAGCCTTGTTAGGTTTTAGGGGGATAGCTGGATTTTTTTTTAAGGTCTTGTTTTAATATTTGTTAGCTGGAATGAGATAGTACTTAGGATATCTCTGGCTACTGAGGCTAGAACTTTCTGGGTATGAATTATGAGGCTTTTCCAGTCTGGAAGGTACGAATAGGCTCCATGTGAGTTCTGGTACCTAACTCCAGTCTTTTGGAGTTTGTCTGGACTCCGGCAGGTTTTGCATGTGTGTAGGCTGATGAGCCTTAAGCTGAACACCAGGAGACGGGCCCTGCATAGATCGCCAGCTTTCCTTTAGTATTATTGGTCTTTACGTCTCTTTCTTCCCCTATGAACTCTTTCTGGACTTAACTCCATCTGTCAACTCAAAGGTGCTTTTCACAGAGACTCTGCTGTAAACTGGGGCCACCGTAGGGTTCATCTTCCTTCCTTCTACCTTCATTGCTGGATACCTAGGGTTGGAAAACCACTCTTCTGTATTTCAAATGTGAATGTGAAGGTAACAGAAGCCCCTTTTCTAGGACATTAAGGCTTATGGCCTGGGAGACCTCCAAGTTTAGAAGGCTGAGGTGCGGGGGTGACATTTTATGGCCTTGGGTATATGTTTCACTGGACACTATTGATTGGACACTAGTGTGATGTCAGAGAGGCCACTGGATCTGGCCCGCTCAAGGCAGGGAGGGGAGCAAGTCTGGGTAGGCGATGCTGGTTTGTGCGCTCTCAGTGTGTGGAACTGGGGGAGACTGCTGAGGGAGCAAGCAAGAGACTCATATTAGCTAGTGTTTAACTTTCTATTATCATTGGAGCTTTGGATGTCCTTGTGGGCACTAGAAGGGCTTTTCTGCTCAGTATCTGATTCTGAGAGAGCTGGTATTTCTCCTGGCAATATGGCTTCCTTATGCAAACCAACTGATGCAGAACCCTTATTCCCCAGCCACCTCCATTCATAAGACAGTCAAGGCCTCATTCCCTTTGCTCTAAGTGTCCAGGACCAGGCCCCAGACAACTAGGTATAGCTCCTGTTCCCTAAAGCCTACAGTAGTGACTCAGCCAGCCGAACTGTCCTGCCTCACCTTGTCTTTCCTATAGAACCCACAACAAAGGCTTTTGTCCATACTTTCTACTCACCCTGGTAGTTTTCCACGTAGCCCTACATGTCATGCCATGACTTCCAGGGATTGTGACTAAAAATTCTTAAACTTCTTTCATGATAAGTGCGTCTGTGTTTCTGCATCTTACTATACTTGATTAAAACACTTCTCTGGGTCTCTTAGAACAAGTGTAGAAATTCTTATATGTGACCTCACTTCGCAGCAACCTCACAAGGTAGATATTGTTTATGGATAGATTGAAGACCAACTTGAGAGAGGTTCTATGACTTGCCCATGGTGGTGGCACTGCAGTTCAGTGTTGTCGTCGTCATCGTCATCTTCATCCTCTTTGGCATATGTTAACTGTACAGTGTTATAAATGAGTTTATTATGACATTGCTCAACATGCCTATAATATGCCCAGTCAGATTCAAGACTCAGTCGGCTCTGTTTGGAGTCTATGGCCTTGTCTTTCACTCTCTCCTACTTCTTCCCATTGTTTGTGGGGCACTTGTGTATCTGCTCCTCTGTCTCATGACACCCCCAAACCGTGCTTAGTACTGATGGGGCCTGAGTGGATTCAGTCTGACTGCTCCTTTTTGCCAAGTTCAGGAAGGTAGAGCCTCTGCTCCCAGGGATTCAGGCAGGAAAGGAGAACAGTCCTTCTTGGGCCTTTGCTCCATTGGCTCAAATCAGTAATTAATCAGCACAGAATTTATCTTATTAGTCATTCATTGTCCCCCACTCTCAAACCACAAGCCAAGCTCTAAGAACAATGCTTTTAATTAATATAAGGGAGATTAAAACCCATCACAGCAAGGTTATTGGTAATGAGGTAATCATAAGGCATGCTATTGAGCCAGGAGTGAAAAGGAAGAAGGAGCCTGGCAGGGGCACCATGCCAGCTGCTCTGTGATACTTCAGTGGGGATGGGAGGCTGGTGAGGGGTCTCGGTAAGGAGGCAATGCGCCCGTACGTTCAGCTGATCAGTGAAGCTAGGTAAGGGCACAGCTGGTGTCCAGTGAGCAAATGGGTACCAGATGTTAAAGGTCGTCACAGAAATTGGGAGATCGCTGAGGGGACCCTGAAGTTATGTTTAGAATAATACTCTAGTTCTATGTGTTTTCTATGTATTCATTCCTTCTTTCCCTCCCTCCCTGCCCCACCTTACTTTTTTGTGAGGGAGCCTAGAATCCTCTAGTTAGCCCAGATAGGTTTAAGCTCATGAGCCTCCTGCCTCAGCCTACGAGTTGTGGTATTAGAAGGTGTGCGCAGCACGTGCTGTTTGCATTTTTTGTTTTTTGTTTTTTGTTTTTTGTTTTTTGTTTTGTTTTTCGAGACAGGATTTCTCTGTGTAGCCCTGGCTGTCCTGGAACTCATTCTGTAGATCAGGCTGGCCTCGAACTCAGAAATCCGCCTGCCTCTGCCTCCCAAGTGCTGGGATTAAAGGCATGTGCCACCACTGCCCGGCGCTATTTGCATTTTTTATATAGTGATGCTGTGGCAGTCTAAAATTAGCTTTTGTTTCTATGAGGTTATAGGACCCAAGCTTATTAGACTGAAGGGAGGGGATAGAGATAGATGTGTATGTATGTATGTATGTATGTATGTATGTATGTATGTATGCATGCATGCATGTACGTATGTACGTACGTACGTACGAATGTATGCATTGGCTTTTTCCAGACAAGCTTTCTCTGTGTAGCCCTGGCTGTCCTGGAACTCACTCTAGATCAGGCTGACCTCAAACTCACAGAGATTCTCCTGCATCTGCCTCCTGAGTGCTGGGATTAAAGCATGTATCTCCACTGGTTGGCTATATTTTGGATCTTAGCCATACTGACTGGGGTAAAATGAAATCTCAAAGTAGTTTTAATTTTCAGTTCCCTGGTGGCTAAGGATGTTTAACATTTTAAAAATGCTTTCAGCCGTTTGTATTTCATCTTTGGGGAACTCTCTGTGTTATTAAGTTTTAGACATTTCATTCCCTGAGAAGATTGATTTGTCTCCCTTCTGTGTCTTTCTGCTAATTTTTGAGCACTGGATATATGCTGGCCCGGGGGCTAGGCTTGACTTTAGGTCTTACTGTATTTAGCCACAGTGGTGAGCATAATTATTGTCCCACTCTGCTCAGGAAGAGACCAAGGTTCTGGGTTTATCAGCTTATCAAGATTTGATGACAGTTAGGTGGCAAAATAGGATTAGGGCCCAAGGCTTCCCAACTCTAGTGTCATGCCATTGACGAGCAATGAGTATGTATGTATGTGAGTATGTCTTTTGTATCCTTCTAAAATGTATCCAGCTGTCAGGGCCACCCCACTTCCTAAGCTGGTGGCCATCCAGTACCTATCATGTGGAGTGACTGGGCAGCTACCTTACCTGCCAGCTCTTGACAGTTTTGGCTGTATGGACTTAATGTCCACTGCTCGGCTGATGTTGTGGTGATGTCTACACTGTAATCCCAGGACTTACAAAACCCCACCAGAGCTCATTTTCTTGCACATGGTGCAGAGGGTACAGGGCTGGGTATCTGGAGGATGAAGGTATGGACCAGTCGGCTGCTGGCTGTAGGCTTTGAGATTGTCACTGAACTCCGAGTTGTTTAATCTTTATGGACATATGAAAGACCTCTGTGCTGGGGCTAGGAGATGGCTCAGATGGTGAGGTGCTTGCCTTGCTAGTGTGAGGATCTGAATTTGATCCTCAGAACCCACGTAAAAAGGTGAGCATGGTGATGTGTGCTTGTAATCCCAGTGAGGGTGAGATGAGCCATGGAGATGGGTAGATCCGTCTCTGGGGCTCACCGGCCATCCAGCTTAGTCAGCTTGGTGAAGTTCCAGTCTATTAGGAGACTCCATCTTACACCAAAGGGGAGTGGCAGCTGGGGTTGTCCACTGAAATACATCACACACATGGGTGGGTGGGGGTAGGCAGACATACAGAGAGACTGTGACAGACAGAGACTAGAGGTGGGCAGAAAGACAGAGACAGATGGCGCACAGGGAGAGATACAGAGAAAAAGAATAGTGTTGGGAGGGAGAAATCCTGTTTCTAGAAGTAATATGCAGATTAAAAATCCAGTATTTGAGTGTTTACTGTGGGATAGGTGTGTACTTACACTAGGGCACTGGACAAATGCTTTTGCATTTATTATAGCTGCTGCTGGCTGATGGCCTTAGTCATCCACTTCGGCAACCTCTCGATCCATGTAATCATTCATCTTAAGTGACTTAGCAGGCAGTTTCTCGGCCACACTAGCCACACTTCAGGTGCACATTAGCCCACTGTGTAGGCACTAGACCAGAGCACATCTGTGTCCCAGGAAGGTCACTGGGCAGCATGTTGTCAGCTGGCTCTTGTGTATCAGCCCATCCTTCCTGTACTTCTGAGGGTGTGTGCTCAGGGATGTGTGCTTAAGGACCAGAGTCAAGAGGATGAAGAGGTCTGGAGATCCTGGAAGCTCTGTCCATCAAGTGTACACATACACCTGGAAGATGATTCCAGGAAGACAGGATCGCTCATTCCTCCATGGCTTCTGAGCTGCCGGTAGGCTCGTCACGGTGTGGTGCCAAGTGGAGTGGGTGAAAGCCAGAAGCTTTGTTTAAGTCAGTAACTTTCCTGAATGTTAGAATGAGCTTGACTTCTGATCCAAAAGGACAGTGGACCCATGGGAGCTGGACCAGAGCAGGGACCCTGAGGTCTGAGTGTCACTCTGTTAGCTGACATTTGCATTTTCACTTAACAGAATATTTTACATTTTTAGTAAGTGGCAATGCTCCTCCCCTGTCTCTCTGTCTTTCTCTCTCTCTCCCTCTCTTTCTCTCTCCCTCTCTCTCTCTGGGCATGTGTGTGTGAGTGTGTGTGTGTGTGTGTGTGTTAGAAGCTGGATGAAGGTGACCTCAGAGCTTCTTCAGTGGAAATAAGGGTGCCATATGCAGTAGGTACTGACTCAGTTTCATGGATCCTGGGTTTGTGGGTATATGAAATATCTTTGTCACCAGTCTACATTTTTGGTGCTGAATGGCTTACCCTGAGGTACACAGAACATACTGTAGATACACAGCTTCTGTACCCAAGAGCTGATTGATGTCTCAGTTAACAGGTGAGCCAGGGTTGTCTGGCCTCCTGGGACTTGAGTGAACCCAGGATCTCTGTGTCGCTCAGACACTGTTTCAAGGTGACCATCCCTTTGTGTCAAGAGATAGTCATTTGTCACTGTTTCAAGTCACAGATGAGGGACAGCGAACTCCACTTCCCTTTGGAAGGGCTGCACAGGATGAGGCCAATGCTTTCAAAGGACTTGCAGCAACTGAGATATGTAGATGTTAAAAAATACAACGGACAGGTCACACACACGTGCGCACACACATACAGACAGACACATGCCCACCCAGACACTTGCACAGACACATAGACACACATCATGCACACACCCACACAGACACACACAGGCCCACATGCACACAGGGCACCCCACAATATACATGCATGCACAGCAGCACATGTTTCAACTTTCAGGATGCACATCCGTAGTGCCATGCACACACACACACACACACACACACACACACACACACACACACTGTGGCTTAAGTTTTTCTCTTGATCTGAAAAATCCCTCAATTTTCATCTTAATCATTGCAAATTTAATTTCAGGGCTTAGCACTGTGTATCACCCAGCTTCTAATTACATAAGTAATTTGAACAGGGGAAATTGAATGTGAAGAATTATTAAGTAGTAGAAGATGACTAACCCTTAAAAGAGATCCAATGAGATTCTGATGGTGTAACAATAAATACACACAGCAACCTCTCCTGGAGATGAAGGGCAGAGAACAAAGCTGGGTCTGATGACTCAGCTAAGTTCTTTCTAACTTGGGCTGCCTGCTGGCTGGTGGAAGGACTTGATAGGTGTGACCATAAGCTAACCTGTAGGAACAGCCTTTTGGGTGCTCAACACATTATGCTTCCCAGAAGGGGACTACAGGGGTTAGAGTATGGGCCACTGCTAATCTTTGAGCTCCCTGGAGTGGGGCCTGCCCCTGCTGGCTGCTCGTCTCTGCTGAATACTAGAACTACTAAGAGTGACACTGGCATCTTTTGGTCCTCATAGAATCCCCGTGCTGCCCAAACCTGATACCTAGCCTTGGGATCAAAGAAGCAGTGAGTCCATAGCAGAGAGGCAGTGGAAAGGGTCCTGCTTATGGGGTTTTGGTTTTCTAAGGCTTTTTACCTTTAGGGGCAGGGAAAATGACCGAATTGGTAGAGTGCCTGCTGTGTGTGCATGGGTACCTGAGTTTGGATTCCTGTCACCTACATAAAGGTTGAGTGTGGTGGTGTGCATCTGTAAGTACAGCATTGGGGGAGTCTGGAGACAGGTGAATGGGTCGCTGGAGCTCACTGGCCAGCCAGGCTGGATGGTCTAGCTTCAGAATAAAGCCTGCCTCAAAAGTTAAAGTGGAGAGTGATTGAGGAGGACCCCTGATGTTGGCCACTGCCCTTCACAGGTGCTCACACAAGCTGAGATGTTTGTCCATAATAGTTTTAATCTTATACTGACCACACCATCTCAGGACTACAGCTTAGCCTTGGCCAGCTATGGTCCCTGCTTTACCCAGTTCCATATGTCCTTCGGTTGTCTGCCACTGGCCGGCTTTGCCCTGCTTTCCCTTCTTTGTCATCTGGGGTTGAAGCAACCCTTATGGATGGTAGATAAGTGTTCTACCGCTGAACTGCACTCCCAGTTCCTGCTTTCCACTTCTTAAGGCAATTTCCCTGCCTCTGAACTCTGAGGCGTCTGGGGTCACTCTCCAACTTAGGATTAATTTCTTTCTCACTGTTTCCTGCTAGAGGAAATAACTACTGTTGGTGTCTCTCAGACCCTGTCTGGATCAAGGCTGGAGGACTCCACTGAGGGTGGAGCTGTAGGAGCATGGGTTTCCCCTGGAGTGGGTTCTGATGGGCATCAGAACTGTACAAGGTTAGAAATGGCCGGGCCTCTGTGGGCCTGAGGACAGCCTAGAGCTGGGACATGGGTGTGTAGGACTGCAGAGTTATTTATTTATTTATTTTTATTTTTTAAAACATTTTTATTTACTTTATGTGTCTCAGTATTTGGCTGCATGTGTGGATGTGCACCAAGTGCATGCCAGGTGTCCACAGAGGTCAGAAGAAGGCACTAGATCCCCTGGAACTGGAGCCACAGATGGTTGTGAGCTGCCACGTCTGTGCTGGGAACCAAATCAAGTGCCCCACAAGAGCAGCCAGTGTTCTTAACTGCTGAGCTGTCTCTCCAGACCCCCAGTGTTCTCGTCTTAGTTATTAACTAAGGCAGTGGTTCTCAATCTTCCTAGTGCTGTGACCCTTTAATACAGTTCCTCATGTTGTGGTGACCTACAACTGTAAGATTATTTTTGTTGCTGCTTTATAACAGTAATTTTGCTACCGATACAAATGATGATGTAACTATCTGCGCTGGTGGTCGTAGGTGACCCCTGTGAGAACTTTCATGACCCACAGGTTGAGAACTGTTGATCTAAAGCAACAGTTTGCTGTGGCTCCCCTGGCAACTAATTGCACGGGAAGACATTTCTTCCACCCTGGTTAGCTCTTTACATGGCTTTATTGCCAATTCTATCATTATTCTTCTTATCATTGGAGAGTGTAAGTTCACCTCAGTGTTCAAACTCTTTCGTTAGTTCGTGGGTAGAAGCAGGTAGCAGGTCTCCACAGCACACTGGGACTCATTGTTTCCTAAATTATATGTAAGGGGCTTCTTTCCTTAGAAGCTGTCCATCTGACAAGGCAGGGCCTACCTCATCTCAAGTCCCTTAGCTGGGCTGGGCTGAGGACTCAGGAGGACCAGCTTGGTTGCATGTGGGGACACCACTCAGCTCTATTAGGTCAGAGTCACATCAGGGTGTATACGAAGGGTCCCATCATTGACAACCCGCTTAGCAGTCTGCTCCATATGAGAGAATAAAGCCCTAGATTCAGTGTTTTGCAGCCTTCGATCAGGGATTCGTTTCTATTTTCTAAATAAGACAACTGAGTTTCTTTTTTTTTTTTTTATTAGATGTTTTCTTTATTTACATTGCAAATTTTATCCCCTCCGAAAATTCCTCTATCCCATGCCCCCTCTCCCTGCTCTCTAACCCACTCATTCCCACTTCCCTGTCCTGGCATTCTCCTACACTGGGGCATCAAGCCTTCACGAGATCAAGGGCCTCTCTTCTCACTAATGTCCCACAAGGCCATCCTCTGCTACATATGCGGCTGGAGCCATGAGTCCCTCCATGTGTACTCTTTGAACAACTGAGTTTCTTATCTTTGAAGGTATCAACTCTGCCTCCCTGCACTACTTTGAGGATTAAAAAATATGATATATATATGAATAGCTATTATTATTATTTACTGTTATTACTGTTGTCATCCTGTAAGTAGTAGAGTGGCAAACAAACTTAAAGTGTTAGATGGTTGAGGAGTAGGTGGCAAAAGTGATAGCTTAGTATACCCTTGAATGAGTCAGTATATTAGTCTTGGTTAATAGCTGTGAATATTCCTTTGTGGGGAGTGAAGCTCCAAGCCGTTAAGCTTTGATGGAATGGGAGGCGACTGGAAGCTCCAGGCTGTGTGCAGAGGCTGGGCTCAGAGTAAGGTTAGAATTGACTGCACTGAGGACAAGGAGAACATTAAAGTAAAAGATGAAAAAAGAGGGTGTGTGTGTACATGTGTGTGGTGTGTGTGTATGTGTGTATATATGTACATGTGTGTGTATGATTATGTGTGTGTATTTGTGTGTATGTATGTGTGTGGTATGTATGTATGTGTATGTGTGTGTTGTGTGTTTGTGTATGTGTGTGTATATGTGGGTTGTGTATATGTGTGTGTGGTGTGTACTTGCTACCCTGGGCACTGGGGAGGAACCAAAGGTGTTTGAGCAGAGAGGCAGGGGAATGGAATGCTGTCCAGGGAACACGCTGCACTCACTCCTCTTGCTTGCCTGTCTCCTGCAGGTGCATCTCCGCTCTGCCAGGCGTCTCTGTGAGCTCTGCTGTGCCAACCGGGGCACTTTCATCAAGGTGGGCCAGCACCTGGGGGCGCTAGACTACCTGCTGCCAGAAGAATACACCAGCACGCTGAAGGTGTTGCACAGCCAGGCCCCACAGAGCAGCATGCAAGAGGTCCGCCAGGTCATCCGAGAGGACCTGGGCAAGGAGGTACCTTGTTTTTCTGGAGCAGGGAGGGGCCAGATTGAAAAGTGAGCCTTTACAGAAGGCTCCAGCAGAGTTCTTGCTGCCTGGCCTAGGATCCATCACTGATGCAGAACCAGAAGCTAGAAGGAGCCTCAGAGACCATCACTAAAAAATACTAGCTGAACTGTGAGACGTCTGTATTCAGCAGTGTTGGCTGGTAACCTAAGAGGATCCAGCCATTTCCATCTAATTCTGTCTGTCAGCCCCTGGGGGTTTACCACACGCTGATAACTGTCGTGTGCTACACTGTCACAGTTGGTCCTCACAGTAAGTGTGAGGTGAGAACTATTACGGACTCAGTTTTGCAGCTGGGGGATGGAGGGCAGCACACTCTGCTTGGATGGCATCAGCATGCTGTGCTAGGATGGCATCAGCACACCATCCAGTGCACTGCATTGGCATCTCTGGAAGGCTCTGGGAGATACTTACACAGCCTGCGTGATCTCCCAGGGATGGCAAGTTTACTCTCATCTGTCACCCAAGGTGCAAGGTGCCCTATTCTTTTGTTGGTTGCCTCTGGCAACACACACACACACACACACACACACACACACACACACACACACACACACACAGGCAAAGAGAATAAAACCCTTAATAAATCTTTCGATGCATACCTGCATGTTCTACCTGGTCTCCATCACCCACCTGTTTTATGACTGCTCCAGCATGGAAGGACCCTGGTGGCCAGAGTTAGGGCTCTGGAGGCACAGCCTTGGACCTAGCACAAGTTATGTGATCTCGTCACCTCACCCTTTCTGTAAAATGAGGGAGACCACAGTGACCACCTTATGTGGCATGAAGATTATAGAGGAGAATGGAGAGCAAACAGAGGCCGGTGTCCCGTGCTCTGCCCATCCGCTCTCACTGTGCACCCTTAGCTGACAGATCCTGTGGTCTTGGTGCCTGTTCTATCTGGAATGCTTTTACTATAGTCCCTGTCTGCCAAGTGATTCCAGGCCAGTTGTCCATCTGTCCATCCATCTAGCAGATGCCAGGCAGAGAGCTTGGTGCTGTTATCCCATATACACTGCAGCTGTTCCTGGGAAGTCCTTGATCTCCTTGGACCATCTGAATCAGGCCCACACAAATGTTGCATTGTAGCTTGATTTGGCATCAGGCCATTTTATTGAAAATCAGAAAACCTTTAGGGATGAAGACCATAACAGTCCATTTCCTCTGGACCCATAGACCAGCATAGTAAGTTGTATACTAGGAATCAGTGTTTGTTTAATGGGCAAATGGCCTTTCCTAGGTTATGTTATTGTTTTTTTAGCTGGTAGTAAGCATCCGGCACCCAGCTAAAGAGATCTTGTGTATTAGCAATGGCTTGGCCTACAGAGAGGCTCGTGATCCGACCATGTGGGCCCCTGATCAGAGACAGATGCCTCCAACTGCCTTCCTCTAAGGAACATTTCATCCAGAAAGAGAAAGAGTGAAAGGCAGATTGACTTAGGGCTGGAGTCAGGGAGAAAGCTGGAGGCTAGGAGGAGTAGGATTGACTTAGGGCTGGAGTCAGGGAGAAAGCTGGAGGCTAGGAGGAGCAGGGCTTGGATAGTGGAACCAGGAGCAGCAGGACCGGCGCTGGCCTTGGTGCTAGCCAGCATGCCTTGGTTTCTTGCTGAGACTGTTGGCCTCTGACTTCCAGCAGTGTGGGAGTCACCCCCCTTCCCAAGCTAAAACGAAATAAGTCACTGTAATAACAGTGCTGAGCACATCTTTGCTGGCATGTGGCAACTCAGCAGGGGTGGATGTGAGGTGGTGGGGGGAGAAGATTAACCCTTAGAAGCTTCGGAGTAAGGAGTGGGGCAAGAGCAGCTCCTTCTAGATCAGGCCAGGGCAGAGGGAGACGAAAAGTCAGAGTGTCATGGCTCAGTCATGGTGCCCCCCACCCCCAGCTGGATACAGGGTGTTTGGGGTTGGAAGATGTCCCCTACAGGTCTATGGTGTCTTCTCCTGCCTCCTCCAGCTGAGTAGGCCTAAGCCCAGTGGCTGTGTGGCCACTGCCCCAGTTTGTCTGTAGTCCTCCTGAGATAGTGCCTCTTTTGTCCAGGTTCTAGTTCTGAGGGGCTGTCCCTCACTCCTGGGGAGCTTAGAAACCTCGGTTTCTTACCACAGGCTCCATAGGTACCCAGTCAGAGTCTTCCCCCGACACCACCCTCAGGAAAGCAGCGTTTGCTCTCTGGAGACACACTTTGTCATCTGTGGGTGGAGGGGAGGGGAAAGGGGCTGTGTGGGAGGCAGGGTAGGTGAGTGTGGGGGTGTGAGGGCGGAGGAAGTCACTCACTCAGCACCTCCCCTCCTCCAGCCCCTCCTGTGAACAGCTTGGGAAGAACTCTCTTTAAGGACAATGTTGATGAACCATACAAATTCCTGCTCCCTCTGGCTGTAGGGCCTCCCGCAGCAGCGGGCTCCATCCCTGGTGTCCAGGATGGAGCTGGAAGAAGCTGAACATTCAGCATTCGCCATTTTCTTAGCTCTCCTGTCCTTGGCTAGGTTTTAAGGTCATCCCAAGTTCAAAGACTGTGTGCATGTGCCTACTTCTCAGACTACAGGCAGGGGTAGGCAGGAGCTGTAGCTTAACATGCTGCTTTGGTCCTGACGGCTTAGTTCACATGTTTCTTTAGGACCCTTCCCATCCACAGAGTCCCTGAGAGTCCATTGTGTATTCACACCTTTTCCTTTTCCAGATTTACTGGGGCTGGCCTGAGAGGGTGTCCCCACTATAGGGATGGGATATAAGACAGAGACAACATTGTTCCTGGATTCTTTGCCCTGTGATAACACTTGATTCCAGGTGAGTTTCTGCCCCTGAACATCAGGTGGTACCACGGTATAGAGAAAAAGGTCACCGAAAGTCTTCGTTTTTATTATTTATTTTTTATTTTTTTTGAAAGTCTTCATTTTTACGTAGGGACTGGCTCCGAAGAGTTCTGAGGGCCACTTGGCTAAGTGAAGGGCAGCAGAAAATAATAGGAGGAGGCCCAAGAGCTGGGCCCTAAAAAGACAGGGACATTATCTGCTGGCTCAGAAGTGACCTTGGTTTGGACCGAGTTGAGTATCTCAGCTTGTTTTCCTGCCTATTCCTAGAGCCACAGGTCCAAGTGCAGTACCGCCTTTGGCCAGCAGATGGCACCTATGTTTACAAATCAGGGCTATGTGTTGGAACTCTGGCCCTTTCCTCACAGGGGTGCCTTGAAGGACGAGATTCAGGCTCTTCTTAGTGTTGGGCATGGTCCAAGGCGACCAGACTGATAGTCACCACGAATGGGGCAGGTAGAGGCCTGAGTCACGAGGCAGGCAGTTAACTGCTGCTGACATCTGAGTAATTGTCCCCTAAAAGGTCTGTGTTTTAAAGGGCTAAGACTTTGGAGTCATGACATCTACCTGTGAGGAGTTAGGCCACTGAGAACTGTAATAGTTACCCCTCTTATTGACGTGGTAAATATGTGATAAGAGGTAACTTAAGGAAGGAGGGGTTTATTTGGCTCTTGTCTGTTATCCTGAAGTAAAGTGTGGTGGCATGTCCGAAGCTGTCACAATGCACCTGTCACCAGGAAGCAGAGGACAATGAACACCACTGATTAGCTCTGTCTCCTTTTACTCAGTATGGGATCCTAGCCTGCCACACGCTTTTAAGATGTGTCTTCTTACCTCAGTTGACCCGGTGTAGAGAATTCTTTATAGACGCTCGGAGCAGGATAATTTCTGTGACAGTTCTGATAACTGTTACATCGATTGCTAAGACTGACCATCACAGGGACTCTTGAAGGGATTTGTTGGCCTCTTCGCATCTCCCTTTGCTTCCTGATCATTCTGCCCGTACCCCACCCGCCCTCAGTCTTTTTGGTCTCATGACCGAGTCCTCTGATGAGTCGTGAACCCGTCCTCCAGTTCTAACAACTTGTGGTTTGGAGGCTCAGCCCTCCTCTTCCTTCTTCTTCTTGCTTATAGAACCAGCTGGAATATGTGGGAACAGGAGCAGGTTTTAGACCCAATGTGGCCAACTATGGTTTGACCTCATTCCAGACCCCATGGTGTGTGAGATAGGTTGATCCAGGTAATGCCTGGTTACACGAGGGTCTGAGGGGTTTGCCCGAGAGAAGTGGATCTCACTCAAGCAAACAGAGACTTTCTGAAGCATGTGGCATGTGACCCAGGTTATTCAAAGATAAGCGGGATCAGAGAAGTTATGGATGGGAGGAAGGGCACACTGGGGGGTGACGGGGGCTCAGCAAAGTGTAGTGGTAGGAGTTGCAGAAGATAGGAGGTGACTGAGCTTTGTTGACTAGACTCTAGTGTTCAGGAGCTAAGGCCATGTTCTGAAAGGCCTGCAGTGTTCTTTTCAGAATGTGAGCCTGAGGGGGAATGTGAACTGGAGAGGAGACTGGGTAAGGGAAGCTGAAGAGACTGACATAGAGATAGGGGAGAAGGGAAGGCATGAGAGACAGAGCCTGATTGTCTCAGCGATGCAGAGATGTGGTCACCTTTTTGTTTGTTTATTTCTCAAGATAGGGTTTCTCTATGTAGCACTGGCTGCCCTGGAACTCACTCTATAGGCCAGACTGGCCTCGAACTCACAGAGATCTGCCTACCTCTCCTTTCTGAGTGCTGGGAATAAAGGCGTGCACCGTCATGTCTAGCAGATGTAGTTATCTTTTATAAGTGGGTAAGTAAAGTGAGCAGAGCTCAGGGATATTGACACTCAGGAAGTAATCGTAATGATTGTCACCTACGCCAGCACTGCCATCTTTAATTGCAGACACACACCTGCAAAGGTGTGTCTCTCCACAGACACAAGTGAATCAGGATATAGCATATTTCAACAAATGATCTAAGCATGTAGACACGATGTGGACATCCATAATTGTAGTTCTCGAGAGGCCGGGGATCATGAGTTTGAGGCCAGCCTGGGATATGTGAGTAAGATTATGCTCAAATAAAGGAAAAGAGGGGCTGGTGAGATGGCTCAACAGGTAAGAGCACTGACTGCTTTACCGAAGGTCCTGAGTTCAAATCCCAGCAACCACATAGTGGCTCACAACCATCTGTAATGAGATCTGATAACCTCTTCTGGTGCATCTAAAGACAGCTACAGTGTACTTACATATAACAATAAATAAATAAGTCTTAAAAAAAAAGAAATAAAGGAAAAGAAAACAGAGCAAGCAAAAGAGAAACCATGGACAGAGGCTCCTTATTGTCATGGAATATAGTTGTGTCAGGTTTCATCTCTAAAATTTTAGGAGAGGTCAAAGAGGATGGCATCACTGGCTATAGTTTAGTCTGGACACTGTAGCCTTTGTTAAGGGAAGCCCTTGAGTAGTTTGTGACCTCTGAAACATGTTTATGTCAGTCTTTTGCCATTGACCTCCCCTACCAGGGGTGCAGGGATATAGAATTGGTTTTATTTTGTTGTTAACAGTTGCTAGGGATGGATGCAATGTGTTTTCATGAGTGCTGTATATTGCAGGGACTTAGTGTTCTTTGTGGAGCACGAGGCTGGAGTTTCTGTGGAGATTCAGAAAAGATGTGGGGGTGCCGTTGTGTACCAGGTGCATACACTCATTTTTGTATGAGCCCACAGGAGCATGTAGACGATGATTGGTCATGTTTTGTTCTGGGTTGAATCAAAAGTTCAGAAAAGATAGGAAACTCCTGCTCCAAAGATGTGGGCTGCTTATTCAACATGGTGGCCCTGGCCAGAGAGACAACGCTGTGGGTGCAAAGACCAGCCAGAACAAAGCCAGGCAGGAAGGAACAGTAGGAGAAGGGATAGCCTGGGCAGCGGGCACAGAACTGCTGCTGACGCAGGGAAATCTTGGTGAGAAGCCTTACAACACTGCCCTGCAGGCAGCCTTTCCTCTAGGCTCTTACCTCTCTGCTGGGGGGCCACCATGGGGGGGGCAGTTTCATTCCTATGTTATTCTGGGTTATCCAGAAAAACTGAACTAATGAGACCTGATTGCATGTATCTCTGAGTGGATGCATATATATAAATATGTAGAAAGATAGATTTTTTTTTTTAAAAAATCTGGATTATATGATTGTCGAGGCTGACAAGTCCAAAACTGGCAGAGTGGCCTTGCCAGAATCCTAGTAAGAGCCAATCCTGTAGTTCAAGTTCAAACATGAAGGCCATCTGCTGGCAGAATTCCCTCTTGCTTCAGGGATAGCATCTGATTGCATGAGGCCCACTCACATATGGAGGGCAACCTGCTTTACTAATAAATTGGATGCGAAGGTCTGTAGTCCCAGTACTGTGGAGGTGGACACAGGAGGATTGAGAGTTGGAGGCCAGCCTGGTCTACATGGTGAGGCAATGTCTTAAAACCCAAGGGCTAGATTTTGCATCTCCTATGTAGCTCCATGGAAGAGTGCTTGCCTAGCTTTCTCAAGGCTCTGGCTCTGAGCTCAGTACCAGGCAGAAGGAAAAGGGGAAAATCCATCTACAGTGACATTCACTCTAATATCTGGGCACAGTGACCCAGCCAGGATGGAGCACAGATAAACCACCTGAGTCTTCCATGTGGCCCTTGAGAGGAACTTCACCTAACACTTGATGTTTGTCTTGGACTGAGGGGCAGGAGCCAAACTCCCTGTTGGTTTACTAGTTTTGTAGCCTTGGGCTATTCCCTGCTTCTTTTTCTGTGGACTCTGGAAGGTGGTCTTGCTGTGTGGGTGAGCACAGGTTGTCTGTTAGAACGCTGTGCTTGCTGATTGCCCCCTGTTCTCATGTTATGCACAGTATTTATTGAGCTCCTCCTATGCCGGTATTGTGCCAGCCCCCCTCCTTGGGGTGGGGTGGGGTGTCCTTACTTCCTGGGGCTCTTACTCTGGCCTGGCCTGCTGAGGTCAGCCTGCCTCCCTGGCCTGCAGTCATCTATAGGATCTCAGTGTCAGGCTGTCAGGCTCAGCTGTCCTTTGACTTGCTTCTCCTGGCCTGCATGGCACCTTTGTTTGTCCTAGCACCTGTCTTGTCTCCCTAAGAAGGCCACCAAGTGAGTGTTCTGGGAATGGAACAACAGAAGGAAGCTGGTATGAGGAAGTGGGGGAGGGGGGAGAAGGGAGAGTTTCCCCTCCTCCTGGCTTGTCCTCATCCTGCCTTCCCAGCAGATCTCAATAAAAAAAAAAAATACATTTATATTAAAACATAATGAAGAATAAAAAACATTTTCCCCCAATAATGCCAAACATCAAAAGGAGATTTTTATCAATTATGAGAGAGAAAGATTTTGGCCATAAAATGGTAATTTAATGAGTAGGAGACGGATGGCAGGAAGCATTAATGTCAGCCACAATGGATGGCCTGCCATTAGTCACTGGAGGAGAGGCAGGCGAGGTAGTGGCCATACAGCCTGGATGGTCCTTTTTTGATGTCCCCAGCCTAGCCCTGTCCTCCTTAATCTGCTCCTCTCTCTGCTGAGTCTCTGCACCAACCATTTTCTAGCTCTGCCCCGGTTCAGCCTGTTCCCCCCTTTCCCACTGCTCAGTCTGGGCTCCAGACACCTTCCCTCTGATGACTGTAACTTTTTTTTCCCTTTCTTTTTTCTTGAGACAGGATCTCACTATGTGGCTCTGGGTGTTTTAGGTTTCACTCTGTAGACCAGGCTGGCTTCGAACTTATAGAGATCTACCTCCTCTGTCTCCGAGTGCTGGGATTTAAGGTGTGCACCACTCTGCCTGGCTCTGGTGGCTCTTGTGTCTGTGAATAAAGCCCCACAGTGTGAAGAGCATGAGCTGTGGGAACCTCTCAACGTCACAGCCTATGCTGCTAGGCTGCTCTAGGGCTCCTCTGTCTTTTCATTTTACTTATTCTATGTGTATGAGTCTTTTATCTATGTTCATGTTCATGTACCATGTATATGCCTGGGCTCACAGTGGTCAGAGCAGGAGTCAGATCCCCTGGAACTGGGATACAGATGGTTGAGAGCCGCTATATGCATTTTGGGAACTGAACCTGGGTCCTCTGTAAGAGTAGTGAGTGCCCTTAACTGCTGAGCTGTCTGTCCTGTTTCATTCTGTTCTTATTCTCATTCCCCTTCCCCCCAACCCCCCGCCATGTTTGCTCATCGGGCTTGTTTGAACCACTATGTCTAACTATCACCACCTGCCTCTAGCGGGTAGTCCCTATTCTACATGGGGTCCTGATGTATAGCTTTCCTATGAAGCTTCCTTTTGTGGCTTCCTCAGGTTCCGCAGTAAGGATTAGCCTTTTTAGGACTTGTCATTTACTGATTTCTAGTACTGAGTCTTTTATGGTTCCCAACTTAGACTTGGTGTAAACCTACTAAGGTTTTAATAAATGATCTTCAATGGAATTCTGGAATTGGGTTGCTTCTGTTTTCTTGAAGCCTTCACTGGCTCCCCAGGGCAGTTAGATGGACCCTCTTGTGGATATGAAGCACATGATTTGGATCCAAGTCCTGTGCTTTGCCTGGTCATCTGGTCTTCTCTGTGCTGGCTTATGGTGTCAAGGGTTCCCTCAGGGCACTATTCTGGGCTTGCATCCAAAACCACCTAGCAGAGGAGTGTTAGGTGAGTGGAGATTCTGTCTGACTTGGAATTGGAGTCTTGCTTGAGTTCCAGGTACCCTGTGCTATCTTGGGTATGATCTTTCTAGCCTTGGTTTCCTTGTGTGTAGTCAGGGGTGATCAAAGAACCTCTGTATTAATAGGGCTGTGGTAAGGACTGAAACACATAAGCCATATTGAAATGCCTCAGAACCTTTGTCTGGGCAGTGATGTCTTAGGTCAGCCCTCAGAGCACAGACAGGAACAGAACTCAATAGAGTGAGAAAGTGTTTACCTAGAGAACAGTCAGCAGATCAAGGGGACTACCTGCAGAGGGGGAGAAAGTGTCTACAAGCTGTGTCTTCAGCAAAGGAATGATATCTATGGCTTATCAGAAACAGAACAAAAAATTCCCACACCCACTTCAACAGAAGAAAATGATTTACCAAGAGTTAAGTGTGATGGCATAGTCCCTCAGTCCCAGTACTAGGAAGGCAGTGGCAGGAGGATCTCTATGAGTTTCAGGCTAGCCTGGTCTACAGAGTGAGTCCTAGGCTGACCAGTGAGATGCTGTCTCAAAACAACAAAGACAAAAAGCAACAAGAAACAGGTAGATGTTCTCAAAAGAAGACATATATGTGGCTAATAAGTATTTGAGGAAACACTCAATGTTGCTCATCAGGCAAAGGCACATTTAAGTCACGTGCACACCTGTAAGCCCAGCCAGAAGGCTGAAACAAGGGGATTCCTGCAAGTTGGACCCTCTTGTGGATATGAAGCACATGATTTGGATCCAAGTCCTGTGCTTTGCCTGGTCATCTGGTCTTCTATGTGCTGGCTGAGACATATAGTGAGTAGCCTGGGATATACAGCAAAAACTCTGTCTCAACCCTCAACCTCTTCAAAGCCAGCCTCCTGGAAATGAGATATCTCACACTAATTAAATATGCTTTGTTGGCGTGGTTGTTTATTTAATTTGGTTCTTATACCTCTACCTCCCTTCCAACCTTCATTCCATCCTAATCCCTTCCAACCCCCCCACACTATGTAAGAAAGGAAGAAGGTTATCAGGGAAAGGGGGCAGAGACCTCTTTAGGCTTCTTCCTGCTGATGAGGGACATTGGGGTCTTTCGGGCAAGTTCAGTCTTCATGGTCAGGATATCTTCAACTTCTGTCAAACCATAACACCAACACCCAGGTGCAGCAGGGGAGCAGCAGCCTCCACAGGTCCTCTCGGAGCTCTCCCATTTATACCCTCTCCAGAGTCCCCAGAATTAAACTATATGTAGCTGGTGAAAATCACGCCCCTGCTAGTGCACCAGGCAAATCATAGTCACCCGCTGTGAAGCAGCCACACATCTCACACCTGGGATTAAAACAAAAACTTACTCACAGAGCATGACTGAGTTTTTGAAGATAGTAGAACTTACTACATGGCTCTTAGCAAAAAGACAAAAATATAGGGAACTGAGAATTTTCCATACTTTTTTTTCCCTTTTGAGATAGGATATTGCTATGTAGCCCTGGTTTGCCTGGAACGAGCTATGTAGACTAGACTTCCTGGTTCTCACAAATTCAGGGATTATTGGTGTGCACCACCACTCACTCACTCCCTGCCTCTCCTGTACTTTCTGGTCTACTGTGGAAACCATACGGAGGTTCATCAGGAAGCTTGGATCAGACTACCTTAGGATTCAGTAGTCAGTAGTATTGGGTCCATCCCTAAAGTATTTATCATGCAAAAAGACATCTGTATTGTCATGCAGTATTCATGGTAGCTGAGATATGGTAGATACTATCTAAATGCCCAAAAGAAAATGTTGTATATGTACATGAGAGAAGATTATGTAGTAAGAAAAAAAAAGAATGAAGCTTTATTTGAAGCAACATATCATTTTGAGATCCTTCTGTTAGGTGAAATGAGCCGGACATGGAAGGGCAAATGCTGGTGTGTTTTCCTTCATATGTGGAAGCTTGAGAAGTTCATCACCTAAAAGTAGTCAGCAGAATATCACCACCAGGGGTTGAGAAGGGTAGGAAGGAGGCAAGGATATGGAGAGGTTGGCTGGAACGGGTAGGGAGTTGCAGTTTGATAGGAGGAAAAGCCCTACTGTTCCCTGGGAGAGCGACTGCTGTTCGCAGTATCATACCGTATATATCAGAATGGAGGAGAGGATTTCAAGTGTTCTTACCCTAGAGAAAGGATGACTGTTCCAGGATACACTGGATACACTGTGTATGATGGATACACTGACTGTCCCGATTTGAGCATTACCTGTTGTATGTGTGTATCAAAATGTCATCTCTGTACCCTCATAACTATGCACAATTAATACTTGTCAATTAAAAAAAAAAAGGACGTAACCATCTGGAGCATAGGACTTGCTGTAGAGTAAATGCCAGGAACTGTCAGCTGTGCTTCTGATGTAGCGAGCCCTCAGAGCATGTGCAGGAAGCTCCTGGTTCCTGGGTCTTCCTGGGCTGTGGCAAACAGCTCTTTTCTTTTCACCCTGCTTGTCCGTAAGCAAGTGTGCTAGGCAGAAGCAACCCATAAGAACCTTGGCTAATGGGTCAAAAAGGTTGTGTTTGGGTTTCTATCATTATGAAGAGATAACATGACCAACTCTTATAAAGGAAAACATTGAATTGGGGGACTGGCTTACAGTTCAGAGGTTTAGTCCATTATCATCATAGCAGAAGGCATGGTGGCATGCAGGCAGACATGGTACTGGAGAGGTAGCTGAGACAGTGAGTCACTAGGCCTGGCTTGAGCTTCTGAAACCTCAAAGCTCATTCCCAGTGACACCCTCCCTCCAACAAGGCCACGCCTAATAGGCTCTCTATGAGCCTATGGGGGCCATTTTCTTTCAAACCACCACAAAGGTTTAGAAACCTTCTGTTTCAACCCTGCATATCCTAAGTGAGGAAGCTTGCCTGGAGTGGGATATCTGGGTGGTAGAAAGGAAGTTCGAACCCATGTGTCCCTACTCTTATCTTGTGTTCTTCCTCCTGGACTGTAATGACCTAGAATGGAAGTTTAGTGTTTCATGGGGGGGGGGAGGGCGGGTCTTGAGCAGTCAGGCTGGACCCCAAGTGTAAGAAGCCTCCACTCTTCCCTTGAGACCTTGTGGTCTCTTGTGGACCTTGAAGAAAAAAATATTTTCATACATCCATCCCTTGAGGTCACAGGATCCTGTATTTAGGAGTTGGCATCTGTCCTTTGCTGGATGATCAGGGGCCTTCGCCTCCTCCTCTCACTGCAGGGCCTGGTCTGAGAACAAACATCTCTATTGTTTTGCAAGAGCTTCAGTAACCGTCTGCTCAGGCAGGGGCCTTGAAAAGTTAGACCCACTGTCTCCCGGTTCCAGAGGCTAGAGGTGGATCTGGGTCCGAGCCACCTCCTCCCAGTTGCAGGATTTGGGGAGGGTCTGCCCTTTCTCATCCAGCTTTTGCCAGCTGCTGCCAATCCCTGGCATTGGTTGGAAGTTGCATAGCCTGCACCTCTAATTCTTTGTCACTTGTCACTAGACTGCTGGCCCACCTTGCTACAGGATAACCTTGTCTAACTTAGCCAATTACAATGCAAGGGTCTTAACTTACATGCTGAAGTTCCAGGGCATAACCCTGGAGAGGGGCAGAGGTGGGCTTTGGCACAGTCTTCCTGAACTCTTCTCTCTCCTTTCCCCTCCCCTCTGCAAGCCAGTTGGCTCCATGACCAGCTAGCTGCCCCTGCCACGTCTTCTCAGCTTTGCCCTAGAAGAGAGTGAGCTCACCCGGTTGTTTCCTTTTGTAACATTACAGATCAGGACTCTTAATCAGGTTCATACAGGGTTCAGTAGCATTCTTTTCTGTATTTGTTACCTTTTTTTAGGTCTGACAAAGTACCTGACAGGAGCAGCTTAAGGAAGGAAGGAAGGGTTCATTTGGCTCACAGCTCATGGGTGCAGGCAACCATGCAGGAAGCCACGGCAGCAGGAGTGTAAGGCAGCTGGTCACCCTGCACCTGCAGTTAAGAATCCGAGTGAGCTAAATGTTCGCACTCAGCTTGCTTTCTCCTTCTTATTCTGCTCAGGACCTCATCCCTTGTAAAGGTGCTGCCCAGTTAGGGTGAACCTTCTTACCTCAATTAACTCAGTCCAAACACTCAATCAGACACACCCAGATTTGTGTCCTCAGTCATTCTAAGATCTTGTCAAAGTGATATCCTCACATTCATACTTCCCAGTTGAAGAGTCAGAGACCTGAGATGTTAGTTGGGCCTATAGCTATAACTAAAAATTAAATCAGAGGGCATGGCAGGAAAGAGGGAAGTAGGGGGAGGAAGAAAGAAGCAGAGAGAGAAGAGAGGATGAGTGTGAGTTGTCAACCAGGCATGGATGCATGCAAAGCCTGGGGCTGATCCGAAGATGTTTTTGGCAGAGTCAACATTGAGAGACTGATAGAAAGGACCTGTGCAGTGCCATATGGGGAGGCTCTGTGGAGTAGGGCAAGGTTGGCGTTCCTTCCTCCTGCCAACCCCTCCATCTCAGAGTGTGAGTGTCGCCAGCTGGTAGAGGACAGATGTTATGGTCATTCTGACAGCTGTCCCCAAGCCCCCAGAACTGTCAGGAGGGCTGCAGCATCCTCATCTCCTCTCAGAAAAGAGCCTATAGCCTCTCTTGCCTCTGTAACTAGAAGGGGAGATGGTCCTGCAGGCTGCTGGGAGCTAGGTCAGTGCTGGTGATTGTCTCTGATGTCGTCTTCTCTCTTCATGAGCCACAAATGACTTTGTTGATGATGATGGTTTAAGAAAAGGTAGCTGGAGGTGGGGTTTAGGCTCTGCCAGTGAACATAGCTGCCAGCAGGCTGCTCCGTGGTGGGTGTTCATCCTAGTGGACTCTCCTGAAAGGGGACTTCAGGATAAGCCTTCAAGAGAATTTTGTGGATAGCCCAAGGGTTGCACTGTGGAAAGTGGTCTTATGCTAAGGGGAAGAGAAGGAAATTCTTTTT
>NW_022196912.1:102696157-102724642 GCF_008632895.1 Mastomys coucha
TTTTTTTAAGATTTATTTATTTATTATTGTAGGTAAATACACTGTAACTGTCTTCAGACACACCAGAAGAGGGCGTCAGATCTCATTATGGCTGGTTGTGTACCATGTGGTTGCTGGGATTTTGAACTCAGGACCTTCGGAAGAACAGTCAGTGCTCTTAACCGCTGAACCATCTCTCCAGCCTGAGAAGGAAATTCTTATGACTCTGTGCTCTTAAACCAGCTGCCGTTGTGGGCAGAGGAGACTTTGTCCTGTGGAGTGACTGCAAGATGGTGCCACACCCCCAGGGCAACGGCAGACACAGTTTTTAATGCTCCAACTTCTCAACCTCCTTCCACATGGCTGTCCCTTAGAGCTGCTCATTCCCAAGACTACAGTCAAGATGCTCATTTGAAAGGGGCCAGTGGGCAGGGGCAAGATCCAGGGAGCAGGTGGGGCTGGTGCCTTGTGACTTAATTCTCTTAGCTGCCCTGTGAGGGGAATCCATTTTGCCAAGGGGCAAACAGTTCAGAGAGGTCAAGTCATGAGCCTGAGGAGAATTTTGGCTTTTAACTCCAACATTCTTTGGCTTCCCATAAGGAGTTCTGTGCTTTTTACAAAGGTTTCTGCCCTGGTGGGTAATGCTTTCCTGTGATTCCTAAGAAGAAAGTGGGCAAGGGGATGAGGGATTCCTGCTGTTGCTACTACTACTATTATTTATTAAGTGCTTCTGTAGTCTGAAATGGACACTGGGCATTTTCAAGCATGTGGCTTTATTTAGTCCCAGAGCAGCTCAACAAGGTATGTGTATGGGATGCCTTACCCCAGTGTTCCTAGATGTGGAAAGTACATTCAATGTAGAGATATTGGATAATCAAAGATCACACAGCAGTGAATGAGCCAGGGCTGGATAGAAAAGCTTGGTTGGCCTGTGACTCTAGATCCGCTTTAGTTACACAGGCTGCCCCTAAGAGGGGATGGGCCTGCTTCCAGGCCACACTGACAGGCTGGTGAGGCTAGACCAAGGCAGCACCCAGTCTGCTTCTGAGGCTCTTCTCTTTGCTCTGATCTCACCTGGGTCTGCCATCTTGCCTGCAATACCAGGCTGCCCTTGAGTGGTTACCTCAAGAGCCAGGCAGCTGATGATTAAGTAGAGGCCTCAGGAAGTGCAAGGGCAGGTGGTCAGGCTCTTGTGTGCTCCTCTGAAGAAGTGGCTGTCCTGTGTTTGCAAGGTGTGGTTGTAGAGGAGGGGCGCTCTCTCTTCCAAAAAGAGCCCCCCCTCCCCTCCCCCCCACCCCCGTCATTGTTTCTCCCTACCGGCTGTCTACTTGATGCTGCCCTTGGGCTCTGCATGTCTAGCTGATTTATGTTCACCATCGAAACAATAATGTTTAATCTGGAAAGGGCTAATCAATTTTTTATGCTGATTATGAATCAGCCAGGTGGGCCTGCTGCTTCACTCACGGAGCTTGAGGAACAAGTCCATGGCCTAGCTTGGGCCTCTGTGGTGATGTGTGCTGGGGAGGCCCAGCTTCAAGGAGAACCCCTCCTTGGGGCCCTGTATCTCTTGGGAAGAGAGTGTGTGCATGCTGTGTATGTGAATGCATGTACATGTACATGCATATATATACATACATGTGTGTACATTTATAGGCATGTATTTGTACATGTATATTTGCATGCCTACTTGAATGTAGGTACCATGTGCGTAGGTGTGTTAAGTGTGTCTATGAGTAAATGTCTATGTGCACATATTTGTATGCACATATATTACTTATGCAGAATGGGTTTAAATGTCTGCATAGGTGTGTATACATGTCTGTGTACATACATGTAGATATCTATATGTATACATGTACATTGTATATCTGTGTTTGTGTGTGTGTGTGTGTGTGTGTGTGTGTGTGTGTATTTGTGAGTGCATCTCTGGCCAAGGAGGTGGCCTGACTCCACACATAGGTACATACATTCATGTGTCAGCTTATGTGCCTGTGTGCACACATCTTTAACCAGAAGTATAGACTGAATCTAGGTAGAGTTCTAGGCTTGTATATGCATGTTCATTGACTGTGTGCATTTATATGTTCCTGTGTGTAAGTTTGCTGCTATGGACCTTGGACATTAGTTTGGAAATTAGAAATTGGAAGGAAAGGGTTACAATGTCATGGACTTGGAAAGGTCAGGGAATCTTCTAACACTATCCTTTGTAATTTAGGAATCAAGACCAAAAAAAAAAAAATGCAATGAGACTTCCTGAAGTTACCTGCTTGATGACAGTGTGGTCACCTTTCACCCCTGTATCCTCCAGTGGCTGCATGGCTTCCATGGTTATGTGCATGGGTGAGAGTCAGAGTAGGCACTTTATAAACCGCTGGGGTTGACTAGTCCTTTTGACTTTGCAACTCTCCTGACATCTCTGAGAGCTGGGACTTCAGGGAACACGACAAGGTAGTGACATGCCGCAATGTAAGGCTGGCTTAGACTGAAAGGGAGTTCTGCTTCCAGGGCTTCTGGATCCCACGGGAGTGTGTGGAGAGGATGAGAGAGAGCTTTCTGGAGGAGGCAGTGCATTAAGTAGAGAGGAGCCCGAGCAGGGAAGCTTTTGAGCACCTGTACACAGGTGGAGTGGCCTGAGCTGGCTGACAACTGAGGCAGGACAGGGTGACACCTGGGAGGGGTCTCCGCAGGAAGGTGTGTGACTCTTGAGAGTAGGGAGGATGGTGTCTCTAAATCTGTATAGCACAAGTGTCCAAGGCTGGGTCACTGGGGTTTGTCATCTCCATGAGGGCCTTCCGTCGTCTGCTTTATGCACCTCCTGACTTCTCCACTGGCCATAGAACTTTTGTTTTATGGCCCCGTGTTGTACAGTTGACAAGCTTCCATGAGGGAGCTCATTTTTTGGCTATGGGGAAACAATAAAACTTCAGTGACACTTGCATAGCTATCATAAGGAGAAGCATCTAGTGTTCTGGATTGTAAGTTCAGGAGGTGAGGCTGGCCTGTCACAGGAAGTGCTTTGGAAATTGTGATCCCAGGGTAGTTAAGAAATGGGAGGATGTGAAATGTCAGAGGCCTCAGGGCATAAAGAATCTAGTCAGAGACAAGAAGGAGTTGATGACTGTACTCAGGGGCTGGAGAAGTGAGCTGGGTGTTTTAAGGGGATCTGAGACTGGCAGCCATTCACCAGTCCTGTGAAGAGCACAGCATGGTCTCACATGTAGTAGCTGGTCTATGGAACGATCTGGAAGACCAGTTAAGTGTCTCTCATGGCCATCCAGGCAAGTGGTGCTGTTGGTTTTACCATGGCTGGGGTCCAGGAGAGGATGGGTAGGCATATTTGGAGACTGAATTAAATGGGGGGGGGCTTGGAGTGGGTGTGCATGAGAGGGAAGTACCAGAATCCACCCTCAGTGATGTGTTAGAATAACGGCTCATGTCTGAACACAGCACACCAGGCCAAAATAGTTCCATGTGTAAGGTTTATTGGGAGAGAGAGGGACAAGGTGGTGGCGGAAAGAGAAGGGAGGAAGAGAGAGAGAGATGGGGAGGCTTTCTTTATGAATGGGTAATGATGTAACACAGGTAAAGGTGGGAGGTGAACCAAGTGGATTCTGGGAATATGGTGGCTGTTGCCTTGACAACAGGTCTGCTGGTCCTGCCTATGTGATGTTACAGGTTTTAGAGGTCCTGATGCCAACACTCAGGATTCAGATGTGGGCAGTGGGAACCTGAGTACTGACTTCAATGCTGAAAGGGACAATATAAGAGTGTCAGCTGGCCACCTGAGGAGGAGTCTTCTATATTATTGGAATTTACAATAGTTTCCTATATGTAGAATAGAAACCAGTAGTGAAGGTCAGAGTGGCCTTGGGTTCAGGTAGGAGTGATGCTGAAGAGGAGCCTGAGGAGAGAGCTCAGTCAGTGCAGTGCTTGTCTTGCAAGTATGAGGGTCTGAGTTTAACCCCAGAACCAGGGAAATAGTGAGGTGTAGTGCACCTGTTATCTCAGCACCGGGGAGGCAGAGACAGGCATAGTACTGGAGCTCCCTGGCCAGCCAATGTAGTCTACTTGGTGAGTGTCAGGCCAGTGACAGACCCTGTCTCAAAAAAGATGGATGATGCCTAAGCAATGGCACCCAAGGTTGTCCTCTGGACTATGCAGGGCTGTTTGCAGACATATGCTTGCGCATCTGTATGCATGACCATGCACAGGAGCACTAAGGCTGAACAGGCTGTGGTGTCTGGATTCTAGATATGTAGGTTGAAATAACATATTAGCATGCTGGTGTTCTGTGCTTTGGGGTGTTTCTCTGTAGTCAGGTGTGTAGAAGGAGAAGCTCATTGCAACAGCTGGAGATCCTGCCCGTCAGGCTACGGTCCTGTGACAGAAGACTTTTGGAGGCTGTGTAGCTTTCCCTTGGGGCCAGAGGTTGGTGATGGCTGGTTACCGGAGCTGCACAAGAAGCAGGCCTCCTGGTTGGGGCAGGGTGCTACTGAAATCCCATGGGTTGGAAAGGGGCAACCTGAAGAAACAGTTGGGGGACAGAAGAGCCTTGGCCTTGGGAAGGGAAGTGGGCTGGTTGGTCCTCCATGTCATCACCTGGTACGGGAGTCAAGAAAACTCTGGCATCTTTCCTGGATTCATATTGTGAGATTCACGTTTGTTCCACATTGCCTCGGGACTGTCCCTAGATTTCTGGCACATATTTATCCTGGAAAATGGGACAAAAGGCTAGGGTTGCTCATATGGTGTGTCAGGGGTCAGAGGACTCTGCAAATGACCTGCATAAGACTCCTGCTGAGGTGACAAGTTTGCACCTGCTTATTGTATTTCTGTTTTGCAGGGGAGGAATCCTAAAGTTAAAATGTTGGGGCTGGAGAGATGGCTCAGTGGTTAAGAGCACTGACTGTTCTTCCAAAGGACCTGAGTTCAAATCCCAGCAACCACATGGTTGCTCACAACCCTCTGTAAATGGGATCTGGTGCCCTCCTCTGGGGTGTCTGAAAATAGCTACAGTGTACTTACATATACTAAATAAACAAATCTTTAAAATGTTGGCCAGGACACGTTCTCTTTGGAGACCCTGGCAAGGACTCTTTCTTGGCCTTTGGTAGCCTTTAGAAGCTGGCTGAGTGTCTTGGTTTCTGGCCCCTTCCTCTAGTGAAAGAGTAGCACCATCAAATCTCAGCCTCTCAGTTCTGCTCCTCTCTTTGATTCTGATCCTTATGCATACCCCGTCTCCTCTCCCCTTTTTCATTTATTTCCTTTTTGCTTCGGTACTGGGGATTTAATGTAGGGCCTCATGTATGCTGGGCAAACCCTTTGCCACTGGCTTAAATTTTCACTTCCTCTTCTTCTTCATCTTAGTAATCACATTTGTGTGTGTGCATGCATGTGTGTGTGCGTGCGTGCACGAAAGCTCGAGTCCGTGCATATGTATATGTGTGGAAAACTTATGGGAGTTTCTCTTCTTTTAACATGTGAGACCTGGGAATTTCAGTTAAGCCACCAGGCTTAGTAGCAAGCCCCTTTACTTACTGAGCAGTTGTGACATTGGATCTTGGATACTTATGGAGCTTAAACTTATACAGTCTCTTCTGCCATGTAAGGTCACATTACAGCTTCTGGGATGGGAGCATAGACCATTTTTTCCTTCCTATTCTAAGGCCAGAAAGTCTGTATTTTGACTCTCATAGGTCATATGCTCTCTCCTTGTCACAGTGGCTCAACTCTGCCTGGTATGAGGGGAGCTGTGCAGATGTATGAGTGGCTATAACATTAGCAGGTTGGCAGGAAGATCACCCACCCTACAGCTGTTTTGCATGTGTATGTGTGTGTATGTGTGCTTTTCTCTGTATGTGGTATGTGTGTGTGTGAGAGTGCGTATGTACATATATATATTCATATATGTATGTATGTATGTATGTATGTATGTATGTATGTGGAGGTCAGAGATCAACATTGGGTGTCTTCAGCTATTGCTCTCCACCTTTTTGTTTTTTAAGACGTTGTTTCTCTGTGTGGCTGTGGCTGGCTTTGAACTTACTCGGTAGACCAGGATAGCTTCAAACTTATAGATCCGCCTACTCTTTCTCCTGAGTGCTGGGATCAAAGGTGTGCACCACCACGGTGGAGTCCCACCTTCTTTTGAGACAGGATCTCTCCTTGAACAGCTGGCTGATTTGGTTAGGTTGTCTGGCCGACGCGACGGCCCATGTCCACATCTGCAGTACCAGGATTACAGGCATATGCTGTTGCCCAGCTACTTTTGTAGGTGCTGGGGATCCAAACTGAGGTCCTTCTGCTTGTTTAGAAAACACGGTGCCCCCTGGGCTGTCTTCCCAGCCCCGCAGCTGTAGCAAGCTCCCTGTCCCTGTAGCTTTGGTAGATGCACTGCAGCTGAGTTGCCTTTCCGTTTAAATTCCTTGGCATTGCATCTTCTTCACATGGAAAATGAGTCCAGAAAACTTTTTTTGCTGCATGCATGTTCTAGATTCCCTTGCCCTGAGGTATGGCTTTGAGGTATGGCAACATAGCTTAGGTGTGCTGCCACTGCCTGAAGCACGGAAAGCCTGTCCCGACAGCAAGTGGAGCAGCCATAAGTGAAGGACACTATACTTCACATTGTGCCCTGTCTCTTGTTTTGAGCCTGGGGACATCTGAAGGTGATTGGAGAAGGCCTGTGGGGTTGGTGAAGCTGAGCCTGTTAGGTTTCAGAATTCATGAGCTGCACAGAACACTGGACTTGCTCTCTTGTGACTAGGAGCTGTGGAAGAGGACCCTTCTCTCTGGGGAAGGGCCAGGAAGCCCAAAGGGCTCTGGATTCTGTATTGGGAGCTACTTGCCATCAGGTCCTTGGCTGTCTCTTACCATTGTATGCCCTTGCTCAGTTCATTGCTCTCTCCCCTGGAAGGGGCTTCTTTCTCTCTGTTAGTAACTTAGCTGACTCCTCAGTCCTTAGGCCTCACTCTGGCTATTTTGTCAGAGACCCTCTCCGACCCTGCCCATGCTCTGTTCACTGAGCACTTTCTCACTGTTCCCTTTCCTTCCCCATGCTCAGGAGGACCAGCCATTGCTCTCTTCATTTGCAATGGGTTGATAAGTTTCTATCTGTCTGCACTTCCCTTACAGTCTGCTAGTGACGTCAGAAGATGGTGACTGGATTCATGTTGTACTTACTTCCCCTTAAGTCTCCAGTGACAACCACAGTGCCCTGCACTTGTTAGTCTCTTAGGAAATTCTCGTATGTGTAAAAGAGCAATGACTTCTGGTGAATATGTTGTCCTCTGTAAAACGGGGTTGACCCTAGCTCCTCTAACTAACCTCCAGAGAGAGTGGAGAATTAGGTAAAAGTGCTTTGAGGACACCAAACATTATGCAAATATAACGCGTTACCTGTGGTTGATCTGAACATCCCGTTCCTGAGAAGCTAAGTTCTTCTGATGCTCCCTTGGGCATACCTCGGTTCAGAAGCAAGGAGGTGGAAAGGCCTTCTGTGTGCCAGCTGGCACTGGAAGGCAGAAAGTTCCAGATTTCTGGTCCTATGTATTGGCCATATCTTAGCTCTGGTAGAACGAGAGTACTTCGCCTGCCTTGGCGACTGCAGCTTCAAGAGTGGCTCATTCCTATGCTCTGATCACCCGGGGACCCCTGCTCAGGCTGTGCCCTGGCCAGGGTGGAGAAGGGGGCATGATCTCATAATCTTCTCTATCTGAGATCTCTAGTCTCTTGTCTCAGAGACCTCTGTCATAGGCAGGAGCATATACACACACCCCCTCCAAGGCTGTAGGAGTTATCAAGATGGGGGAAGTTGACGGATTAGATTTATGACAGGCAATGGTGGATTATGAAGAATAATTTATCAAATGTCAGTGCCTGCAGCCTACAATTTACAGAAGGTTTGCTTAAGCTGAGGAGATCTGATGGACCGCCCCTCCCCCACCACTAATGAATGACAGCTCTAAGGGATGGCTTCCTGGGCTGGCCAGCCACACTGGGTGTCTATCTGCTTTTTATTAATCATTATTAACATGAAAAAATTCCATAGAGTCCCTCTAGCCACAGTTCTCAAGATACTCAGTGCCAAGGAGGCTGCTATGGCTACCTAGAAGGAGCTGTGGTCACTTTGGGGAGGTATTTCAGTAATGTTGGACAGAGGGAAGACCCTAAATCCCTTTCCCACAATGAGTACAGGGAACCTAATCTCAGCTTTACACACTCACTAGAAAGTATATAACTGACTGGGCACAGTCCTGTGTAAGGCACTTGGGATGCAGTGCTGGGGGATGAGGAAGACTGAGGGGAAACAGGAAGAGGGGAATGTGCAGCCATGGCCACTGTTCTCAGGGAGGGCATGGGAGCTCCGATATGTACCCTGGAGGTCTGTCTGAGGAGGTGGCAGTGAGGGAGGGGGTGTGTGAGGGAAGGTGAGCCTTTCAGATGGAGGGGATAGCATATGTGGAGACCTGTAGGGGCCAGGGAGGAGTAATGTGGGTCTAAAAAAGTCTTCTGGTTGGGACAGAGGCAGGAGGTTGAAAAAGAGAAGCAGATCTGCAGAGCCCTGGTGGGTGTGCTGGGGATCTGGATCATAGGCTCCTGGTGAGGAGCTTTACACAGAGAGAAGTGACACAGTCCGGTTGTATTTGTGGTGGGGGATAGATCAGAGGAGACAGGAGTCTAACTGCATGAGTTGGTTAGGAGGCCAGCTCTGGGTAGATGAAGAAAGTGGCTTACACCATGACTGGGCAAGATGGAGTCGAGCATCTCTGTCCCACATTCTACATAATACCACTGTGTCCCCATGGCTGGAACCATTGTGCAGGCACGTCCTCTCTACTCATTCTGCAGCTGTTGGTGGTCTAGGGGGCCATTCCATACCCTCTATGGCTCTGATGTCCTGTGTCAGCCCTACAAAATTGTTTTTACAGTAAGCATTTTATAGATGAAAAAGGCAAGCAAGAGGGTATGTAACCTGTTGGAACTTGTACATCATGGAATCAAGATCTGAACCTGAATTTCATCAGCATTTATATAGGAATCTCCATAGTGCACTCCCCCTCAGGTCTGATCGTCCTGACCAGCTGTTGACCATGTCCTAGAGGGATGTTCACAGGTCCCATAGTGTGTCACTGTCCCTAGGTCTTTGGTCTTTGCCACCATCCTGCAGGAAGAAAGAAGCTTGGGGATATAGCTCAGTTGATAGAGTGCTTACCTAGTGCACAGGAAACCTTGGATATGGTCCTCTACATCACATAAGTGACTCAGTGGCACATAACTGCAATCCCAGCACTTGAGAGGCAGTGAGAAGGAGGATTAGGAGTTCAAGGTCATTCTCAGCTATGCCATGAGTTTGCAGCCAGCCTGGGTTACCTGAGATCTCTTCAAAATGAAACCAAACCCAACCAGCAAAAAAAAAAAAAAAAAAAAAAAAAAAAAAAAAAAAAAAAAATCTAATCAACTAACCAAAAACAGAAAAGAAAGAAGACCAAATAAGAATAGAAAAGGAAGATGCATGATCTGAGTGGAGAAGCCCTCGGGAGAGCCAAGTGGATGATTTCATAAGTCTGGAGCCATCAGCAACTACAGGAGTTGCACTGGCCTGGCCTTCTCTTAGGACCATTGCCAAGTTGACCTAAGATTCTGCTGCTGGTCCCTCATTTCCTTCCAGTTCACTGATAGCAGTAGCTAAGGGGTCTACAGAGATGGCAAGGTGATCCCAGAGAGAGCATGCGCAGACCACGAAGACCCATGTTGCTCAGGCTGTTCTTGCTGTTAGGATTTCATTAGATTTAGGTGGTGGCTCTGAGTGGGAAGCTGAAGGTGGGGATGTCTCACCTTGAATGCAGAAGTGGAAATGGAGAGAACGATGCTATGTCCTCTTGGTCAGCCAGGGTCCGTGGGACCATACTGGAGGTCTTGCCTTAGCTCACCAGGTATGGCCTTCAGGATTAGGTGACCTGGTGAATACAGGTACTTTATCTGCTGTAGCAAGCACTATAGCACAGATGTGTTCTTTAGAGAGGTGATTGTCTTCCTTAGGAGGTTTTTTAGGGCAGAAAGATGGTGTTCTATTGGCTCAATGACCTAGCACTAACATGATTTCTGCGGTGTTATAGGTCTGCACTGGGTGAAGGAATGGTGTATTGACTGTGCTCCATTAGCGGTGGCTGTCTGGAGCATTTTATTGTAAGAGATAGTAAGACATCATGGGGCTCTGGGAGCAACAAATGCTGGATGGATTAGTGATGTCTGGCATGGATATGGCTGGATGTATCACTTGGCTGTCACTGCATAAAGGTTACCCATCCCCCTAACGAAGTGGCTTAAAACAATAAGCTTTTTTTTTTTTTTTTTTTTTTTTTTTTCGAGACAGGGTTTCTCTGTGTAGCCTTGGCTGTCCTGGGACAGCTAGTGCTAGCTACTCCATTAGCATAGACTGAGACTTTGCCCATCAGGCTTGAATGGGTGGCAGCTGGAGCCCAGCCAGATATGGGGTGGGCCAGCTCCGCCAGAGAGAGCCAGATGTTCTTGATGGCTGATGCCATGGTAACCTGCCTACTCCTCTCACCAAGACCATTGCTGCATTGGTCTGTGTCAGGCACCCAGGGCATCACCTGAGCTCTTAGATGCCTGGCCTTGTCATCTAGGCCTGCTTGAGACAGACTCCTAGCTTCACCTGGAGCCAGGCTGCCCAGGGCCTGGGAGATGCAGTGAGCCTATGATGATGACATTGAGTGTGGGGACCATGGGATGGAATATTTAACGTTGGGCTTTAGAAGAAAGTCCATCCTCACCCTGCCCTAACCTGTGACCTTGAGCCAGTGGTCATTTGAGGCCTCAGGCTAACCAGCCCTTCAGACAGTGGTGTGGCTGCCTAGGAGACTAAATTGAAGCAGAGCTCCTTAGCTTCAAGGCTACCTGACTCTTGTCATTTTATTTTCAGTCAAATGAGGCTCCTGGCCGGTGCTTAGCCACTCCAGATGCGCAGTGGCCTTCCTTTCTGGGAACCCACAGGCCTGACTTCCTGGAAATCTCTATATGCATGTATAGGCCCAATGCTCCTTCTGGCCCTGGACCCCTTTCTCCCCATGTTGGACAACTGAAGCCCCAGGGAGGATCCTGTTCTTCTTGCCTGGTTAATGTCTTTCCTTATAAAAGACTATCCCCTTTACATTCGTGTCCTGTCTGTCACTCTGTCTCTCCCACTCTCAGTTTCTCTCTCCATAGAGCTGGAACAACTTTCTTCCTGAGAATTTTTTCTTTTCTAAATGATCATATCAGTATCTTTGAATCTCAGACCGATGGTAATTAACAAAGCACACAACCAGCCATTTTAAAATTCAGCTGTTTTACCTAATTGATTTTGCCGCCAGACCCAGGGAGGCGGAGGGGGCCAGGGGAGGAAAAAGGAACAGGGAGGCGGGCGGTGGAAGGAGACAAGTTTCCGTGAGGGACTGGAGGCAGCCGAGGGCCCTGCTTGAATGTAATTGCTGAAAATGCTGCAGTTTGTTTCTGCTAATGGCTTTCTGCAGAGAGGGCCAGGGAAGGAGGCAGGTCCTTGGCAACTGGAAAGGAAGGGAGGGGTGGCATTTGTTTCAGCTGCTGGGGTGGGGGTGGGGCAGGGGCAGGGTATAATTCTGCTTTCGGGACAGGGTCTATTTTTCCTTACTATCTATCAGCATAAAGTACTTTCACTGAACGCTTTGAATTAAGGTTCCATTTAGAGATACTTTATTCATATTTAATTACAGGCTGCAGCACCGATCTTTAATTACCTTTTTTTTTTTTTATAAGCCAGCTAGGAGCATCCACTAGCGATCAATTATTGTATATGTGTATGTATGTGTGTATGCATGTGTGTATGTGCTAGCATGTGTGTATGTATGTGTTAGCATGTGTGCATGCATTAGCATGAGCATGGGAAGGTGTAGGAGTTACTTCTAGTTAGAGGAGGAAAGATAGGTGCAGGGATGCTGTGGTGCGTGGGGTTCAGGGATGCTTGGCATGGGTCAGGGGTTAGCCTTGTACCCTTTCTGCTCTGTTGCTTCTTCTGGTCAGACTGAGAATTTGGTTAACCCCTCACTGCTAGGATGGCTCAGTGCTGCCTTAGTGGTTAACCCCTCACTGCTAGGATGGCTCAGTGCTGCCTTAGCCGCACTGGAGTTAGGTGGTATCTTGGGGCTTTTTCCACCCCCTGATGAGGGCAGGAGGGTGGGGGTGGGGGGTTTCCTGTCCCTGGGTGAATGGTGAGTCTGGCTTCTTCTCATCCCAGAGATTAGGATCTGCTTGCCTCAGCCCTTTCCTCCCTCCACTTCCCTGTGGGGTGCTCTTGGCAGCTGTTCTTGTCACACAGCCCTAGAGGTGCCATGTCACTCTTCGGTAGCAGTGACTCTGCAGTGTCCCCACAATGACACAGGTTTGGAACTGGTTGTCCTCAGATAAGGAGGTGACGTTCCCTGGGCCTGGCAAAGGCTTGGGTTGGGGAATGAGGCCATAGGCAGATTGGACAAGGTTCTCCAGCTCCTTCTTAAAAAATGGTCTCCCTGGTGGTCCTCTAAGCACTGCTGGTCTTTAAAGGGGTCTGTGTGGATCTCACCAGGCAGTAGCAGATTCCCTGCCTCATACTGTTCCTGGGTCCTTACCCCAGTAAGGGGGCAGAGAGAGGTCAGAATCCACAGTCACTGAGTGTCTAAAGGGCCCTGGCCTGGGTCTCCCTCATCCCATTTATCTCCTGGGTACCTGAGAACACACTGTGTCAGTCAGAGCCCCTGTGTCTATGTCAGAAACCTTTGCTCAAATTGACTTATGCAAGCAAATGAGCAAACAGTAAGGAATTATAGGCTAGGTAGTCAGGGATGACTAGAACAAGGAGCTACAACTAACTAGGATTTACTCTCCATTTTTTGGCTCTGTTTTCTTTGTTTCTTTTCTGTGACCTTTGGCATACCCCGAGTTGTGTGTCTCTCCCCCCACCCCCCTCAGGTTCAATAGAAAGCATTCTTAAACAGATATACAAAAGTTGGTTCTGGATGGACTAGTTGGGCCACATGTCTTATTTCTGAGCCAGTTAGGGTGGTTCGGGCTGCTGAGGGTTCTGGCTGGCCGGGCTGGGGTCTCATCTGGAGTAACAGCTGCCCAGGTAAAGCTCAGGTGTGGTTTATACTTTCCTCATTCTGGACCGTGATCCTTCGGGAATGTTTGTGTTGGTAGCAATGTGGGAGCTGGATGGCCGGGCGTTTGGAGGGGAAGACTGGGTTGATTGTGTTCTCCAGAGGAAAGAATACTGCCCCTCAGCAGATGCTTGTTTGACTCTGACTAGTTCTATCCCTGTAGAAATTGCAGGGGGCATAGCAGTGACCAGAACAGCCACCCCTAGTTCACTTGGTCCACGGGCTTATGAGGAAGGTGGTTGCGATGTTCCTCCATCCCAAGCACAATTCCATGATGAAAGCTCTTGTATTGAGAGACCCAGAGGGTAAGTGAGTAGATAACACAAGAGAACCTTGTCCTCAGGAGCCCAGGATCTCACAGAGGAGGGAGGGAGAAGCAAGTGTGTTGTTGGGGGAACAAGGAGATTTAGACACTAGGATGGAGAGAAGCAGTCCATCGGAGAGCTTCCTCGACATCTGGGCTTTGGCCTCTGCAGAATTTTGGTAAATAGAACGAAACTAAGAGGAAGGCACAGGAATGGTGGCAGGGAGGTGAGAACCATTCGTGCCGTATGATTAGCAGGTATGTCCTGGCAAATGGGGTTGGGATGGTAGCTGTGGGGCCTTTGGTATCTCAAGTTTGAGGAGAGAAAGAGGCAGTGCTGAGGGGCAGGACTATTGTATATAGACCATGTGGTGGTGACCAAGTCGTCAGAAAGAGAAGATGTAAGAGAGTGAAATTTCTAGGTCATGCAGAAATAAACCCACTCCCAGAGGCTCACTTTAGGTGTCTGGCAGCCCTGGGGACCTGCTAGGGTGTGGCCAGGCCAGCAGTGGCCCAGAAGCCCATGTTGAGGCTGCTGCTCAGGCAAAAGGTAATTGATGGCTGTGATTTGGAGCCTCCATCCTAAAGGTCCCCGGGCTCTCTCGGTTGGTAGGACTGGAATGTCTTCCATCTGGCCTGTCATGCTCCTCTGGCCCCAGCTCTGTTAACTTTTTATGATTCAGCAGACTCAGTGGTGGATCATTAAATGGGCAGATGAGACACAGTATTTCTTTGGCCTTTGATGGGAGTCATAGAGCTTCTGCACCCCTGTGTAAACATGCTGTCCATACGTGTTTCCTGTCCTGTCCTGTCCTGTCCTGTCCTGTTCTGCCCTGCCCATGATTCTGGTGTGAATTCTGAGTATAGCAAAAGGGCCATCTGGGATCCACACAGCTAACTGATAAGGCAGTAAATCTGCTGTGGGACACTGAACAGCTCTGGCTCATCTTCTCTCTGGCTTGCCCTCTCACCGAATTAGGCCACACTTCCTTCAGCTAGTCTGTTCTCTTTCTACTCCTGACAGATCCATGATTTGTTCCTGAGCTTCGATGACACCCCTCTCGGGGCAGCCTCCCTGGCCCAGGTCCACAAGGCGGTGTTGCATGATGGTCGGACAGTGGCAGTTAAGGTCCAGCATCCGAAGGTTCAGGCTCAAAGCTCTAAGGACATTCTCCTGATGGAGGTGGGTGCTCCCTGTTTTCTCTTTCCTGTCCCTCAGTCTTGCTTTTCCTCAGGAGCCAGACAGCTTTGCAGATAGTTACTCAGGCTGGTGGGTGGACTGTGGCCTCTGAGGAGCAGAGTGGGAGAGGAGAGCTGAGACACGACCAAGGCTGTGTCATAAGAGCTTGCAATCACACGCTGGCCTGGCTGGTCAGTTCTTGATTCTGGAAATGCTCTGGGATGTGTCTCAGAACATGACGCCCAAGCTGATGGGGACCTGAGTCACAGGGAGACCTCCAGGGAGATTCAGTTGAAATGAGAGGAACCAAAAGTGATCTCCTCAGGGGTAGACAGAGCTGTATCAAAATGTGTTCCATTATAGCATGGGAGGAGATGGGATAAGCTATGGCACAGAAAAATGGTATGCAGATCACACAGAAATATTCATTCAGATGACTCATTTGCTTATCTGACATTTGTTTTGGGTTAACAAACTTAGATGCTTGCAAATGGCCCTAGGGAAATCCCTAGAGGGCCTTGTGTGCTCCTGGAATCTTCTACATATGTGTCTAGACCAAGGTGTGTGTGTGTGTGTGTGTGTGTGTGTGTATGTGTGTGTGTGTGTAGAGTGTGTGCTCCTACTATTGGAGAAGTAGCCAGTACTCTTGCATGGAAGGCAACAGTCTGTTGCTTCTGCATGTCCCTCTCCTTCCTAGGCTCTCTTCCTTTTCTTCTTAATCTATCAACTTGTAACTCATTGTAAACCAAACATGTGTACCAAGGTCACTTCTCGTTACATGCTACAAGGTTGCTGAGGGCATGTGAGGAAGTGAGCTCTGCCCCCACCCTTCTCACCAAGTGTGGGAGACAGGCATGTAAACAAACAACCATCAAGTAGGAACCTGAGCTCTCAACATAGAAAGGCACAGTGCCTGGATGCGTGGACTTGACGAGGGGGCTTCCCTGCAGGGTTAGTGTTCTTGTGCACTTGAAGGACTCATGAGACTACTGGGCAGCACAAGGATAGCTTAGCACGGGGGAGGGCTCCAAGGCTAGGAGCAGACAGAGCCTGGAGAATGATCGCAAGCTCAGATGGTGGGAGTGATTGGGAGTAAGACTGAGAAGATAGGCAGGACAAGAGAGGGCCCTTATCCCAGGCTCAGGTGTGGAGCAGCAGCCACAGTCAACAGTGACGTACTTGTTTGACTGACAACCTTTTCTTAGTGTTCAGTGGGGAACCATTTAAGAATTCTAATCAGGAGCCTGTCATGATCAGATATGCACTGGAAATCAAAGTGGGTTGGCAGTCAGGAGAATGCATTGGGGAAGCACAGGCTTCGTAGCCAGGAGACTAATCGAGAGCTGCTGTGTTGGTGTGAGAGATAAAATAGGAAGCAAGACAGAATCGTGGCGGGTAGAGGAGAGAGCTGGGTTCCAGCGGGGTAGTCATCCATATCTTATGACTACCTCTTTATGGGTAGGGGGCCAAGAAGGTGACAGAAATGTGTCTTCGATTTCTGGTGTAAGTGATTACTATTGGGTGTCTTTGCCTATGTATATCATACATACATGCCTAGAGTCTAGTTGGGGTGAAAAAAAGACATTGCTCTGGGTTAGAAAAGTATTGAGTATAGGAGGTTCCAGAAGCATAATGGAATGGGAGCATTGTTGCAGCCATTTTGGTAAATAGAGTTTCCCAGAATTACTTAGCATTGTCAAGTGGGAGGCCAAGCCAGGAAGGCACAGGAAAGGGTGTTTTGAGTTGGGGGCAAGGTCTTAGAGGTGCTAGGAAGAGCAGATGTGAAGGCTTGAAGGGTGAAGGAGAATTTAGATTCAAGAAAGTGGAGGCGCAGTGTAAAATTCTCTTGTCCAGTGTTCAACCATGGGAGACTGGGAAACATAGGCTTCAGTGCTCCTAAGACATGATTAGGCCTTAGCTGATGGGGAAAGGATGCTGTAGTCTCAACAGGGAGGTGTAGCTGAGGTGTCCAGGCAGAGATTCAGGAGACTGGGTACCAAGAACACAAAAAGACATTGGCCTTTGATGAGTCTTTGCTTTGAAAGTAGAAGGCAATAAAGGCTGAGCATGGATGAGCGTGTGGGACCCCGGAGAGAGGAGGGAAGGTGGGCAGCAGAGTGTGTACCAGCCTGATAGCCTCTATTTTTTCTCTGCTGTAGGAGGCCAGACCATCTGCCAAGAATGAGAGGGTAGGAGGTGGCATTGGAGGCTTGAGGGGGTGAAGGTTTGGAATAGCTGCTGCGTGTCTTTCAGAGGGGGCTGATGGGCTAAGGGACCAGGGCTTCTGAGTGGCCTTGGTCATGTGTTGCAGACCTGAGGCTTTAGAGATTCTCTTGGTAGCTGAAGGCATCATCATAGCTGGGAGAGAACAGGAGCCAGGGAGCATCCATGGGTTTCTGGTGGCGCTAGTGTTGGGCAAGAGCCTACCTTTGCCCAGCAGTGTATGATAGCCCCCATGGGCTAGGAGGACAGCTGTCACTTTGCTCTCTTCAGATGCTCACCTGGCTTTTTAAGAAATGATGGCTATAAAGCCAGTGGCAATAACAGTAGTAAAGGTTCGGCATCTTCCTTCCCGAGGTAAGCATTGGATGCTTTTGTTGGGAAGTATGCCTGGCAGGTCCTCTGCAGGAGCTGGGAGGGTTAGGGCTAGGGGCATGGGTAGATAGAGATCCAGGAAGGCAGCTGTAGAAGGTCTAATCCTGCTACCCACCCAGCCATCAGCAGGGCCACAGGCCTGGTCCTAGGTGAGAAAGTCCTGTCGTGGTTACCTTTCTCCACTGGAAAACCAAGATCTCAATTAGAAAGCTTATGTTGCTTTACACTTGAAATGAGTTTTTTTTTCTTTCCCAAGTCCAGATCTAAGTGATATCTTTATTTTAGGGAGAATGGCTTCCTCCTAGGGGACACTAATGCTCCTTAGGCTCAGAAGCCTATGGACAGGTGTAGGTGTCTGGCTTATCTGCACACACTGCTGGGCTTTTTTTTCTGTGCCAACTCCAGGTATCGTATGCCTTCAAGCATGCATCTCACCATAGGAAGGTCAATCTGATTACAGTAATTCCTGCTAAATAGAGAGGGGCCAATCGGCTTAGCCTCTGGATATTTGTTTTCTTAGGAAGGCGCGCTTATAAATCTGAATGTATATCTCAGATGAGGACAGAGGTCAGGAAGAGTTGAAGACCACTGGCTGTCCCTGCTGGGATGCAGTAATTAGCATATCCGTAGAGAAACAATGCGGATGGGATACTCACACTCTCTCAGGTGTGGAAGCACCTGTGCCAGTTGTCCCAAGGTTGGCTGACCTGACACCTCATTGTGGTTTGTAAGAATCAAGGTTCTTCCCATCTTTAGTTGTTCAGTACCTTCCTCAGCTTCCTGGTTTGTCCTTCTAACATAGTGTCCCTTGTCAGCCCCAAACAGCTGCACAGCTCTGGTCACATCCAGGTGCCAAAGAAGGCTTGCTTTCTTTCTTGATTTCTTTTCAAACAACAACAACAACTAGTTTCCTAGGGATTGCTTGAAGTAATGATACCATGGCTGTTCTGGCATTAATTGTCCTGGCAAGAGAAATGAGATCACCTTGAATGTGAAGCCCTGTCTTTCCTGATGGACAGGATACACCAGTATCAGCTGAGCCAGAAAGGTGGGGGAGTGACTCCTGGGTTAGTATCCAGGAACACATCCCACCCTAAGGTTTGGTGTTTTCTGCAAACCTGACCCTTGGGAATGGGGACTGTCTCTGGGACAGAGTGTAGAGAGATGCCGGAGAAAGGGAAGTAGGAAGGGAAGTCACTCAGAGCACATCTGACAGTCCTGGTGACACCGGTGACATTGTGCAGGAGAGAGAGGTGCAGCCAGGATGCTTTCCCGCTTTGTCATTATCACCCGATACTGTCCCCTGAGCAGTTGAGGTAACTCCATTTCTAGATGCACAGCTAGTGACGCTTATTGATTTGTGTGGCTGTTTGGAGCCAGACTAATTGGGCCCCGAGATTGGAACAGTGATTCAGCAGGAAGGGGTGAGGGGAAGGGTGCCGTCTTTCCACCTGCTGGCCAGCGCTGCAGTTCCCTCCTACCTAAGGTGGTGGGAGTTCAGCAGGCCATATTTACTGCCATGGTCACTGCTAGAGCAGAGTGGCACTGGGGGTGGGGTGCTGTAAGCTGGTGACAAGTCCTTTGTCCCCAGTTCCACAGTGCCACCTTATGTTATCATTCCTCCCTGCCACCCATCCCCACGCCTGTCTCCATCTGCCATTGTCTGTAGAGCTGTTTGTTGCAGCAGCTGATGGAGTACAGCCCTTACTCTGTCACCCTCCTAAGGATCTAAGTTGTGACCAATGCCATTCCATGCATGTGCCACAGTCCCCAAGTGGTCTGATGCATTGAGGCAGAGCTCTCAAGCCTGAGTGCCATTGTTTGATCTATTGTTTGATGTCACTTTTCCTTTCCCAGGGGATGGATGACTAGTGACAGTCCTGTTGTTAAGTTTTTGTGTAACATGTTCACACTGTCTGTCATCCTGTTTCTTTCCTAAATGTACTGATTGAGCTGGTGGCTAGGTACTGTATCGGTACTAAAATCTAGCAGCTGATTTTAGTTAAAAGAAACAGATACGTAAATATGCAGGAATGCAAGCCATCCTGTGGGAAATCGTGTTTATTCTGTACTTTTGTGTTCTAAAAGACTTGAGCTTTCTAACTTGAAAAAGATCCTTCAAGTGGCATGGTAGGCTGTTTACTACGCACTCTGAGCAGAGTCCTCATCAGCACCGATCTTCCCCAGCTCCGATCAGTGTGGGCCTTTTCTCCGTGCACCGATTTCCATGGAGCAATTTTTTTTTTTTTTTTTTTTATGGCATTTGGTCACAGTAGCCTCCAATGTGTTTTGCTTCCTATTGTATTATCGCACAGTGCCTTGTATGAAGCTGGACTAGAAGGGACTGAGAAAAACCTGGGTCCAGATTATGGTGAGGTAGTTATGAACTGTTTCAGGGTTTCACGGGGCTCCTAGAAGCACTTTCCTTATTTATGAAGTGGTCAGGATGGGTGAATGAGAGCAGGTCTGTGGCAACTAGCTGGCACAGGGTAGACCTTAAGTGACAGGTGCTTTTATTTCTTTCCTTTAGGAATTATAAATAACTGTCCCTGTGACCAGGCCTGGTGGTGCATGGTTTTAATTCTAGCACTTGAGAGGCAGAGGCAGGAGAATCTCAGAGACTAGCCTGGACTACATAGCTAGCTCTAGTATATCTAACTACATAGAGACCCTATCTAAAAAAACAAAACAAAAGAAAGAAGCACACAAAATCCCAAAACCAACCTCCCCAAAACCCAATAAATAAATAACAAACATAAAATAACTGTCACCGGTTTTCAAACTTCCATATGATCTTGTTTTTGTATTCTTTTCATCTGTCTTACAATTGATTTTTCTCTACTGTGAGGCAGTTACTATATAGGGCAATAATTTCATTACCTGTATTTTTCTTTTCTTTTTTGGTATAGCATCTCAGTTTGTAACCCAGATTGTTTGTGAACTCACAGCAATCCTTCTGTCTCTACTCTCTTTCGTGCTGGCACCACAGGCATGGGCCACAATGTCTTACTCTATTTTTATTACTTTATCTTGAGGGAGGCATTAGTTACTGACTGTATCTTGATTGATCAGGCTAGGGATTTGAAAGGAAATTCCCAGCTATTCTCTGTTCTCAGGAACTCAGAAGTAATCCCTTTCCCAGCCAAATACCCAAACCCAAACTTAGCCCATTCCCATCACTCAACTGTGTGTATAATTGTCTCGAAGATGCTGAATACTTTGAAATATTCATGTGTTCATTTGCTGATTCACTTCTTCATTCATGCGAGTGTCCAATAAACATCTGTGAGTGTTGAGTAAGTGCTAGCTGCTGGTGAGAATGCTGGCTGCTGGGAGAATTTTATGGAGGAAGTGCATTTTGAGGAAAAAAATTAAAAAGGCAAACAGAAGATAACACCTGTTTTATTTTCGTTAGCAGCATCTGTTGTCAAAAAGAAACCAAAATGAATGTGCTTAGGCTAGGCACTTGGATGGATGAGCAGTGAGCAGAGAAGGTGAAGGAGGGCTTTACTTTCATAAGCCAGGGAAAGTGAGATGTGCCCTCAGCTAGACCTCTGCCACCCATGACCCTTCCCTTCCTCCTCTTCACCTAATGGACCTCAGAGGATGGTGCACTCCTGAGCTAGGGGCAAAACCAGGAAGTGCACTTTCTGGGCTTTATAACTGTTAACAGAATGTGAAGTTGACCACCTGACATAGGGGGAGGGTGACTTGCTGTTAAGAGTGAGACACTTCCAGCTTCCCCTCAAACTGGTATGTGCATGGTGTGTGTGTGCGTGTGTGTGTGTGTGTGTGTGTGTGTGTGTGTGTGTGTGTGTGTGTGTGAGAGAGAGAGAGAGAGAGAGAGAGAGAGAGAGAGAGAGAGAGAAAGAGAGAGAATGTATACTGCATGGCATGGCCTTGTGTGGAGGTCTTGGGTTCTCCCCTTTCACTGTGGATTTTGGGGATTAAAGTCATCAGGCTGCACAGTGCATGCTTTTGCCCACTGAGGCCTCTCACTGGCCCGCAAACCTCTCATTTGAAGAATAGATGCTCTTTTTTTCCAGTTTGATTTTTTTTTCTGAGTTTTTAGGTATCTATGATTCAGCTACCCACAGCCAACCAGTCAGTTCAGCACAAAAAGAGAGCACCATTTGAGAGACTGCATCAGTATAACTTTCATTAAGCATGTTATTATAATTACTTTGTATTTTTCTGACTTGCTATGCCTCATTTATGAATTATAAGCCTTTATGTATAGAAAAGAACAGGAAATAAAGGGCTATATCATCTGCAGTTGTGGATGCCCACGGGGTTCCTGTATTCTCTCTTGGTAAGAGGGCCTGTGTAACCACTGTGGGACCTACCACCCACAATGACTTGGAACCCACATCTGCAAGTGCTATGAAGGTTTGGGGTTATGGATTGATGTACTAATTAGCTATTAGCCATGAATATTAATAAAGTGTCTGCCTTTGTGATGAATGGCATAGAGTACTAATGGTGACCAATAGCATTAGGATTGACTAATTATATGAATGATTAGTGATGGAAAAACCTTTAAAATGTCTTTTAGTATGCTTGGATATTAGGGATAATTAAAAATTTCATAAATAGCATGAACTATAGAAAATAGTGAGTAATGGCTGCCTGGTCAGCAGCTTCTGCCAGCACAGACCTGTGTAGGCTGCTGTAGGCTACCCTGTGTAGACCCAGGTTTGGCCCAAGAGGTCACATGCTGATTGTACAAGTAAGGGAACTCATGAGCCACTTTCCTGGGCCTCTCCTGAGCCTTTCTCCTGAGCAAAAAGCCTCAACGTTTTTTGTTTGTTTGTTTGGTTGCTTGGTTTTCTTTGTTTTTGTTTTGTTTTGTTTTGTTTTGTTTTTGTCTGAACTTGGACCCAGAGAGAGGAATTCAGCTGCTTTCAGTGGTCCTGATGCCCCAAGGCTGGTCTTAGGCTTAGCCACTTTTATTTTTGGTGCACTTGCTCTGTTGCTACTTCAGTGGCAGCCGAGGGTCGTCTGAGGACACCTGATGAGATGCGGTTTGCGTAGGCTGTTTTGTCCAGGTGCCTGGATCTGATGCACAGTACCCTGGCCCATGGTATGTTTCCGGAGACACAAACAGAAACACAACAAAGGAAGTCAGTCGGTATAAGGTCACAGGTCTAGCCTGTGAGTGACTAGACAAGACCGAAAAGAAATTAGATAACGGCCCAGTGTAATTAAAATTGGTTTTATTAGAAACTGACCATGGTAACCCGGTGTGATGGTTCTCAGAATGGCACCTGGTACGTCACAGAGTTCATAAGGTTCCAAACAAAGCAGCATATGCCCTTCAGGTGATGGTTTTCAATAGATTTTGCATTTTCTCTTTCTCACGTGTCTAACCAGCACCAACAGAGGGAGGCACAGAATCTGCCTGTCAGTTGGGGGTTCACAGAGTCCTTCTGGAGGTTGGAAATCGAGTGTGGGAAGGGAATGGATGCTAAGCCCATCATGCCTGTGGAGCCACGACGTGTGCTTGGCTCCTCCCACTGGGCTCTTGTCCTCCAGCTCGGAGGTTTACTCACATCTTCAGAGCCACACCCAGATGACCGGTCAGACTCCCCCTCCCCCACCTCATCTCATCATTCAGGGATCCACTGGAAACCCAGGTGTCAAAATGCTGCGTTCTTCATCTAGATGGACAAACCTTGGTCTTGTCAAGTGTGGATGTTTCTTTATTCCAATTTTTTAAAATTATGAAGTCTGACTTTATGCAGACAACATTGAAAATAAGGCAGGGTGAGTATATCTCTTATAGAACTGCTTGGGACCAGGAGTGTTTTGGGCTTTTTTGGATTATGGAAGTTTGCACCTATATAATGAGGCATCTTGGGGATGGTCCCATGTCTGAAGAGAGAATTCATTTGTGTCTCATATGCATTTTACCTTGTAGCCTGAAGGTAAATTTTATATAATAATTTTAGTGCTCTTGCATTTTTGAATGCAGCCTGTCATGAGGTCAGGAGTGGTCATTTCCATGTGTGGTGTAATTCGGACACTCAGGAAGTTTTGGGTCTTGGGGCACTTCTGATGCCAGACCCTTGAGTCAGGACTGTTCGATCTGTATCAAATCAAGGCTTAAGCAAGCGAAGGTGTCAGCTGCAGCGGGAAGCGCCTTCTCTACCCATTTACAAGTTGATCAAGAACAGCTCTGCCTGGGGGTTCCGTCAGTTAGTGAGAACTTGCCTACCTACCATGCGCAAGGTCCTAGGTTTAGTCCCTGGTACCAACAACCACCATTGCCAACAAAACAGTGACAAAAATATGAACAAATATGGGCGTGGCCACAGCACAGGTAACGGAAGCTGCCTTAAACAAGGCTTCTTCGCTGTACAGATTTGGAGAAAAAAAATCCCAGGAATTCTCAGAGCCCCAGTTAGTGACATGACATGTACCTACATGTCTCTCATGACTGTGGGTTTGGAGGAACATTAGTGCTCAGCATGATGCTGGGTACCCAGCCAGGCAGTACCTAGCCAACAGTCGTCAAGGTTACTTCTGGATGCTGTTAGCTTCTTAACATCTTGGACTTGGTACAAGTACTGTGGCAGAGGCCAGGAGAACAGTTCCCTCTCCCTTGAGTACTTCAGGGGAGAACCAGGCAGCTGGGAGAGTAAAAGTTCAGGGCTTTTTTTCTATACCTGCCCTCACTCTGAAATAATGACATGGAGACCTGCTATATTTATTAAAAGGCTTCTTGCACTTTAGCTGGACAGGGTTCTTAGCTATTTTAACACAACTATGCTGGCCTGGCATACTTCCCAGCCACCTGCCATCTTAGTCCTGCTCTGGCTGCTCCTGCTCCATCCATCCTTTCCATGGTGACTCTCTCTTAGCATCTCATGGCAACTCCCTCATGGCAACCTCCTTCTTCTCCTTCTTCCACCCAGGACCCTACTCACTGGGATGGGCTTCTTCTTCTTCTTCTTCTTCTTCTTCTTCTTCTTCTTTTTTTTTTTTTGACAGGGTTTTTTCTGTGTAGCCCTGGCTGTCCTAGAACTCACTCTGTAGACCAGGCTGGCCTTGAACTCAGAAATCTGCCTGCCTCTGACCCCCTAAGTACTGGGATTAAAGGTGTGTGCCACCACTACTGCCCTGCCCTCACTGGGATCGGAAGTCTTACCTATTCTCTCCTGTCCAGCTACTGGCTGATCAGCTCTTTATTAACCAACCAGAGGTGACAGAAAACATTTTTTTACACAAAAGTAAGACAGGAGATGCTTGACAATGCCAACATCTATCAGGACTGCAACCAGATCTCTGGGTACAGTAATCAGCATCTGAATACACAGTACACAAAATCATTCCCCAACAGGGTAGGAAATGTACCTTCCGTGGTGGGTGCCATGGGCTGGCTGGCTGACAGGTTGCTTGGTGGATTTCAGGTGCTCGTCCTGGCTGTGAAGCAACTTTTCCCAGATTTTGAATTCATGTGGCTGGTGGATGAAGCCAAGAAAAACCTGCCTCTCGAGTTGGACTTCCTAAATGAAGGGAGGAACGCCGAGAAAGTGGCTCACATGCTCAAGCACTTTGACTTCCTAAAGGTAGGAGGGCAGGACAGTTGGGGATGAGTGCAGGGGTCTATTGGGTCCTACTCTGGCTATCCTTACTTAGAGGGCGTGAGTTGGGACAGCTCTTTGCCAGAGTGTCTTACTTAAGGTGAGTGACTTGTAATTGGAGACCCATATGAAAGCCCTTCAAGGAAATTTTCAAAAGAATGAACCCTGATATGATTGTTGACTTGGCAGACAAGTGAAAGTGGCTGTTCATTGTGTAATCGATACTGGGCACCCTGTGGGCCTGTGTGGTGTGGCCTCTGCCTCCAGAGAACTTGGAGTGGGTGATGGTGACAGCTAACACTTGTGTGCTCTGATGCATGTCACATTTGCTCCTGTAATACACAGTTCGGTCACAACAGTGTTTCTAGCCAGCACTACAGTATGCAGAACTATACAGCAGAACTACTTCAGGGCTCCCCAGAGAAACAGGCATGAGATACAATACTCCATAACATCAGGGGTACAATACTTCACAACGTCATCAGTGACACAGACAAAGGAAGTTCAAGGCTTTAAGGCCTCAAATGTGTGTTCACTTGCATGTACCAATTTCCTTCTTCCTTATCCTGTATTTATTGTTCCTTTGATCTCTTGGTGTATTGTGGGAGGCCCCTGTTGGCACCGCTCTAGAAACTTCCCACTTAATGGGAGCAAGCAGATACATTGTTGCCTGTCTTACAAAGTGTTTTGCACTCAGTGGACCTTCATCTTTATTTCGGTGGCTTCCCATGAGGAAATGCTTAATCTACCCAGGACAGGGAGCTCAGAAGGCCTCCAAAAAGTGCTGACTGCAGAGAGGAGAAAGCAGTGTTTAGTGAGCGTTCAGTGAGTGTGTCAGGCCCTGTAGTGCTGACAGAATGCTGACACATCCTGGTGGCGACCCTTTCCAGTCCAACCCTGGGCACAGCTGCATCTTGGACAGAGTTCTGATTTTAGCCCAGGCTTTGTGACTCTGGGTCTGCTGCTCACCTCGGAGTTTCTGCCACTTTTAACCTGGCAGAGGTGCCCCTCAGTGCCAGAGTGCCGAGCCAGACAAACCCAACAATCTCCTCCACCGTTTCCATGGAAACAGCCGAATCATCCTCTGGCTGGAGCCAACTAGCAACTGCCAGACCAAGACATGTAATAATAATAATAATAACAACACAGATTTTTGAAACAAGGATGCCAAATTGGTAAATAATTAACATACTGATCTGACCCACTGCTGCCAGAACTCACATACCATCCCTAAGACAATGGAGGAACGAAGGCTCCTGAGTAATTAATTTTGCCTAAGCACATCATAAGCAGGAAGCAAATTCTGCGCTGTGAACCCAGCTCAGCTTTTAAAACTGTAGATAGATCGCTCTTGCATGCTGGCACCCCATCACAACATCTGTGCGTAATTAAGCCTCAGCAAAGAGTTTGCCTATCGTGTGTGAGGCCTCTTCCAGTGCTTAAGGGGGTTTTAATGTCCTCGACCCTTCACAGTAAATCTTTGGGTCTCAGCTCATCTCTGAATAAAATAGAGGGGAATCTGGAAGAAGGTGAAGGGCAGCCAGTCTGAACAGTGTGGATCTGAGCATTCATGGAGTAGGGCTGGGCCAGGCATTCAGGCTTATGATTAACCTGAGGGATAGATGAGGACAGGAAGGAAAGGATAAACCGTCTAAGCATAGGTTTGGAACTAGTATAGATAAGAGCTGGAGTGTGTCACATCAGGCAGGGACACTCCAGAGTTTTTTGTGTGAGGTCAGGACCCTGAGGGATATGTGAGCTCTTGGGGAAGTGTCATAGCTCATTAGACTTTCAAAGATGAGCAACATGTATGATAACATCTGACCTTTTAATGTGTTAGATACTCCTAAAATTGTTTCACATGTATTTACCCTTTGATCCATATAGTGGCCTCACAAAGGAGGTACCATTTTGAACTCTGTGTCACTGGTGGGAAAGCAGAAGTCCCAAGTGATTGAGTCATTAGCCTAGGGTTACACAGTAAACCAACAAGGGGCAGAAGCAGGGTTAGGGTGGAGAAAGTGTGGCTTAAAGCCTGCATATCAAACTGTGTAGTACTTGTTTAAAACATTTCTGAACCACAGAGACAACTATGTTTGCATGAGTGTGTGAGCATATGGCATTGACTCAGCTCTGAGGTAGATCAGGATCCTCATGGGTCACTGCATGGCTGTCACAGGACAGCCAGTGTTGACCAGCGCAGCTCAGCATCTGGTCCCGTGTGGGACACCTGTCTTTTCTCCATGCCAGTGGTAAGTGAGGTGAAGCAGGTTCTTCTATAACCATCCATACCATCTTACTAGGGGTGCACTTGGCTTCAGAGAAATTACGATGTGTCCACAGTCAATACAGCAAGTAGGAGGCCGAGCTCTGTTCTGCTTGGCCAGGCTCTGGCTGCAGAAGGACTATACCCTGGAGGATTAGCCAAGGCTCCAAGGCGAGTGCACAGAGTAGAAGTTCGAGGTCAGGCGCCACCACAGGCTGAGGCTATCCAAGCAAGGTCTCGGAACTTTTTATAGCCCACTTCTTGAGGTTGGGGTGGTCTTGATGTGGGAGCAGGTGGAGCTCTCAGGTGGGCCTCTGTGGGGCTTCTCCTGTATGACACAGACCATGAGCCAGGGTCTCATAGGCCAGTAGTGGCCATGCTGGGTCCAGTGAGTCCCTGGGGAGATGCCTCCCAAAGCTTGCTTGCTTTATTGCCAGGTGCCAATGTTTGTCTCTTGCTTTGGCCTTCCTGGATTGAAGAAGGAGACGGTCAAGGGTGAGACACAGCCATCTGGGGACTTGAGAGACAAGTCATAGGCTTTGTGTTTTTGTGGTCATTTCCATGTAATAGTCCAGCCCATTCTCTAGCCATAAGTTGCTGAGGAAAGGGGCGTGTGACTATCAGACTGGAGTGGTCACATCACAGGGAATGAAGGTATAGGAGGGAGTACCTGAGTACCTCAGCTTTGGGCTCTCACCCCACCCTTGGTGCTCTCCTGGCTGGCCTCCAGATGCCCCAGTAGGTCCTGCTGGGGCACTAGCCTAATGTTTACAGAGCCCCAAGGCCCACTGCCAAGCTCAGGTTCCAAATCAATGGACAAACTTAACCAAAGGTAAGCCAGGCAGTAGTGGTGCACGCCTTTAATCCCAGTTCTTGGGAGGCAGAGGCAGATGGATTTCTGAGTTCGAGGCCAGCCTGGTCTACAGAGTGAGTTCCAGGACAGCTGGGGCTATACAGAGAAACTCTGTCTCGAAAAACCAAGCCAAACAAACAAAAAACACTTAACCAAAGGTACCCAAGTAGTATACCTTTCCTCTGGAGACCAGGAACAACAGTAATGATGGACATGGACTTGTTTTGAGTTGACAAGTGTGTCTAAATCTTACATTCAAAGCAACAGAGAGGTATAGATGTCTTGATCAGCCTAGATTTCCAAATGGTGAAAACTTAGCTGAGTCTCATCTGGTTCTCAGCACAAGGGCTTCACACATAGGTAGCTCCGTGCCCTGCAGGGCTCCTTGCCAGGGAAGGAAACTGAGGTAAGAGAGTGATGGACGGTACAGCTTTCTCAGAACTAGGAGAAGTACATAGCTGGACTTGAGGGCTGTCTAGATGGTTCTTCAGACACTTGAATTAGCTAGCTGCCCTTGACTTCTCTCCTTTTTTTTTTTTTTTAAATTTTAAAT
>NW_022196912.1:102725437-102726814 GCF_008632895.1 Mastomys coucha
AGGCTGAGATAGGAGAAGCAAGATTTCAAGACCCTTATGTTGTACACAGTCAGACATTGTCACAAACATACAAGCTGACAGTGTATATAGATTGTACAATGTTGGGACCTATTTCTCCAATTACCAAGTTAGAGAGACTATTGGATGACAATCAACAAATTTCAAATTCCTCATATTATTGAATTTCAATCGATTAGGATATGTTGGCAATATTAATTTTCAGTTAATATATTAAGAAAAAGTAATTGTCACTTTCTGTTGTTTTTGTTGTAAAAGGTAGAATTAGGTTTGTGTGGATTTGTTGAAAGATTACCTTCTTGCTTCTTCTAGGGTGTAGTTTTGCTCCTTATGTTGATGTTTTCCATCTATTATCTTTTGTAGGGCTGGATTTGTGGAAAGATATTGTGTAAATTTTGTTTTGTCATGGAATATCTTGCTTCCTCCATCTATGGTAATTGAGAGTTTTGCTGGGTATAGTAGTCTGGGCTGGCATTTGTGTTCTTCTAGGGTCTGTATGACATCTGCCCAGGATCTTCTAGCTTTCATAGTCTCTGGTGAGAAATCTGCCGTAATTCTGATAGACCTTCCTTTATATGTTATTTGACCTTCTTCCCTTACTGCTTTTAAAATTCTTTCTTTGTTTAGTGCGTTTGGTGTTTTGATTATCATGTGACGGGAGGAATTTCTTTTCTGGTCCAGTCTATTTGGAGTTCTGTAGGCTTCTTGTATGTTCATGGGCATCTCTTTCTTTAGGTTAGTGAAGTTTTCTTCTCTAATTTTGTTGAAGATATTTACTGGCTCATTACATTGGGAATCTTCACTCTCTTCTATACCTGTTATCCTTAGGTTTGGTCTTCTCATTGAGTCCTGGATTTCCTGGATGTTTTGGGTTAGGAGCTTTTTGCTTTTTGCATTTTCTTTGACTGTTATGTCAATGTTTTCTATGGTGTGTTCTGCCCCTGAGATTCTCTTTTCTATCTCTTGCATTCTGTTGGTGATGCTTGCATCTATGGCTCCTGATTTCTTTCCTATGTTTTGTATCTCCAAGGCTGTCTCTTTTTCTGATTTCTCTATTGTTTCTATTTTCATTTTTAGGTTCTGGATGGTTTTGCTCATTTCCTTCACCTGTTTGATTATGTTTTCCTGTAGTTCTTTAAGGGATTTTTGTGTTTCCTCTTTAAGAGTTTCTAGCTCTTTACCTGTGTTCTCCTGTATTTCTTTGAGGGTGCTATTTATGTCTTTCTTAAGGTCCTGTATCATCATCATGATAAGTGATTTTAGATTTGAATCTTGCTTTTCTGATGTGATAGTGTGTCCAAGACTTGCTATGGTGGGAGAATTGGGTTCTGATGATGGCAAGTGACCTTGGTTTGTGTT
>NW_022196912.1:102727437-102737764 GCF_008632895.1 Mastomys coucha
TTTTTTGCAAATAACGGATACCCAATTTAACAGGTTTGTTTTGTTGTTTTGAGACAGGGTTTCTCAGTGTAGCCCTGGTGGTCCTGGAACTTGCTCTATAGACCAGGCTGGCCTCGAACTCACAAAGAGTTCCTCTGCTTCCTGAGTGCTGGGATTAGAGGAGTGTGCTACCTGCTACCACTGCTAGCTAGGGTTTTGTTGTTGTTTTGTTTTTAAATGCTTATTCTTATGGCTAGAGGGTTGTCTCAGAAGTTAAGAACATGCACTGTCCTTCCAGAGGACCCAAATAACCATAATAGGTGGTTTACAACTGCCAACACAGCTCCAGGGGATACAAAGTCTCCAGCTTCCTTGGGCACCTGTGCCCCCAGGCACATCATCTGCCCCTCCCCCACATACACATGATTAAGATAGTTCCCAAATGTTTATTATTCTTATAGGTGAGAAGGCATGCAGCAGTTGTTTCCTGATGGTACTTGGTGCTCTGACAGCATCAGGACTGACTTTCTGTTCCTCCCTTTACCCCTGTGGTTACAGGATGGCTGTTACTGTCCCAAGAATCACATTCACTTTTGGGGTGGGAGCAAAAGAGGGGATAGTACCACAAGCATCCTTTTGTGAAGAGAAACTAAACCTTTCCTGAATCCTTTAACAAAGTGCTGCTATGTTTGATGGGCCAGAACCATATCACCTGACCACCTGCTATGGGGCAGGCAGGGAACAGGTTTCAGTTTCATATGTGCAGGGAAGAGGGAGATGGATAATAGACAATGTGTTAAGATCCAGCATTGTCTGCCACAGGAGGCTTGTAAGAATCTAGCAGAAAACAAAATTTGTCTTCTGGTTCAAACTCAGTTCATTGCTTCAATAGATCTATTTCCCAGGTACAGAAACAGTAGCAGGTGTAGGGTCAAGCAAGGGCCTGTTTGATGGAGGGAGAGGCAGAGGGAAGCAGCTCTTAGCACTGGTGTTAGCTATGTGTGCAACACTGACCACAGTACCTGGTGGAAACAACCTAAGGAAGGAAAGATTTGTTCTGGTTTATGTCTTCAGAGGGTTTCACTCATTACAGTGGTGAAGTCATTGTGGAGCTTGTGGCTGGAAGCTCTTTCCATCACAGGGGTCCAGGAAATGGAACTTCCAGATACAGGGCTGGGCTCCTGTACCAGAGGCCCCCCCCCTTTCCTCCCCCCCCCGAAGGTCTAGCCTTCTTCCACTAGCCAGGACCTACCTCCTAAAAGTTCCTAAACCTCTCAAAATAACGCCACCAGCTGAGGACCAGGCTCTAAAGCACGATGAGCTGGCAGTGAACATTTCTAGTTAATGTCGTAATAATAGCAGTTTCCAGTTAGGAACATTTCTTTCGCAAGTACCCATTTCTATTATAGTGTGTGGCTCATGGTAAGATGGAGAATGGTAGGGGCTAGAGGTGAGGGATGTGGATGGTCAGGGGTTTAGGGAATGGCAGTGGGGGAATGAGGAACTTGCTCCCACATTTGTGAAGGACCTGTGAGGGAGTTCCACTGGAAGGGCTCCCTGGCTGAGGCCTCTGACTAGTCCTCACCCCAGCTCTCTCTCCGGCAGTGGCTCTATCCAAACAACAGTATGTGCTACTGTCTGGCTCCTAGCCCTTTACTAGGGGATGGTTCTGCCCACAGCCTCCTCCTCTGATGTGACTCACTTTTTTCCAGGTTCCCCAGATCTACTGGGAGCTTTCTACCAAGAGGGTGCTCCTGATGGAATTTGTGGAGGGAGGTCAGGTCAATGACAGGGCCTACATGGAGAAGAACCAGATCGATGTGAATGAGGTGAGGTGGGCCTGGTGCTGGGACAGAGGGACAGAGTGTGGTTGGGACTGCTTGCCTCAGCCTGGGCTCTGAGGCCCTAAAGCCTGGCCTTCTTCCTTTAAAAGAATTATGCATCTGTCAGGGAGAGTTCTGTCAGGTTTTCCCATCTGGTCCTGGGCCTAGAGTGGGAGAAGGGACAAGCAAGCCTCTGTGAGTTGAGGTTGCTGCTGGCTTCTTTTCTCACAGCAGCTAAGTCCGTACAGATGAGGGAGCAGCATAGGGTACATTCATCAACTGCCCTCCCTCCCCCCCAGTCCCCCCTCCCTGACCTAGAGGACTGCAGTCGCCTGGTCAGTTTCATACAGCAAGGGAGAAGATGTAGATGTAATTGTGTCTTTAGCTCCTGTTTCCCTGGTATCAGAGAAACTGGCTAGTGGGCCAGGTTCTGTCCCCAGCCTTCTGCTTCTTGGTCACCACAGGGCCCCTAGGAAAGAGTTTTGCACCCACATCCATCGTTAATACAGTCCCTTCATGTGCAGGGTCTGGGTGTTTAGAATCCCCATGCTGGAGTCAGGCATTATCAGCTAACTCTTCAGTGGGGATTATAACCAGGATTAGAACCCAGGCCCTTTCTCCTCTGCCTTCTCTACGTCCCTTCCACAGACACATGTGGGTCCACAGTAGAACTTGCAGCCATTTGATAGGCACTGATCAGTAACTGTCAGGAAACTGGCAGCAGGAGGGCTGAATAGTCCCTTTTGTTAGCAGCACACTGAGAATATTGTTCCCTTGCTTTCAGCTCCTAGGGTAGGAAGGAAGACAGTGCCTGGGTAGCTCAGAGTCTGGCTACAGTGGGGACTGGCTGGCCCCACTGGGAGGCCAGCTCTAGAATCTCCCTGAAAGGCAGCAGAGCCTCTGCCTGCTAATTGGGAGACCCAGCATCTTTGCCCTGTGTCATCACTGGCCTCTCCTGCTAGAGATGGACTTCCAGACCAGGGGCCACCCCCATCCATTCATTTCTTTGGATCTAGCAAGCTAAGGCTGTAATGGTATCTCATTAGAGGGGGCTCTGATTTTTCCAGGGGGAGTGTAACCATATAAGTATGTATACTGATATTGTGGCTTGCTTGTGACTGAGCCAGCTGGAGGCCAGTGGACTCAGGGCAGGGTAGACCATCTGTGAGTCTGGGCCTCTTTGTCCCTGCCACTGGGAAAAGCCAGTATCCAGATAGAGAGACCTTAGTAGACATCTAATTTTTCAAGAATGAAGTAAGGCCGTACTGCCTCTCTGGCCCTCAGTTCTCTTAGTGGAGGTGATGGACCAGCTGACCTCCAATGAAGGATCCTTTGTATTTGACTATTTCATAGACCAATGACTCTATGGCTTAGTGAGCACTGACTGGCTCAAGAGCCATCTATTTCAGAACTGTCGGAGGAGTGTTTATAGCTATGCAGATTTCTGGGGACCACCCCTAGGTACACAAGAGAATCTGGGGTGTGAAGGGTGGCAGAGTGTCCAAGTGAGTTTGCAGAGGCTCTCACTCCAGTGTGAAGTCCTTGACCTATCCATGCTCATCTGAATTTGTACATGCAGCACCTACCCTCCAGTGCTCACCTAGGAGCCAGCAGCCTGCCGGAGCTCCTCTATTTATATCCCTGACCATGGTAGCATATACATCCTGGGTCATATTTGCTAGTAACTTTAGGAGATGGTGACAGCGATTGCCATCAATTTCATTAAAAGCAAAGGTTATTGTGTGGGAGTCTTCTGCAGGCAGGTGGGGCTTCTTCTAGCCACAGAGGACTATTGAGTGCAAGACCTTTATTGAAGGTTAATTGAATTTCAGTGAGTGTGTGTTGAAGACCCTGGCGTGGCTGAGGCCTGGCTTAATTGGCATGAAATTAGCCAAGAGAGAGGTGACTGAATTGGTAGTACAGGGCATCAGGGACAGATGCAGAGGACCTGGTGGGCAGATATCACCCGTCTGCGAAGGCTGACTGGATCCTGAGGCCCTGGGGACCGATACCACCAGTGAGGTATTTCCTTAGGGAGAGAGCCAGTTAGAAAAGAGGGCCATAATTCCATGGTCTTGGATTCAGCCCTGGTCATCAGGATCCCAGGCAGAGGAGGAGAACCGTGGAGTCTGTCCCTTCCTTCTCCAGGGAACAAACTTCTGTTAGAGTGGGGATGGATTTAGGAGTTAGCTCAAACCCTTGAGACCTTCTAACTCGTCTTTCCTTTTAGGACCCTCAGAACCTGTTTGCAGCGATGTCAGGTACTGAGCCTCCCTGGAGTTGAGATCCTAGTCACAGAGCACCTGTAGCTGGTTCAAGGCTCCCCAGCCTTTGCTCTGTTACCACCTGTCCCCATCTGTCTCCGTCCCAGGCCATGGTCCTCCTGTCTCACGTTGGCTGCTGTGGTTATGCCTTCTGCTCTTCTTGTGCTGGCCGTGTTGCCTCTTCTTTCTCTCTGAAGTCATTTTGGAGGCATTTGCTGGGGGAGTAGAGCCTGTGGCTTTGTTCTCCATGTAGCCGGAAGCCCTTACTGTGTTTACTTCTTGCAGTAGCTCCAAAATCCATTCCTGTCATTGTAGGAACAGTGAAGGATCTCAGAGTCACCTTTCAGTGTATGTTTCAAGTACCTACTCTGTACAGGCACTGCCACTTGTGGTAGAATAGAAATGTGGACAGAACTAAGCATGGGGCTTCCCAAGAAGCCTGGTGCTAGAAGGGCTGGGTACCTGAGGATGCCTGGCTCTGCCGTTCATTGCTCTGGTAGCCTTGAGTCAAGTACTTGAGATAGGAGGCCAAGTCCTTCCTGCTATGTGACAGATACCATCACTCGGACTTTATGAGCAATGGCCATGTCAGAACATTTTCATAATTCATAACTCATGAGGGCATTACTCATGGAGGCATCTCTTTCAGTTCTTGAGAACTTTTGTTCCTTCTTGTCCTCTGTCACTGGCATGTGAGTGCATAGACTTGAATGTGCTTGATTGGCATGTAGTGCTTTTGATTCGGAAAAGCTGAAGTCTCTCCCTTTCCCCTGATTATCTTTGCTCTGTCACTGCTGCATGTGGACAGAATAGGGCTTCTCGCGTGTGCTCCGCATCATTCCAACCTCTTGGCCCTTCCAGCTGGCTGGAATCTGAAGATGCTGAAGACCCAATTCCTGAAATCAATAGAAGGAAAACAGTTTCTTCTTCCTAACACCTATCATTTTAGGATGCTCATGAGTGTTAGCAGAGTTTCAAGTCGTTCCTGGGGATTTGTTTGTTTTCTCACAGCAGAGGTATTGATTGGTTGGGCCAAAGGTATCTTTTGGAGTCCAGTGCAGGCTCTGTCATTTGTCAGCTGCTCTGCTGTGGGGTTGCTGTTCTTTAGGAACCCTGCCTGCAGTTGACCATGGGTGACCTAGAGATCTTTTGACAACTGAAGCACAGCACACTTGGCACAGTGCTGAGCTTAATGTATATGCCCAATACACAGTGACACCGAAACTCTGTCTTTCGGATGTCCTTGGTGCCATCATGACAGTGTTTGTCAAAGGGCAGGGGAAATAGGGAGCGATGAATCCTTTCTTTGGCTTTTTACAGTAACCCAAGCAAGGTGGAAGGGTATGGATCTGTGTGGGGTAAGTTGTCACCCTAGAGTGGAGATATCAGGTGCCAACAGGAGTGTGTTGTGCGTCTGATGGTTGATGAGCCCTGGGACTCCCTTTTGTCTCCTCTGGACTTGTGGTGCCTTGCAGAGCATCTTCGGTAGAGATCCACAGGCTTTCTTGCCTCATAATGCTTGTGTCTGACTCTCATGTGAAGCCTGGTAAAGCCTGATTAAAGAAGCTGCATTGATTGTCTTTTGTGATAAGATACTTAACTGTAGTTAGAGAAGTAACTTGAGGATGGGTTTATCACCCCATGGCTCGTGGCTTTGAAGGTTGCATCCACTGTGGCGGGGAAGACATGTTGATTGGAGTGGTTCTGTCTATGGATGGGGCCACAACATGGAGGGTCTTCACATGACCAGAGATCAGAAAGCAGTGGTCTCAGCCAGAACCAGCAGTAGGTATCACCTTATCACCTGAAACGACCTCCCTTTACCAGCCAGGCCCCACTTGAGAAAAACTCCATCTCCTTCCAAATTAATATCACAAACTGGGGACCAACTACTGAAAGCATCACTGTGGGATGGGGTGATTAAGACTTGGGGTGTTTAATAAGGCTTAAGTCTAAATAGGAGGCTTTCCAAGTGCCACCATCAGAGCCACCTCTCAGTCTTCTGTGACCCATTGGCACCTCTCTTCCTGTTCCCACTGCCACTGTGTGAGGCTGAGGAGTTCACAGCTGGGTGGTCAGAGGCATCATCTCTTAGCTCCCTCTTCACCATGTGTCATGAATACATTGCCTGCAGCACTGCAGCTGGAGAGGCCTGCAGTGTCTAGATCCCAGTGTTTGTTCCTGGGGACAGGAAGAGCATGATGGTGCTCTGTCCCAGGCAGCAGGCTGGTCTGTGTGGAGAATCTGGCAGGCATCTGGGGACAGATGCCACAACAGCAGCCTCGCTTTCCTCTTACAGACATGGGCCTTGCTTTGGAGACAACCCCACCCAGGAACATACATACACTTTTCCTTGGGGGTAGGAATGAATTAATTCACACAATTATAGACCAATTAAACTACTTTCAGCCAATTCAGGCCTTGAGAAAAGGTCCCAAAATAACTCCTTGATTTAAATATTATTTACTCAATTAATTCTTTACTCAGCCTTTTTATGGAGTCCTGGTTTTTCCCTCTCTCCCACTGTTAGAGAAGAAAGGCATTTGTAATTAATGAAATCCCATATGAATGGCACATTCTTTTCACAAGGAACAATTCAGACTTCTCTGTGGCTTCTTAGTAAAGAGTGCTGTCCTGTGCCTTTGCTTAGAGGCGTGGAGTGGACTGAGTCACCCCAGCCAGAACTTCCTACCATCATCCTTTTCTTCAGACAGACACCTTCCTGGGCTCCAAGGCACCTCAGAAGTCAACTTCTGGGAGAGCTTCCCTGGAGTGGAGAGGCAGGAGGCCTGGCCATTGAGCACCTGTTCTCTGGAGTCAGGTCACCTGATGGACCAATGTCACTGACCGCTGAGCACGTGTTCAATGGCTTCTTCCTGTCTTTGTATCACCCCCTTCAGCTGTTTCTTGCGGAGAATGGCTAAGTCTCTGGAGCAGGGCTTGGCCCATCCTGGGCTACTTAACAAAATGTGCGACTGCTCACCAGCACATTCAGCCTGGTTTTGCAAGATGCAAAGAGAATTCACCCAAAAGATAATAGGGCCACAAGAGTGGCATGCTCTGTCGAAGTCATTCTTAACTGTAGTTCAACCAGAACTGCCAGTTCCACCTCCCCTCCCCTCCCCTCCTCCAAGGACTTTTTGATGTCTAGGGAAATGGGTTTCTCTTTGTGTGTGTTATCAAGAACTACGGGCTCAGACCAAAGGCATACATCAACCTATAGTTCTTTCCAGTTGAGATACAAATAGTTACTGCCCAGGAGAAATGATAACCCTAAAGCAGTGGCTCTCAACCTTCCACAAGCTGCGACTGTTTAATACACTTTAATACATATTGTACATATATTTAATACATATGGTTGTGGTGACCTCCAGCCATAAAATTATTTTCATTGCTACTTCATAGCTGTAATTTTGCTACTCTTTTGAATTGTGATGTAAGCTGGGCAGTGGTGGTGCACGCCTTTAATCCCAGCACTTGGGAGCCAGAGGCAGGCAGATTTCTGAGTTCGAGGCCATCCTGATCAACAGAGTGAGTTCCAGGATAGCCAGGGCTACACAGAGAAACCCTGTCTCGAAAGAACCAAAAAAAAAAAAAAAAAAGTAAATATTTGTGTTTTCTGATGGTCTTAGGTGACCTCTATAAAAGGGTCATTCCATTCAGCTCCTGAAGGAGTCGTGACCTTCAGGTTGAGAACTGCTGTTCTAAATATTGGTACTTTTTTTCTTAAGACCTCATAAGACAATAGGCAGTTCACATTTCATCCAGGAATTCTCCTTTCTTTCTGTTTTAATGCTCTGTGTAAGTCCTCGCTCCCTCACATTTGTTTTAGAAGCAGCCCTATCATCCTGCCTGCTTCCCAGCTGTTGAGCTAAAAGCCTCGGGCACTTCAGTCTCTGTGTGTTTGTGAGCTATGTTCATAATGCTGACAGTTACACTTAGTAGTAACAGGTATGCATTTTCCTCCGTGTCTAAAGCAATGAAAAGCCAAAACAGTGACATTTGTGTGTCTAACATTGAGTAATGGCTTTCTCCTGGGCAATGGTATTTGACTTTGAATCCTGAGGTTGCCCTGTGAGGAGGTCGGACAGATGACTTTAGTCCCACTTAAGTGCTAATGGAGATGGAGGACTAGGGTGGCTTATCTCTCAGGTCACCCGTGCCCAAAGTGGCAGCTTTAAGATGGCTTTAGTGCAGAGCTGTTGGTGTCAGCCAGTTCCTGCTCCTTGCTCTGCCTTCTACACCTGTCGGGTCTGGTGACATCTGGTTGAACTAAACATCCAGAGAAGCTCCCAAATAGGATGGCTTCCAAGTGGCAGCTGGCTGTCGGTGTTGAAATGGGAGATCTGCCCCACCTGCCCAATGGGGGACCATCCCTAAGGGATATGAACTCCCACCCCGATTCACCATGCCCCTGGGGGCCATCTTTCATTGTAGAAATAAGGGGCCCAGAGCGATTAACAGTATTTCAGAAAGCTTAAGGGAGATCATACATCTCCCTGTGACAGGTTTGCCCAGACTAAATGAAATGTCACTTCTCCACATTTTGACTGGAATTCCGTCAGCTCAGCCTGGCTGCACTGCTTATCTTGGGCTGATCAGGAGCCCTGATTGGACTTTATATGCATCCTTGACAAATAAAAATGAATGATTACTTAATAAATGGAATCAGTTTGTCAGATTCGGCCTTCTGAAGCATAGCTCTGAGGAGCTCCAGAAAGCCTAACAAAAAGGATTCTTGGTGGCACAGAGGTGGGGAACTGGCTGGCTTTTCAGGACCTGCTTTGGCTAAAGCCCATCTCCTAGGAAACAGGAAACAGTGGCCCTGGAACCCCTGCCATGTCAGAATGAGTCTGAAATTCGACCTAGAGCAAAGTCCTCTTCCTAATGAGAATGACAGAGTCCCAAGGTATGAGGCAGATTTCCGGAGTCAGAGTGCTGGTGTTGTGGGGCAATGCCTTTGGCATCTGCATCTCTGCAGGAGTCAGTGATGACTACCACAGGGGCATCTACTAGAGGTCACTGCCTCCCAGGCCCTGTGGCATGCTCATTCACTTCCACAGCCACCTGTGAGAGTTATTCCTTACTGAATCCACAAGTATAGGGAGCTGCTTTGAGGCCTCAAGGGAGAGGTGCCCCTGTCTAGAAGGGCATAGCCATTCTGAGCATTAGTAAGGATAGCAGCAGTGTTCAAATGCAGGATTATTCTTTAATCGAGTCTTTTATAACCCAGGCTAGCCCTGGATTTTCAATCCTCCCATTTCAGGCACCTAGGTACCGAAATTATGTCTGTGCTACCACACCAGTATTCTTGATCTTTTAACTTGGTGCTGATTATGAATGCTTGGGGCTTGGGAGAGACTGATAGGATTAGGATAAACACTGGAGGTGGGAAGCATGCCATCTTCAAAGACCTGGGAGAACTCACTCACATTGAGTGCAGAGCCTTACTTTACCTGTGTGGTACTGTTACAAGCAAATGCATGCATAATAGAGCCAGTCTATAGCACATCAATTACACCTCAATAAAGCCATTTAATAAAACAGAGCCAGTCCCTGCTGTCCTAGGAGTTTACGATAGTGAACCAGATGGTCATTTGTCAAATAATCATGCCAGTAATTGCTAGTGCTATAAAAGAAAAAAATCCAGTATCCTCTAGGAGTATGTGTGTGTGAGAGCACTCTTCCCACCCTGGATTCTATGGAAGGGAGCAGGGGGTTGGACCTAGAGATGGGGAGATGGTGGGAGGGCTTGTAGCAGCAGGAACAGTTGGCACCACAAAGCCTGAGGTAGGAAGGCACAGGGATTATTGGAACACACACACACACACACACACACACACACACACACACACACGCACGCACGCACGTGCACACACACACATAGACACACACATGTCGCACGCACGCATGCATGCATGCACGCATGCATGCACACGTGAGTTATAAGGTGAGAACATGGAGAGAAGCGAGACCTCCTGTCATAAGACTCATGGGTTGAGGAAGACTCTTAATCCTGAAGCCCCCTCACCATGAGCCTCGCTGGGCTCCTTTTCACTGTTGTTCATCTGTTAATGACCACGAGGTTCAACTGAGGCTAGAAGAAATGGCAAGGACAGTTGGTGTCCTGGGGCATCTACCTTCTGGCCGAGCATATCTTTATCCCCTGCATGTCCATCGACAGATCATCTGGGGGCCCAGGTCTGGTTCTATTCAGCAGCTGCTCCCAAACAAGGAAGAGGCTTTTAGCTTTAATAAAAA
>NW_022196912.1:102737775-102753091 GCF_008632895.1 Mastomys coucha
AAAAAAAAAAAAAAAGGGAGTAGAGATAAGAAGGCTGCCTCGGCAGGGCTCGCAGGACTGACAGGATGATTTAAATGGCCTCTCTAGTGTCTTTCTTCTCCACAGACATCATAAATCAGATTAGCATTGGCTCTGGGGGATGGGGATAGGGGAGCGGGTCCCGGACTCTGGGTCTGTCTAGGCCTGGCCTGGCAGCAGGGCAGCTACAGAGGAGAGGCATTGTGTGTATCACCTGTTCCTAACCCTGCCCTGCTCTTCAAAGGAGTGGGTGGGACTGTTCCCACCACCCACTCTCTCACCTTTGGGAAAGAGTGAAGAGGGGCTGATCAAAGAGCAGAGAGGAGACAGATGTGGGCAGGGCAGTGTGGGAGGTGAAGACTGACTGACAGCCATTAGGAAATGGAGAAGCAGCCAATCTTCTGTCTCCCTTGTATGTAGGAGATCACCCTGGGAACTCAGAAAACACTGGTGGCTAGGGCCGTCCCAACATGTCTGAGTTCCAAGTGGTTCTAATGTGTGCTTGGATTGGAGCTGAGCTTCTCTCTTAGATATGAGGACTCCATCCTCTCCTATGGTCAGGCCCAATGGCTCCTGTCATCCCTTGAGAGTAACTAGATTAAGAGATGGGAGAAGCTCCTGGAGCATGTATGGGCAGGGCAGAACTCCCTCCTGGTCGCTTCTCTTTCAGATCTCCTGCCTCCTGGGCAAGATGTACAGTGAGATGATCTTTGTCAATGGCTTCGTGCACTGTGACCCCCACCCAGGCAACGTGCTGGTGCGGAAGCGTCCTGATACGGGCAAGGCTGAGATTGCCCTCTTGGACCATGGGCTTTACCAGGTAGGAGAAAATTCTCCTTACTAGGGTTGGCGTCCACTGATGTTCTCCAGAAACCCTGCAGCGCAGAGGCAGAGAGCTGAGGTAGCAGGGGAGGGAGGGTCACCTTGTTCACATTGGCTTGGTGTCTTAGTTAGGGTTTTACTGCTGTGCATAGACATCATGACCAAGGCAACTCTTAGGAAGTACAACATTTAATTGGGGCTGGCTTACAGGTTCAGAGGTTCAGTCCATTATCAAAGTGGGAACATGGCAACATCCAGACAGGCATGGTGCAGGAGGAACTGAGAGTTCTACATCTTCGTCTGAAGGCTGCTACTTACTTCCAGGCAGCTAGGATGAGGGTCTTAAAGCCCACGCCCACAGTGACACACCTACTCCAACAAGGCCATACCTACTAAAAGTGTCACTCTGTGGGCCAAGCATATACAAACCATTGGGTATAGTAGATGGAGTCCAGAGGGTTCTCTCGTGGACTCATAGGCAGTGATAGCAGAGGGGAGCCTTGGAGACCTGTGGGAGAGCTTTGCAGGATGTGGGTTTTTTGCTCCACCCCTTCAGTCACTGTTGAGGTATAGGACTGCATCTGTGTTTGTTGGAAGCCAGAGAAGTAGCCTATACCTAAAAAGGAGATGACAATATAGCTTTTGGAGGGGAGTTAGCAGTCTCTGCCAGTTAGGACCAAGGCTTGCCGTTTCAGGCTTGAGTAACCCTAATCAAAACACTCTACACTCCCAGGGCTTGAAGCTTCTGAGTGCTGTGGCACACAGAAAATTCTATGCAACATAACTTTGTTTCATGCACAAAATTGCTAAATACATTGTGCAAAACTACCTTTGGGCCACGTGTGTAAAGCATGTATGAAACAAATGGATTTCATGCTTAGATGTGTGATCCAGCCCCAAGATATTATGTATATGCAAATCTGAGAGAGACTGAAATCTAGAGCATTTCTGGTCCCAGAAATTTCAGATTTATGATATTTAAGCTCTCTTAACTTTGAACTTGGGCCCTTGGCATGACTGACTGACTGTTGGAGAGCCATGAGCTCCTTGTCTCCGGTGTAGTGGCCGACACTAGTCTGGGGCTCAGGCCTTGGGCCAAGAGAGACCCAGTTGCTGCCTGTATTGCCCTGGCTACAGGTTCTCACGGAGGAGTTCCGCCTGGACTACTGCCATCTGTGGCAGTCTCTGATCTGGACTGACATGGACAGGGTGAAACAGTACAGCCAGCGCCTGGGAGCTGCAGACCTCTACCCACTGTTTGCCTGTATGCTGACAGCCCGGTCCTGGGACTCAGTCAAACGGGGCATTGGGCAAGCTCCAGTCTCTGCTACTGAGGTAGGTAGCCCTCTCCCAGGTATGTGGGGAACCTCTTCCAACCCAGTGTCTAAGGTTCATGATTGGTGGGCCATGTGTCTCTGTAGGGAGGGCTATATTGGTGCCATATAGGGTGAGGAGTAGGGAGGAGAGCAGAAACTACAGCACCGGAGTGAGGAAGGTAGGGGAAGGATAGCCTATTCTGTCTCCTGGGACCATCCTGGAATAGAAATAAGGCTTGTGGCTTAAAAATCCCAGACCCTGGTAGTCTGGTGAGATGCCAGGTTTCCTCCAGCACCTCCCGGGGGCTATCATACTCCTGCAGCCCCTGCACTTCCACCCACTGGGCACTGTTTGCTGTGCCTAGGTCCTCTCTGGCTTCATGTCAGGGGGAGCCTTCACTTCCTCTCCATATGCAAACAGCCCTGTCCAAGTGAAGCAGCCTCTTTACTTTTCCCACCTCGTTCATGGACTTGGACTGTCTGGACTGGACAGAGACGTTAGGGAGCTTCTCCTCCTCATATTCCTGTCCACTTGTATTTGTCTGCCAAGGATCATGGGGGTTTATTTGCTTGTTTCTCAGTGCTGGGCGGACTCAGGCCCCACTGAGGCCTCTGCTCACTGTAGGTAGAGATGAGACCCTACTCATGATGTTGGAAAGGCTGGGTGCTGCTTCCAGGACCCCGGCTTTCTCATTTGTGACCTTGGGTGTTCACATCAAGGGCTTCAGAGTCATTCCCTGTAAGCTGCTTTGTAGGCACCTCTAGTAAAGACTGGATCTAGAGTCTTAATATCTTAAAGAATCTACCTCTCAGCCAGGCAGTGGTAGTGCATGCCTTTATCCCAGCACTTGGGAGGCAGAGGCAGGAGGATCTCTGAGTTCGAGGCTAGCCTGGTCTACAGAGTGAGTTCCAGGATAGCCAGGGCTATACAGAGACACCTTGTCTCAAAAACAAAACAAAACAAAACAAAACAAAAGAATCCATCTCTCACCAATTATTGGCTCTGTTTTTCTTCAATGGACATATTTCTCCAGAATGCCTAGTGGCAGTGATGAGCACTTAATGTTCCAGGCTCTACAGCCTTAAAGTGCATCCTAAAAGAGGGACAGTCTAGAGATAGTAGGATCTATTCTTTCTGTCTCACCACCAATGCATACAAAGTGCCTACTCACAGTTCCCTGAGTTCATTCATCCAATAAACATTTGCTTTAGCTGGCCCCTGAGCATGTTTCAAGGATCCTGTGACCAACAGACAAGACAGGCCTTTTGTGTAATTTACACTTTGGTTGATAGAGACAGACAGTAAACAACTGAGCCTAACAGGCAAGTGGGATAATTGCAGGTTACAGGTGTCTCTGGAGAGGGGAGGGTCTGAGGGCAGGACAAATAAGATGATGTGAGAAAGGGGTTGGGGGCCTGCCTAGTTGACATTTGAGCTGAGATGTGAAGGACCCAGAAGGCACTGCCGTCAGGAGCCCCTGATGGATGCACTGTTGGCACACTAAGGCCCAGGGCAAAAGAATTTGATGTGGCGTTGGGGATGATGGGCTTATTGAACCCCACACAGGGCTTTATGTGCTGTGGAAAGAGGAGGAAGTGAAGCCCTTGGCAAGCTAGGAGGTGCTCAGACCTATTGTCTTAAGAGCTTTCTGTTGACTGAGGTGCCGTGAGCCAGTCACTGAGGAAGGAAATAAGTGCTCTGAGCTACCACTGGCTGAGAATGAAGAAGATTCCAGTAACTCGTGGCTAGCAAGTAGCTCTTGGTTCCTTAAGAGCATGACCCAAAGGGCCAGATAAACAGAATTGAGATGGCTTTAACATAAGGAGAGGGGAGCTGGCTATTGGGCACACCCCCACAATCAGGACCCAGGCTGTGGTAGAGCACAGGGCATAGTACAAGGCTTGGGTGGGACCTGAGGGTTCTGTCCATGGACTGTATTGGGCTGGGCTTGGTTAGTTGGTAGTGCTTCTTCCGGTCCTGACTTGAAGTTGGTGTCCAATAAAGACACCTTGGAGAGCCCTTTGACCTTTCTCAGTGTACACTACTGCTGTTTCCAGGGCTTTCCTGGGAGCCAGGCGGGGACCTCCCATCTGAGTGGTCAGGCCACAGGGCCCCAATGCTTTTCTTTTCTTTGGGGGGCTGGGTTCTCTACAGGGTACCAAAACAGCTGTGCTAGAAACTCCTACCTGGAGCTTATTTGTATTCTCTTGGTCACAGGCTACCCATACTCCTGGCACCCTAATCTTCATGTGCCATTCTCATGTCCCCTTGCTGCTATTAGGACTCAGAGATTCGAGATAATGCGGCCTGCTACCTGCCTGAGATCAGCCAGCTCCTTAACCATGTGCCTCGCCAGATGCTGCTCATCCTGAAGACCAATGATCTACTCCGCAGCATTGAGACCACGCTGGGCACACGCTCCAGCGCCAGTTCCTTCCTCAACATGTCTCGGTGTTGTATCAGGGCGCTGGCTGAGTAAGTGTGCTCCCATCTTGGCTACCTCTCATTCAGTTCTAGGGACTATACCATAGACTCTGCTTTCCCCACCATTCAATCTTTAGGACCTCATCTTGACTTCTCAAGCTCTAGATCTCTCTTCAGGGAATCCTAGGGGCAAAATGGACTGCAGTGATAGCAGATGCCTTGAGAGAGTGTCTTTGGGGGGCCTAAAATGCCTGCGCTTTGCCAAATGAGAGCATCTGGGATCTCATCCTCCCAGTCCAGCTCCTCAGATGACTCTTTCCCTTAAGAAAATTTGAAGCTGATTTCCAAATATCTCAACGTATCCAGATGTCCCCTGGACTTGTGGTCAGAAAGCCCCAATATGACCCTGTTTCTAACTGGTCCTGTGGCTCCTAGGACCAGCCCAGGCAGTGAGCATGGCTGGGGCTCTAAGGAGAGTTCAGGTCTGTGTAGCAGACTGGGAAGCCCTTCCTACAGGCTTAAGAGGAAGAGGGAGGCTTTGCACCATATGGTTGACCAGTCCTCCACAGCTGGACCTATCCAGGTTGTTCCTGAGTGTTAGGTTGCTGGGGTTTGGAGGTGGGAGGGCCACATTTCCTAAAAGGATGTGTGACCCTGAGGATGTGAGGGAAGAGGGACACATTGAGTTGAGGAGGATGTGCCCTCTGGTATCTTGGAAGCTGGTAACCTGGGCTTATAGACGTCCTTGGGGAAATGAGAATTCTGGATTCTGTGAATCTCCTGAGATCCAGGCACCTGGGGAGTGTATTAGGAGTCTGTAGATTCACAATAGGGGGCTTGTCATTTCTTTTACAGTAGCTATATATGTGTGTGTGTGAGAGAGAGACTTTTGTGGCTTAGTTAGCTCCTGGCCTCAAACTTAACAAGAGGCCATTATTATAAATTCCAGTTTTTACCAGGTCTTGTTTTGGGTACAGAGAGACTGGGCTGGGTAGACAAAGTGCTCAGCCTCCCCAGTCACCTGACCTCCGAGGATTCCTATCCTCAGGAATGTTTTGCAGTAGAAAGAGAAACTACTGGAAGTTCTACTGAGTGAGGGAATCGGATGCATTGTTAGTTTTCCTCTTTGAAAATCTTCTTTGGGATATTTAAGACCCTCTGGCCCCTGACTGGGCAGTGGTATGGTTGGGTAACCAAGTGGTCTCCAGGGCCAGGGAGCTGTCGAATTGGCCAGGCCACCTGCCATCTTTGATTTTTCTCCATGGTTCTGTGCTGGAGTTTCTCACATGTTTCTTTTCTCCCCTCCTTCTTTCTCACCCTTCTGTAGGCACAGGAAGAGGGATGCTGGCTCATTCTTCAGAAGGACTCAGATATCTTTCAGTGAGGCCTTTAGCCTGTGGCAGATCAACCTTCATGAACTTCTGCTTCGAGTGAAGGCCTTGAAGCTAGCTTGCTGGGTCTCCGCTCTCCTGGGCTGGCTGACACGGGCTCCACACTGAATGTGACTGTCTTTCCCTGCCCCTTCCTAGTGTCTTTCCATACTTCATTCTTTCCTTCACACTGGGACTACTCACTGACCCATATCTGCCTAGGGTTGGCCTGTGGTCCCAGAGTGGTTATCCATGGCACCATCAAGCTCTGCCACTGGAGTTCCTGCCTTGTGGTGGCCTTGTCTTGGGGTCCTGGAGAGTGAGCTGCTTTTGTCTAGGGAGGGGAGAAGGCAACCCCTCTCCCATCTCTGGTATGTGCCATTGACTTGGTCATCCCTACTTTTGTGAGGATTGTGAGAATGGACCAACCACAGGTGTCCCGGGGCATGTTTAACTTGGAGGGAATAAGTGGAGTCTTAGAACTTGCTGAGAACAGACTTTATATTCTTGCCGTCTCACTCACAAAGGTGTCCCAGCTCAGGGAGGAAGGCTGCATCTGAGAGGGAATGATACAGCTGTGGGTTCATACTGCCATGGTGACACACCTTCAGTGTTGTATGTATTATATGTATTGTTTATTGTAATAAACCCTTTCAAGGTTGCAGAGGCTGTCCCTTCTGAGTCAATGGCTCCATTTAGACTTTCAGTTGCTCTTGCTAGCTGCTTCCTTGGGGAAACCCTAGGTTTCTCAGAGAGGCCTAGGAGAGCAAAGTCTGGTTTGGTTATAGAACTTATATGCTAGGTCGGGAGCAAATCTGCATGGGTCACAGTAGACTTCAATACCATGTATCCTGATAACTTGCCCCCAGAAGCCATGCAGGCTGTAAAACTCCTGCTGCCACAGGGCCATATCCTGCTTCTTAGAGATGTCTCCTGCGTCTACATCACAGACCTTGGTTGGAGCCTGAAGCTTAGAACTAGAGGCAGAGGCAGACTCCTACATGTTTCCTATGACTGAGGCACCTGCCTCATTCAACTGGTCAGGTCAGGACTTGCTCTCTGGTTATTAGTTGGCAACCTGAGTCTCAGGTCTAGGATTGTACTAGGTCCTTCCAGGCCTTTGGAGACGCCAACCTTCCTGATGAGACCACTGTCACCATGGCTGTACCCATCTGATTCATTCATGTAACCTGATCAAATTCTGTGTCTAGTCTTTCCCCGCCAGCATTCTCATCTCCCAAGCCCATTGTTTGCTCCTATGTGTGTATGCATAGTCTGGGGGTCCCTGAAACCCCACATACGGAAGACCTTACCTCCACGATCATCCATGCTTGCAGATGGATAACTATTTGATCAGAAAATCTGAACCTTATTTCTGTTCTCTCTTTTAATGATACAAGCAGATTTTCTAGTGAACAGAGACTATCTGCATTCTTTTATTTTCTGAAAGAATTAATTGTTCTTGGTGACCACTTGGATGTACCCAGGGACCCGGGAGAATAATTTGCAAGCTCCGTTATTAATCATGAGGATACATGCTGCATATTCTATTTTATGGTGTTTTTTTTACAGCCACTGATGTAAATATAAATGTCCTTTCTGTTTAAGATAATGGTCTCTTTTCACTTTGGATGTAATGGTTGGCTTACTCTGGGATTTAAAACATCAGCATGTTGCCTCCAGGTCTGATACCCAGAACAGTTTCCAGGCATAGGAAAGGTGAAAACAGAATTGGAAGTACAGGGAAGTTTGAAAATCTAGGAGTAGGATGATACTTATGGGTGGCTTCCTACAGCACTGTAGACAGACTATGCGTGCTCCTTGAGTTGTCTTGTGTGCTTGAGCAGAGTGCCTATACTTACCCAGTACACAGATGCCCTGGCCTTTGGATAGTGCTCTGTAAGCATACACATATTGGGAGTCTTGGCAGACTTTGTGGTTTTCAGGGAGTTTGAACTCATTTTGAAAAGCTGCATATGCGTCCACCGGCTCACAGGAGGTGCATCAAGGATGGCCAGGTTGATAGCCACAGCATGTCTTTTCTACAGCAGGATCAGAGCTGGTCAGCCACTACAGGCTAGCTATAGGGGCCTTCTTGCTACTGCACAGGGATACCCCTAGAAAGACAGAGCTGCTCTAAGAGGCCCCCAAGCAGATTCCAAGGAGGGGAGCTCATGGGAGGCTTGTGGCAGCTCTTAGTGCAGACACCTGTGAGAAGGGTGATGATAGTGGCAACTGTGGCTGGAGCAAGAGCTGGACTTCGAGCCGGAGTGTGACCTGCAAGTTCAGAACCAGCAGAATGAATAAAACTAGAGTGTGGCGTGTTCTCGGCAGTGGGGACGTGGGCTGCCTTGGCCATATGGGAGGGCACATGTTTATCAGGCGATCTTGAACACCAAATGACCAGGTGCTACTGTTCCTGCTTTGTGAACTGAGGGAGGCCCCTGCAGCCGTGGTTGGCAACCCACTGCCTCTGCTGCTCCCTTCCCACATTTTCCTACCTTCCTTTTCCTTCTATCCCCCACCTCTCCTCTGCCCCACTCAAGGCTCAGGCTGTCTTTAGCTGATGAAAGCAGGACTCAGCCTTGAGACGAGGCAGTGGGAGCCCTGGGCTGCGCCGCTACTGCCTTTTTCCAGGGTCACTGCCTTCAGGTCAGGCCTGGCTGCTCCTAGAGATGCTATGGCAGCTCAGCACCAGCCTGCCTCCCCTCTGGGCCCAGTTGCTATCACCCACCAAGGCTGCAGGGATCATGAGCACTTCCCTCCAGCTCTGTCTGTTTCTAGGTGCAGAGCTCTGACATTTCTTCCCATATTTCTCTCTTAGAGAAGGATCAGGCTGCTGAGACTAGCACAGTGGTGGGTGTCTCCACCCCCCCCACACACACCTCTGAGCCTTGCCTTTCCAACTCCTCCCTGCACCATGCATGATCTTTCTATAGATTTTCCTGTGTAAACCAGCCACTTGGGGTCCTATTAAATCTTGAATTTTGCCTCTGTGAGCCTGGGTGGGGCCCAAGACGCTCTGATGGTAATCAGTCTCCATGGGACTGTAGTTTTGCTTAACCAGGGACCACACTGTGTTGCAAGGATTGAGAATAGTGGGTTTTTTTGGGGAGGGGGTTACCCAGGACAGCCAGCTGTCTATCACCTGGGAACTTGTTAGGGATATAGACTCTCAGGTCCCTGTTCAGACTCACTGAAGCAAACCTTGACCTGAGGCAACCATTCGCTTTAAGAATTCTTCCAGGGTATTCTGATGCACGCTTACTTCTCTGGTTCCACCTCGATGACTCTCAGCGCTCCCTGCACAGCAGAACCTCTGGAGAGCCTTGTGTGCCTGAGATTCTGAGTAAGTTGGTTTAAACACAGGCCAAACACTTTCCCAAATTTGTTAATTTTTTTTTTATTCTGAAATAATTGTAGATTTCCAGCAACTCACCACCTTTGCCATCTCTCATGTTAACATCTCACATGACCAGGCTGCCTTGATTAATGAGATGATCATTCACCTCAGTACAGTGTTAGTGACCCAGGTACAGGTGGTACCGACCCAGTCAGATTCCTGCCAGGGTCCTCCCTGTGCTGTGGATCCGGTCTGGACTATGATGACATTTATACTCCTCTCTGAGGAGTACCCCAGCTCCTCAGAGTCTGGATCTGTAACAGCCCAGTCTCTCAGATCCTTTTGTACTCTGACACTTTGACTCTCAGGAAGAGTACTGGCTAGGGACTTTGTAGAATGGCTCTGTTTGGTGTTTGCTTTTTCATGACTAGACTTTGTTGAGGGGTTTAGATTAGGTGCCCACCAGGAAAAAAAATACACTCTTTATCCCATCCTACCATGGGAGCACAATGTGAGTGTAACATAGCTCTGTGAAGCTCCCAAGCTGGGGTTGGGACCCCTGCTTTAGTCTCGTATCCAGATTCTTCTGGAGGAGGAAGGCACAGCTTTTGAGCTCATCATTTCTGGGTACCAGGCAGATGCTCTTCCCAAATCAAAAAAATTTCAAGAGACTAGTAAGGCAGTGAGCACAAGGTAATCAAATGGTATTGTGGTTTGAATGACTACATTAACCACAAGTTAACTCTCTAGCCACCCCTGATTGTACTGGCCAGTGAACAGAGCATCATCAAAACCCTAAACATTAACCACCTTCCTCCTCAAGAGGCAGACTCAGGGCTGGGAGTTATGTTGTTCAGGCATATTAACACTTTTAGAATAGAATGACCTGTGAGCTTCCTAAGGGAGCTATAGGCCAGTCAGGCAAGGTGGATTCGACCTGGTAGCCACTTCTCAGTGCTTGCCCCTCTAGCAGGGACAAATGAAAGTCTCACCTAGGCTGTGGCCAGCTGTATCAAGCTCAGCTGGTCATGAATGATGGAGGCTACTGGTGGGCCTGTCTCTTGGCCTACTGAGTGATGGTAGAGAGGGAGGGTCAGAGGGATGCTAGCAATAGACACTTTCTTCTCTTCAAGGCAGACATTGGGTGGACAAGAAGCCGTTCACCAAGTTGGCAAATAGGGGCCAAAGCAAGGGATCTGTTTCTGCCCTCATAGAGCTTCTAGAAGGCACAGCTCAGTTGTCAGGGCTATTTAGCCTGTTGCTCCTCCCCTGCCCTAAGCAAGCCTGTGCACACCAGTTGCCTATAAATATCCACAGACCATGGCTGTACCATCTAGAGATACAGATGTAGTAGGGTAGTACTGAAGGTCAAGGATAAGAGCAAGGGTAGAAGTTGGCCCAAGTTCATGTCTGATTTCCATGTGTTTAGCCTATATTGCCAATATGATCTTGGACAAGTAAATCAGACTCTCTGGGCCACTGGTTTTCAGTTAGAGAAGTAGAGCTATAGCTAGGTGTAGGTGTAGTAGGGGCACACACCTTTAATCCCAGCACAAGGGACAGGTCTCTGATTTTGATGCCAGCCTGCCTACAGAATGAGTTCTAGGACCGACAGGGCTACACAGAGAAACCCTATCTCAACAAAACAAAACAAAACAAAACAGAAAGAAGTGGAGAAAATAATGCATACCTCTTATAAATACTGAGAGTCAGATTATATAAATGATAGAGTATCCTTGGAGAAGAAAGCCACCCAGGAAATGCCCAATAATTACTATTAACTCCTGTGAATCATTTGTTCTTGATGAGTCCTAGCGCCTACATGGTGGTTAACAACTGTCAATAACTTCAGTCTCAGAAGATCCAGTGCCATCTTCTGACCTCCACGGACACCAGGAACACTGGTACACATATATACATGCAGGCAAAACATGTATAAATATGTCACTCATAAAATAAATATATCAAAAAATTTAAATATGAAAGAGATTAAAAGCTGAGATCTTACTCGCCCAGCTTCCCTTGAAGCTAGGTTGGCTCATGACATGAGTGTTGAAGGGGAATCTAAGGAAAGTGGCAATTTTTTTCCTTAGAAAATGTTAAAAAAAAATCCATGATTTATATGTGCTGCCTCTTCTTTCAGCATGGGAGGCTGCTATGTGGTTTGGGATGTCTGGGTCTGGAGCAGCTATTTTATGACCTTAAGACAACTGAGCACAGTACGTTATCTTATTGGCATATTGCTATGGACTGAATTATGTCTCTCCTTCTGATTCTTAAGTTGAACCCTTAACCTCAGTGGGACTATTTGATAGTTGGGCCTTTAAGGGATTAACTCAATCTAAACAAAAATGTAAAGGGTCTAGTCCTATAGGACTTGTATTCTAACAAGATGAGGAAGAGATATCAGAGCTCCCTGTCTACCTACCCAGAGGGGATGTGAGATGGTGAGATGGCAGTTGTTCACAGGGAGAGAGCTGTCACTGGGCCTCAGCAATGCTTCCTCCCAGCATTCGGAACTGTGAGAAATCAATTCGTTGTTTGAAGCAACACGTCTGTGGCTGCTAGACATGGCAGCCTCAGCGAACATAGGCACTGACCATTCTCTGCCAAATGCCGGGCAGCCTCATGTCAGAACCTTGTGCCTGTCAGACCAGTGCTGCACTGTGAACTCAGAGATGTAAAGCTCATTACACAGGTTATACAAGGTAGAAGGATTCCTCTGGGAAAGGGCTCAGGTTCCACCTGGAAGGGGACCTGTTAAGAGAGACAGAGAGGTGATTGGTTTTTACTGGGTTGTGGTTGGGACCATGGCCATTTACTGGAGTAGACACAAGATATATACCCGTTATGTAAAATGGGAGTAGGAGGCTTTTAGAGGCTTTTAGGAGAACCCCATATCTGTTATTCAGATGTCCCTAAGCCTGTGGTTTGTGGTCAGCACCAGGAGATCCTTGTTAGATCTCAAACATCCTGGCAGATTGTCTTAGTTGTGGTTGGTTTGTTTAGCTGCTATCATGAATTCCTGTGAACTTAGGAGCATCATACACATCATACACATAATAGCTTCAGTTTCTCCTAGCTCTAGATGCCAGAAGTCTGAAACCACACATTGGTCAGGAGTAGAATGAAGGGAATATGTTACTTGGTCTTTTATAGTCATGGAGGCTGTCTGCATCCTCTGCTTGTGGCTGTATCGCTTCGACCTTGCCTCTATTACCACGCTTCTCCGATCCTCCAGTTCTCTCCAGAAAGACTGTTATAATGAATACTGGAGCCGTCTGACTAACTCAGAATAATCTCCCTCTGACAGAAGCCTTCACAGAATCATATCCACAAAGTGTTCTGACCATAGGGTACCATTTGCGGACACCTTTGAGGACCTTACCAAGAGCAGTAATGCTCTAACTTCCACGGTACGGATAACTGATAGGACTAAGCTAGTGTTATTCCTAGTAGGAGACTTAGCAGTCAATAAAAACTTTTTTTAAAAAAGCAATAAAGATAATAATAACAGCTAATACTGAGTGAGCATTGATCACATGTTCCCTCTGTGTGCATTCGACTTATGTAACAATTCTACATAGTCTAGGGGGTACCACTCAGCCCTTGGTTGTATGACATTCCTTGGACTTCCTGTTTTCCTCCACTGGAGTACACAGCTTGATCTGAGCTTGATCCTTCCCATGCTGCTGGAGGTGAAGCCCTCTCTGCTTTCCAAGGCCTCTCCAGGATGGGCATGCTGGGCACTTGCCCAGGGTACAGCTGTGTGAGGGTATCCCTTGAGTGTTATTTCTCACCTATGCATTTTGGCTCTTGGAAGCCAGGCCTCTTGGAACAACCGCAGGCCAGGATACACCCTTCCAGAAAATTCTCAAAAGGAGAGTTAGTATCAGAAGTGCAATTATTATTTTTTAGGATGAGAAGTAGCTGTGATTTTTCTAATTCTTTCCCTCCATCTCAAGAATTCAGGGAGGGGGTAACCAGAATGTAAAGCGATTAGGAGGGAAACCACATCCATTCAGGAGATTTGAAGGAGCTGAGTGAGTTCTGATGCCTTGAGTAGCCTCTAGTCCTTTCTTCTTCGGTCTGGCTCCGAGTCTCTGGTAGTGGCCAGCCTTACCGTCCTGGGTCAGGCAGCCAGAGGTCAGCCCAGTTTTCTTAGTTTTCTTGTCACCACACCAGGTCTCTGAGCTGCAGCTTCCCTGCTGTGGCCTGGCAGCTGCTGTCCCCAGGTGCTCTTCTTGACAGGTTGTAGTGACTGTGAACAGAGCTGCCAAAGGCGACAAGGAAAAGCAATGCTATAAACCCGGTGGAGTACAGCTCAGCCCTGGCAGCTTGTCTCCCAGGAGCCCTGCTGCTTTCACAGATACCCATCTTTACAAGAGCACTGGCTCCTGCTCAGGGCATGGAGGTAGACGTACAACCACGCCCTGGCCACGGATGGCTTCTATTACCAGTGATGTTTCTGAGCAGACTTTATTGGGAGCTATGGGGAATGACCACTTCCCATGGGCCCTAGCTCCAGTAGCTCCTAGGTCCTCCCATTCCTGCAGGTCAGATCCTCCCTTTAGTCTTCAAATATATGAACCAACAACTGCAGCCTGCCAGCTGCAGTCTGATACTTTGTTATTCTATATAACTTGCTTTAAGTTCCTTACTGGTTTTTGGAGGGAAGAAGTCCTGATCATTTTCCTAGGGGGCCTAGATCTTCGTTGGAAGGCAATAGCCCAGAGAAGTCTAGAGGTGAGCCCCTGTACATGGATAGAACATGAATCTACAGGTTGGGCACTCTGAAGAGAGCTGAGCAAGAGCAGGCAGTTAATGGCCACACATTCTTACTGTCATTGCTGCTGCTGATTCTGGGGTATGGACTGAATGCTTTACATATCATTTGTGACCCTTGTTGCATTGGATGCCAACTTTGTATGCTGGCTATGTCTCTTTTTTTCTAATAACCCAGATTGAGGGGAAAGGAGTTACAACAGGCCATTTGGCTTAATTTTTCCTATTGATTTTGCTTGCTGGTGTCTACACAGGTGATCCCCAGAGACTGGCAGTAGTTGGTTCCTTAATCACTGCATTATTTGATACAGACATCCTTGGGAACAGTTAGGACAAGGACAGACTCCCACAGGTACTCTTCGCCCTACTGCTGTGGACAAGGCTGGCTAGTTCATAGGACCTAGGTAAACTCTGTGTGAGTGTGGGAACTTGGGGTTATGTGTGACTGCCTCCCACCATTCCTCAGTCCACAATGTCTGATGTCACCTGTCTGCCTGTGTCATTGTTTAGAGATCCATAAAAGGTCCGTGTTGGCCTTCCCAGATGGTAGTAGGCTCACCTGAGATCCATGATCAGATGCTGTTTTTTGGATAGGTTCAAGCCCTTTTCTCCCTGCTTTTGTGACAAGTCTCAAGTCCTGCCTTCTGTGGGGACTTCCCTAGACTACTGCTCCCCTTCTGACCTGTCCTGTCTCAGTCCCTCTGACCCTCTTCTTCATTCCAGTCATTCACCCCTCAGTTGTTCCTGTATTGTTGTCCCCAGACGACAAGGCTCGTGATGGCTTCCTCTCAGGCCCTTCCACCCCAAGACAGCAGAGTCAAAGGTTCATTTACACATGGCTGTCTACACTTGCCTTGGCCTTAGGGCCTGTGTCCTGGTTGGGAGAAGCTGGGTTAGTTAGAGGTGATACTGCCTTGAAGGCCTGGAGCTTTGGACGGGAACTGGCTTTGGCTCTTGTTGAAGGGAGTTGTAGTAGGTGGGTCTTAGAATATTGGGAGAGAAAGGAATTTTGACCAATAGTTCCTGTTGGCACCACCCAACCAGGAAGGAGGCCTTGAGATCATCTCTGTGGGGCCAGAGTATCTCAGAATTTCATTATAATCAAAGGACATGCATTCATTGGCTTGGTGTTTTAGTGAATAGATTTATCATTAGCCATTTGCATAAATGCCAGGACCAGGTCTCAGGCTTTGTCTCCTCTTATGTCATACCCCTTGCAGCCCCTACCCCCAGCCAG
>NW_022196912.1:102753731-102759967 GCF_008632895.1 Mastomys coucha
CCTTGCAGCCCCTACCCCCAGCCAGGACCAGGTCTCAGGCTTTGTCTCCTCTTATGTCATACACCTTGTAGCCCCTACCCCCAGACACTACCCTTCTCTATCTCTTTTACCTGCCATCTCTCCATTAGCTCTTTACCCTCTTCCTGTGTGGCTCAGAACCGGCATCCCTGTGGCCTCTTTACCTCTTGAATTGCCCTCCTTATCTCTATCCCTTTCCCCAACACATTGGTCACTGACCTATAGGTTACTCTAGGTCACAGTTACCTGCTTGCCTGTAGGTAAGCAAACCTGTTTGTTTAAGAGTTCTTGCAAAGACCTGCTTACCTAAAACTAAATACTCTTGACTATTTTCAGAGTCATTTGACCTTTCTGTTAATGCTTTGCCTAATTATTTTTTCATTTTAAAGATTTTTATGGCCAATTCATGAAAGATCATTTGACTTAATTTTATATTTCTAATAAGTATTTATTACATGTGCAGATTCAGTGAATGATTATCTTGTGTTCTTATGGACATATTTCTCTAGGTTACCTACTTCCATTAACTTTAAAGATAACCGATATTGTCCTAACTAAAGACACTTTCCAGAGAAATATTGCTGCCCTAGCAGTAAATACCTAGGATATTAATTATAATCAATTTTTATACTCAGTTTCATAAAACCCACTTAACTAAGGACACATTAATTTCCAAAGGAGGGAGTTAGTATCATCATTGAGTTTTGTGGTTCATACCATAAATGAGACCCCGAAAATGATGATTGTTATGTGTAATACAGCAAGTTTGCTAGCTCTTCTTGTAGCCAGTGACTGGAATAGAGTGTGTGCTCAACTTGTGTGGACTGAACTAATAAGAGGTGACTAGGTTGCAACAGCTCTAAGGAAGCTGATGGAGATGAAGGAAGGAGATGGCCTTAGGTTTTATACAAAGGCATGGATGGAATGAAATAGACTACCAGCATTGAAAGAATGTGTGATCAGTAAACCAAATTTATCTGGGGCTCTAAAACAGTTATGACAGATCTCAGCATGGTGCTACCCCTTTCCGTTGTGGCCAAAGGTGACTCCAGAGACTGATGCCTGTATCCTTTCTACAAAACCTGGGATGTGGCCTCAGAACCCTTCCTAACACAGCATGCCAGGTCCCTGCTATGGATAGAGCAGGGTGGTACTTATGCCCAGTTGATGCTTTTCCAACTCGGAGCCTTTCTTTACTGCGGATAGACTCAGGGCTCTCAAAAATGAAGGGACAATGACCTGATTAACTTCTCTACTGTGCCAGAACACTCCTGTTGTTCGGTGATGAGGGAGTCACCGTGGCAACAGTCTCTAGCCATCGATGCTATGTGGCTGTGTCTTCTGGAGGGAGTTTGCTCTTTTGAGGTGTGAGGATCCATCTGGCCTATCTAGTTTTGTGTCACCTTGACACAAGCTAGAGTCATTTTTGAAGTGAAAGCCTCAGTTGAGAAAGTACCCCTGTCAGACTGGCCTGTGGGCAAGACTGAAGGTCATTTTCTTGATTGATAATTGCCATGTCAAAGACCCTGCTCACTGTGGGTGCTTATGTCCCTGAGCTGTGGTCCTGGGGTATACAAGAAGGAACACACTAGTAAGCATGACGCCCCCATGGCCTCTGCTTCAACTGCTGCCTCCAGGTTCTTCCCTGATGTCTTTCAAAGATGGACTGTGATATGAAACTGTGAACCGAAATAAACCCTTTCCATCCCAAGTTGCTTTTGGTCATAGTGGTTTGGTTTTTTGTTTTGTTTTGTTTTTTCACAGCAATAGAAACTCCAACTAAGGCATCATCCTGAGTCACTTGCACTGGAACCCAGAGGAGCTCTGAAAGAGCCCATCTCTTGTAGTTGTGTTTCTGGGGAGGATCATGGATGTTGAGACTTTTGTGGGTGCTGATCACCTGGCGACTTAGGGAAAAATCCATTTTTCACCCTTCCCCTGACTTCTTACCTATCATCTAAGGAGCCCATATCACGTCAGTGGCTCCCAGTGGAACTGGGGATCCCCTTAGGGGTTTTCTGCAGGCGTGTGCACATGTTTGTTTATCACAATTATTTGACCGTTCATACTGATTGAGAGGTTGCTGGGGGTGGGTCACAGATGCTAGATGTCTTTCTTTGGTCAGTTTGGATTCATTCAACAAACAACTTTTCTGTGACAAGTTTGATTTCCAGATGCCACTTAGCATGCTCCTGTAGCGAAAGTCCTGTTTATAGCTGACTCTGTTTTAAAACCTACAGGAAAAACAGTCTCTGCATGGTTTTAATACAACTGTTGAGTTTTCCAGAAATTCAATGATCACAGGGGTAGAGGGTTTGTTTCTCTGCTCACTACTTTGGGAGACTAATGGCTACATGAAACCTATATTCGAATGGCCAGTGCAACACTTCTCTATCAGTATGACTTAAAAAGAGTATGTGTGGGTAGTTCATAAGTATTACAAGTTTTATAGTTCATAAGTTTCACTTCAGGATTGTGAGGGGACATTGCCAAGCATTTGTTGTAAAAAGGTGCTGGATTTCATTAGACTAAAAATTATTAGTCTAAAGATTCCTTTTAGCTTTAAAACCTCAGTCCAAGAGAGTTGAAAGGCAGCATGAAAAACTGAACACACACAGCCATGGATAAAGGGAGAACTGAATAGTGTTCATTGTTGAGATGGAACTCTGGTGTACAGCCCAGGTACCATAGAGAAGTGCTTAATTTTGAACTATGACTCCAAATAGAATTAGGATCAAAGCCTACTAGTTGTGTAACTTTTTTTTAATTGTTAAGTATTTTTTTGTGTGTGATTTAAAAAAATCATTAAGTGTTATAGACTGAATGTTTCTGCCCCTAGCTCTAGTTATATATGTTAAAACTTAAGTCTGCTGTGTGATGGTGTTTAGATGTGGAGTCTTGGGGGCATAATGATGAATAGGTCATGAGTGTAGAGCCTGTCAATAAAATTAGTACGTGTGTTTGAGTGTGAGTGTGTGTGTGAGTATGAGTGTGTGTGAGTGAGTGTGTGAGTGTGTGTGTGATGTGTGTGAGTGTGTGTGAGTGTGTGTGAGTATGAGTGTGTGTATGAGTGTGAGTGTGTGTGAGTGATGTGAGTGTGAGTGTGTGTATGAGTGTGTGTGAGTGTGTGTACTGAGTGTGTGTGTGTGTGATGTTATGTGTGTGAGTGTGAGTGTGTATGAGTGTGTGTGATTGTGTGTGTTAGTGTGTGTGATGTGTGTGTGAGTGTGAGTGTGTGTGTGAGTGTGTGTGAGTGTGTGTATGAGTGTGTGTGAGTGTGTATGTGAGTGTGTGATGTTGTGTGTGTGAGTGTGATGTGTGTGTGAGTGTGAGTGTGTGTGTATGAGTGTGAGTGTGATGTTGTATGTGTGTGAGTGTGTGTGTGTGTGAGTGTGAGTATGTGTGTGTATGAGTGTGAGTGTGTGTGTGTAAGAGGTGAATTCGCTTAGCCTTGTAAGGACACAGGAGAAGGTGGCTGTAAGACAGGACACAGGTTTCCCTAGCTCTGCTGGCGCTTTGATCTAGCACTTCTCAGCCTTCAAAAATCACGAGAAAGACATCTGTTTCTTCTACTCAGCCTATGGTATTTTTGCTTTAATAGCCTGACCTCATCAAAGTGCCCAGTTCCCAATGTGTCCTCTATGTATGGGAGCATCGCACGTGGCTCCTTCCCTTTTATTCGTAGTCTTTCCTCATGCCTTGTTTTCATGATGCAATTTGAATGGAATTAAACTTGAACAGCTCCAAATTATATAATTAATTACATTCAACTTCAATTACAATCACTAATTGATCCAACCCTGCTAGCACAACACTTTCATTATGCAGCACACAATTATTGAGCGCCTACTTTGTGTTAGGAATAAAGTAGGAATTGGTCAATTTCTCCTGGGAAGGGAGAGTAGGGAGAAGTGGGAGTGTTGAGAAAAGCCATCTAGGGACAGTGGGCTATAGTCAGGGGTTTGGTGGGGAAAAGGGGAGCTGGGTAAAGCCTGCTGGACTTGGAGGTTTGTACACTGAAAACCTCAAGTGGACTACACTCTGGGACTATGCAAGCAGGCCTTGGCATCAGATATCACACGCTATAATCCAGATCTCTCTGGTGTTCAGTTTCACTGACTCAAATAATTAATTAAAACATTAATATACATAGGCTAGGTGTGATGGTTGTACCTGCTGGTGTTCAAACCCATCCTAGGTAAAATGAGGAGATGCTGTCGCAAGATTTAAAACAAAATTTAATACGTACAATGGGCGTGTTAAATTATGTTTTCCTCCAGCCCCTATTTTCCCAGACCTGTTTGTGCTCACAATGATGCCCCATGGGTGAGGCAGCATATGTGAGAAAGCTCATTGGAATTTTTAGTTTTAGTTTTCCTTTTTAATAATTTTGAATATTTTATATCACCCATCTTCAGGTCACACTGAGCATGTAGAATGTGTGAAGCTGCCACCATGCTGGAACTGGAAAGGAGAGCTGCAGGGATTTACAGGGTAATAAGCAAGAAAAAAAAAAGAGCCCCTAATCAGGGAGACCCCAGTCAGGGAGCTTGTAACCCCCACCACCACCTGCGCTTTGCTATACTGCACTTGGCAGAGAAGGCTCCATTGAACTCGGAATCTGTTGAATTGTACCAGGAATACCAAAACGAATAGGGGACAACGAGTGAACTCACATAATTATTATCAAAATTGGCCATTTCCATCCGGAAGGCCTCAATGGATGAAAATGACTCCCCCTGTAAAGCCCCAGGAGGCAGACGGAATCTGTCAGACATTTCTCCAACACAAAATCAAACAGGCTCAGACAAGCATGGGGGAAGAAAACTCCCCACCAGGAATAAAAATTTGAAAGATAGGAACAAACCCCAGCAGAACTAGAGTCTGTGCAACTCTGATTTTTGGGATCATGTCAACATTTCATGTAACCCCAAATAATTCAAATGAACTCGAATGTAGGGGAAGTCAAAATAGGAAACAAACAGGAACATACGGACCTTACTCTACAACTGAGTAATATAACCACGCTGAGGAGTGGTGGACAGAGAAAAGGGGAAGGGTCAAAAACAAAATTGGATGATGTATCTTAAAGCTACAGATAAAGAACTATACATAAATATTGCTCTCTAATCAGTAACAATTTTACACAAGGAGCTTGGATTAGCAATGCTGATGTCATTATGATTGAACAAACACTTCATGGATAAAGAGAGACAAGTTTCTCATTGTCAAAAAAGGAGATCGCAAATGAGGCAAGGGAGATGTTAAAATGAACTCTGTAATTGATTAGAGGTGTCAATGTAATTAATAGTTAATCCTTAAGTAGGTAGGTAGGTTAATGCATATGCATATATGTACATAGAATTCCTAATCATGTTAAGGCCTAGAAATAATGGAACCTTAGTCTATAATCTCAATCTTCCAAGGCTGAGGCAGGAGAACAATGATATATGATAAATAATTGATTGAACAAATAAAGGAGAAAAGCTTCTGATAGAACTTGAATTATTATATAGTCTAGGTTTCAACATATATAGAGTATATGTATATATATGTATATACATATACTCTCTATATACATATACTCTATATGTATATGTATATATACTCTATATATACATATATATATATGTATATACATATACTCTATATATGTTGAAACCTAACATCCATGGGATGGTGCTAGGAGATAGGACCTTTGGGGGTGCTCGAGTTTATATGAGGTCACGAGCATGGAGCCCAAGGATGAGATTTATGCTTTCTCAAGAAGACAGACTAAAGATGCCTTTCTCTACTCTGCTACATGAGGATACAATGAGAAAACTGCTATCTGCACACCAGAAAAGCCCCCATCACACCCAAGATCTGTTTGTGTCTTGATCTCAGGCTTTTGAACACAAAGAAAATGGGAAGTGAATGTCCAGCCCATGACATTCTACTATAGTAGCCAGAAGCAACTTGGACACAAATGTAGAAGAGATGTTGGAAACTGAAAAAAAATATCACTATGTTTCAATGGAGGACTGATGTGTAACAACATAGGTAGTCTTACAAACACTGTGAACTGAGTGAGAGAAGATAGAAGACTGCCATTGTATGGAGACATTAGTCAGGACAGTAGTCACCTTGGGAAGAGTAGAAAGGGAGGGCTGTTACCTCACTCAGGATGATATTCTCCAGATCCATCCATTTCCCTAAGAATTTCATAAATTTATTGT